>NC_137823.1:19645345-19975345 GCF_963921795.1 Nannobrachium achirus | reverse complement strand
ATTTGGCTACATTGGCTACATTTTGTTCAATATCTGCTTCCCGCATCAGTGAACTGAGAGTGAAAACGTATGTGTATGTAATTGAGATGACCAACTAGTAGTGCCTCTGCTTTGTTTGTGTTCAAGAATGTCTTGTTAAATGTAAAAACATTTATGTGTGTGTGTGTGTGTGTGTGTGTGTGTGTGTGTGTGTGTGTGTGTGTGTGTGTGTGTGTGTGTGTGTGTGTGTGTGTGTGTGTGTGTGTGTGTGTGTGTGTGTGTGTGTGTGTGTGTGTTTCAGATCGGCGTGGCCTTCTACGAGATGCTCCAAGCGGTGGACCAACACAGCCAACATCTGTACTACATGGATCCAATCTGTGACTTCCTCTACCACATCAAATACATGTACACTGGGGACAGTGTGAAGGAGCAGGTGTGTGTGTGTATTAGGGCAGGGGTTTTCAAAGTGGGTGACGGGGCACCCTGGGACGGCAGTCCAGGGGTGCCGCGAGATAATTTTGATAATATTTGAAATTTATTTGGACTTTTAAAGATACTAGAAGCTGGGCCGCCCTTCGGGCGGCCCAGCGTCTAGTCGGCGACCTGGCCAACTCGGAACAATGTAAATAGGGAATGAATGCCCCGCCCTTTAATGCAAACCCCATTATACCTGTTGTCATAGGACCCGTTTTGACCATCTGTTTGCCTGTGTCCATTTATGCCCATATATGGAGATATCTGTTATCTGTCTGTCTGTCAGCGTCCATTTTATGTCCATATATGGAGATCACTGCAGATATAGTTCTGGGTCCATTTTATGCCCATATATGCCCATATATGGAGATATCTGTCTATTTGCGTCCATTTCACGCCCATATATGGAGATCTCTGAATCTGTCTGTCTGTGTCCCTTTATGCCCGTATATGGAGATCTTTGTGATTCTGCGTAAATGTTATGCCCATATATGCCATTTGCGTCCATTTTATGCCCATTTATGGAGATCTCTGTATCCGTCTGTCTGTGTGTCTGTCTGTGTCCCTTTATGCCCGTATATGGAGATCTTTGTGATTCTGCGTACATTTTATGCCCATATATGCCATTTGCGTCCATATAGTTCTGGGTCCATTTTATGCCCATATATGCCCATATATGGAGATATCTGTCTATTTGCGTCCATTTCACGCCCATCGGGCGGCCCAGCGTCTAGTCGGCGACCTGGCCAACTCGGAACAATGTAAATAGGGAATGAATGCCCCGCCCTTTAATGCAAACCCCATTATACCTGTTGTCATAGGACCCGTTTTGACCATCTGTTTGCCTGTGTCCATTTATGCCCATATATGGAGATATCTGTTATCTGTCTGTCTGTCAGCGTCCATTTTATGTCCATATATGGAGATCACTGCAGATATAGTTCTGGGTCCATTTTATGCCCATATATGCCCATATATGGAGATATCTGTCTATTTGCGTCCATTTCACGCCCATATATGGAGATCTCTGAATCTGTCTGTCTGTGTCCCTTTATGCCCGTATATGGAGATCTTTGTGATTCTGCGTAAATGTTATGCCCATATATGCCATTTGCGTCCATTTTATGCCCATTTATGGAGATCTCTGTATCCGTCTGTCTGTGTGTCTGTCTGTGTCCCTTTATGCCCGTATATGGAGATCTTTGTGATTCTGCGTACATTTTATGCCCATATATGCCATTTGCGTCGCCCATATATGGAGATCTCTGAATCTGTCTGTCTGTGTCCCTTTATGCCCGTATATGGAGATCTTTGTGATTCTGCGTAAATGTTATGCCCATATATGCCATTTGCGTCCATTTTATGCCCATTTATGGAGATCTCTGTATCCGTCTGTCTGTGTGTCTGTCTGTGTCCCTTTGTGCCCGTATATGGAGATCTTTGTGATTCTGCGTACATTTTATGCCCATATATGCCATTTGCGTCCATATAGTTCTGGGTCCATTTTATGCCCATATATGCCCATATATGGAGATATCTGTCTATTTGCGTCCATTTCACGCCCATATATGGAGATCTCTGAATCTGTCTGTCTGTGTCCCTTTATCCATTTTATGCCCATATATGGGGGCATTCATTTTATGCCCATATATGGAGAACGCGCGTGCCCGTGGGACGAACGGTTCTCATATGGGGGCATTCATTTTATGCCCATATATGGAGAACGCGCGTGCCCGTGGGACGAACGGTTCTCGAGATACGCGGATTACCTACATACATACACACTCACAGAGATTTTTTGTTGACTCATGTGGCGTACGTGATGTCAGAGCCTTTTATGAAGTGATGTCACAATGAGTCAGAGCTTTCGCCGATTTCCTCAGAAACAGCCTGATGTCAACAATCAACCCCGCATAAGGAGATTCCGAACGTTTCGCGCCGGTTCGGGAAAACCGCGCGTCGGGTCGGGTCGAGACCCGGCACTGCACTCTGTGCCGCGGCGGGGAACGCGCGTGCCGAATCTGAAGCCGGTGGGACGAACGGTTCTCGAGATACGCGGATTACAAACACAAACACACACGCAGAGACTTCTCGCATTTATAGATAGATAATTCAGTGGTTCTCAACCTGTGGGTCCCCAAATTATATATATATGTATATATATATATATATATATATATTTTTTTTTGCGGGGGGGGGGGGGGGGGCAGATGATTAACTTAATGTGCAACATTGTTTTTCTCACTCAAAAGTTAACAAACCTAAATAAAGTTCAAGTGTATAGAGGGTATCTGCACATTTCTAAAGTGACAATTTAAGGACTTTTTAATACCTCTAAAATTACAAATTAAACATTGGCCAAATTGTCAAATATTAGAGGCAGAAATTGTGAAAATATCTGCTCACAACACCTTGCAACAATAGAACCGTGTTATACAAAATGTAATGCCCCAACTTGGTGCTCATCAGGGTGGGGGGGTTAAAATATGATTATTTTGGGGGTCACGGCCTGAAAAGGCTGATTGACAATCGTACAGTGACTCTCTTCCCCCCCCCCCCCCCTCTCTCCCCCTCTCTCCCCCCCCCCCCCCTCCCTCACTCCCCTCAGGTGGAGAAGATCATCCTGACGCTGCGTCAGGGCATGAAGATGCGACTGCGCTTCATCACACACAGCATCATGGAGCCTTCCTCCTCCTCCTCCGCCAACGTCAACGCAGCTCCCCCGCCGGTCGTCGCCGCCTCCTCTTCCTCTCACCCGCCACCCTCATCCTCGGTGTCGTCCCCCTCGTCTGCACAACACGCACACACGCCCATGTCGGTGGCCTAGACGCACACACGCGCACACGCATGCGCACACACACACACACACACACACACTCACACACACACATACACCCTCGCAAGTCGGTCACCGTCGACATCAAATGTGTGAGATAGACGCACGTGTCTGCTTAGGGTGTGGAGTTCGATTTTTCTAAAGGTGAACCGCAACATTGTAACGTATAAAGATGAAGGTGATCATGTGGAGAAGTCGTTTGTGTCCCATTTTCCTGTTTTGTAAACTGCAATCGTGACTTTTTTATGTCTACTTTTCTCCAGACACAGATTTTCGTGTGACCTCTTAAGAATAATGTCTGTCTAAAAAAATGTATCCTAGTCATGAAAGCCAAATGTTTCTGCAATTTATTCATGTTTTCCAGATCATGTTTTCAATTCTGTCTGTTGTCCACTTTGACCCTGGCCTCCCTGTATTGTTGAACTTCTTTAAAAAGTAGATGATCTTCAAGCTCACAATGACGTGGTGTGAGCTTGTAGATTTAGATTGATGTTTTTATTCTCAAATTTAGTAGCAGCCAATACTTTTTTAGCCATTTTTGTCCCCTATTTAGTTCCAATGAATTCCTCCACGCACACTAATTCTGCGTTGCCGCTGCCGTTTGACCCTACTGCCAGTGAGGAGCCCCCACCCGGGAGGACAATATACTGTAAGCATCTCCAGCATACTCCTCCCGCTCGACATTCCCCGCTGTGACAAAATGATCCCCCTCGCCGCCTGGCTTCCCCCCCCCAAGAACACGACAAAGTGTGTTTGTTTGTGTAGACACTAGGGATGGGACGATAAGTGATATTATCGTTTATTGTGATAAAAAACACTCGTATCGTGGAGATTTAATTTATCGTGAAATCGTCATCCGTCATGCACGGGGATCAATTCACCTTTTATTTGCCGAGCTGCATATCCAGTACCATTTAAACCCTCTATTGGTAAAACATACTTATAATATACATACGTGATAGTCTTTTCTTCACTCTCAACCAAATTCCTTTGCAAAAAAAAAGAAAAAGAAAAAAAACGATCTACAAGCTCACAACGCGATGTGAGCTTGTAGATCAGCTATTTTGTGGCAAATATTACGCCCCAGGATAATGGCGGTTTGGGATATTTTGATTATCGCGATAATATCGTAAATAGCGATTTCTTTGGTCACAATAATCGTGATATGATATTATTTTCATATCGTTCCGTCCCTAGTAGGGCGTTAATTTACGAAAATATGGAGATAAGAGGATTGTGCCCGACGTCGACGCTACGAGTCTCGACACTCCACGGTGGGGGGCAGGAGTTTTTTCCACTGCGTCTCCCAGAGCGCCCCTAAAACGTATATTTTAACGTTGGAATGACATTCAAGGTTTTCAGTAGCCTACACACGTGTTGTAAATCAGTGGTTCTCAAACCTTTTCCTTTCAAGGACCCCCAAGTTTACACTTACTAGCTCGCAAGACCCCCATTTGAAATATATGCCAGGGACCCCCCATTAGAGAAGATTTTTCATGGCTCTAGCAGTGATTACCAACCGTTTTAATTTCATGGACCGCACCAGTTTGACATGCTTTAGGCTAAGGATCCCCATTTAATGGTATGTTAATTTATAGACCCATCATTTAGCTGGGACCGCCTGGAACTCTGTCTTTGATAACCAGTTTTGTAAACGATATGACATATCGTCATTGTCGGGTGAACCTTGTATGTCCAAAACCGTTCGTTTTGGATTTATCATTTAAAAAATGATTTTAACTAGTGAAAACAGCCGATCTACAAGCACACAACGCCTCGCGGTGCGAGGCGTTGTGTGCTTGTAGATGCCTCGCGGTGCGAGGCGTTGTGTGCTTGTAGATCTGCTGTTTTCACTACTTTTGTGCGACGGCCTTGTAGGATGAAGCAGGGCTTTACTTTGCGAAAGAACGTACACATTTGAAACTTGGAGATACGAGGTTTCCACCCGACAACGACGATATGAAGTTAACTCTCTAACAGCCTCCAGCTCTGAGCATCCAGTGCCTTCTGATTGGTTGATAGGACACTGCATTTGTGATTCTCTGTGTCTGTTATTTTCTCTGTTACTTCGGTCCATTTCTTTCTTTTTTTATTGTACGCTGTTATTGACTCAATAAAGAGGATTTTGTAAATGGGTCCCGGTTTTATTTACGGTTCATGTAATAGGACTAATAGCCCTGACACATGACGCCCGTGATATGACATGATTGCATTAAAGGACTAGTTCACCCCCAAAATGACCTGCTTTCTATTGATAACTCGTGCCATGGAGACTTGAATTGAATAGTATTTGTAGTTTTTTGTTGCTTTCCTAAGACAAAAAATGTATTACAATACATTTACCCCCATTGATTCTAGATGGGGACCCGTCCCGAAATGCATTTGGGTCCCCATCCGGAATCAATTGGGGAAAATTCACTATAATCAAATTTTTACCTGTATAAAAGTTCAACAAGATCTTCTGCTATTTTTCAATAGTTAAAGCATTAAATACATCTAGGCTTAAATGGGTTAATCCTCTGTTCACCTGCAGCAAGAGCACTGTTCCTTTAACCCCCCAACATGTAGTTTTATTTGATGCCCGTTGCCCTGGCATTTGGCCTCTTTTTTTCTTCTTTTTCTTTAACACAGAAGGCCAGGTGGCCTTAATTGCCCCGGTACACAAGATTCCAGGCCTTTGTGTACCGTGAATTAAGGTAGGCCTATCACAGAGTTATGAGGCCTATAGGTTATTTTGCTCATGCAATGTTGAGCCTTTAGTACAATTCCATTTTGTGACGTCTAGGCTACATTCTTGTCAACGGATCCATCTTCTGTAGCTCCACTGTACTTGCAAAAGGACCTTGTGAAGTGAGGTCAGTGTGTGTGTCTGCTGAGAGAGAGAGAGCGTCAACCCTCCTACAATCCGAATGCTCGCATTTGATTTATATCAGCTATTCGCTTCCATACTGTGTCTTTTCTTTCCCTTTCTTTATTTGTGTTCAATGAGCCCTTTGCACACAGGACAGTTGCGTTTTTTTTTTTTCGTTTGCTGCATGAATAAAACGCATTGGATATGGTGTGCAATGCTGTGCGGAATCGGCGCTGCGGATCCCAAAAGGAGTCATAAAAGGAGTGAAGAGTTTTTTTTACCGCATGCGACAAGACGCACGAATCGAGAAAAAGACGCACGGCCGCAGGCCCAGGGCTACTTCAGCTGCATAGCGGTAGTTGTCAAACTCAGGAGTCAACGCCAGCATGGAAGTTTGGAAAGCCGGTAAAGTTTGGAAAGAATCGCGTGCAAAAGAATCAGACGGTAAGAACATTTATAGATATTTATGATGTCGCATTATGTGTTTACTTACTTGCTGAAACAAGCAACGAATATAAGGGTTCCACACGACTTGAGGTTTGCATTGATGGAAATGTTTGTCAAATGCTAATAATCAGCTAAAAAACAGCTGTTATGTTACTTGGCCAATGACATGGTTTGTCAAATGCTAATAATAATCTGCACCAATTTATAATGTGCACCAATTAAGGCTTTCCAAATGATGAAAAGTGTTGTTTATTATAAAAACAGCTGTTATGTTACTTGGCCAATGTCATGGCTTTAATGTTATGATTCCACGGATTCCACTGGGCATTTATTTTTGTGTTCTACTACCTGTAGTGTGGGGATTTAAGGGGAGCAAATGCTAATTTTGTGCAATTTTGACTTAAAGCGCGAAATTTTGCACAGATGTAGCCCAGGGCTTGCTCTAATGATTTAGCTAGGGCGCCCGAGTCTGCGACCTTCGGGGTCGCCACAGCGGCCAAATCAAGTTGGGCTCCCATTGACTTTCTATACAGGAGGAAAAAACACAGAAAAAGATATTTTTTTCTGGGTATTTAAGGAGGATCTGAGGGGTCTAACTAGGGGTTTGTCATGATGCTGAATCCATTGCAGGCATTTGTTTTGCACAAAAAACATTCCGTGGGCTAGAAATGGCCTCAGAAAACAATACACGTATGGGTGAGTATTCATGTTAGTCGGAGGCCTTAGGGTTTGTTTTTCTCGTGCTAATCAGTCTAAAAGTGCAACATTTTGCACAGATGTAGCTCAGGGCATGCTCTAATGATTTAGCTAGGGCGCCTGAGTCGGCGACCTTCGGGGTCACAACAGCACCCACGAAACTCTGAAAAGTGATGACTCATCACTTTTCATCACTAAAGTCGATGGGAGCCCAACTTGATTTGGCCGCTGTGGCGACCCCGAATGTTGCAGACTCGGGCGCCCTAGCTAAATCATTAGAGCATGCCCTGAGCTACATCTTTGCAAAATGTTGAACTTTTAGACTGATTAGCACGAGAAAAAAAAACCCTAAGGTCTCCGACTAACATGAATACTCACCCATACGTGTATTGTTTTCTGAGGCCATTTCTAGCCCACTGAATGTTTTTTGTGCAAAACAAATGCCTGCAATGGATTCAGCATCATGACAAACCCCTAGTTAGACCCCTCAGATCCTCCTTAAAAGTCAATGGGAGCCCAACTTTATTTGGCCGCTGTGGCGACCCCGAAGGTCGCAGACTCGGGCGCCCTAGCTAAATCATTAGAGCAAGCCCTGGGCTACATCTGTGCAAAATTTCGCGCTTTAAGTCAAAATTGCATGAAATTAGCATTTGCTCCCCTTAAATCCCCACACTACTGTAGGCTAACACCAGCTGAAGCTTGGTTTTGCTTGTGTCTCTGCTTGCGTCTGCTGAAGACGCAGATGACGAAAGAATGGTAAATGTTTCCAGTAAAAAAATCATTCAATATTTAAGCACTTGTGTGAATTATCAAGCTATTATTAATCTCGCATCCTAACTCCTAGTTCTAGCACACCAGTGGGGGGTGCCCGCAATGCGTTGCTAACCTGTACTGCCCCCATCCATGGGCCTAAATATCGACCAACACCCTGAACTGATGACCATTGGTGTGTGAATGTGGGAAGTGAGGACGCTGGCGTCGAATGTTCGCCGCTTCACTTCCCAATGTATGAATGAATGAACCATTGTAAAGCGCTTTGAGCACTTGGAAAAGCGCTATAAAAATGCAATTCATTAAAAAATGCAATTCATTATGTCCATAAACCTCCATTTGTTAGTCTGAAAAGTGTCAGTAGGCCTATTCAGCGAAATGCCATGTACTGTGAAAACTATGTACTTTGTTCTTGTGTTTAAGGACTATCTACCAAAGGACTATCAGTACCATGTGTGTAGTTACAAGGCAGTGAGTCAACCAAACAGTTGGGACCACATCAGTTTCACAGCCACATTACGGATGACCCTTAATACGAAGGAGGACTTCCAGGTGTGGCTGAAATCCTTGCCAGACACATGGAGGGTGGCTACAGTCAGACCTTGTAAAGGCAAAAGGGCAATCCTGAAAGTGAGACTTGTTTCTGTTGCGTAGGCGTTTCTGTTTAGTTTTTTAATGGCGATTTCAAATATACTAATATATTATTATTATTTATTATTGTTTTTATATTATAATTTAACAGGCAACACACCATTGCCAGCACAACACCAGGACCAAGACCCCAATGGCTCACAGGAAAATTAAAAACTTAAACTGCAGTGCTAAACTCCTAGTCACCATTTTGCACCTTGTGACTGGGCAACGGAATCGGTAAGACACAAATATTGATTATACAAGCTTTAATGCCAGCATTTCATCCACTGCTGCCATTCAACTGCACGCCTATTATTGTCATTGCAGGAGCGCTGACCCCCATATACCAGCCTATCCAACCATTGTGGAAATTAGCAACCTCCACAATCATAACATCCATGTCGCTGCTGCTTTTTTTCCCCTATCGGGATGTGGGTGCTGCTGCTAAGGAGAAGCTGACCAAGCTGTTTGAGGATGGTGAATCACCATCCACAGCTTTAGACTCGCTGAAGTATGACCTGCAGGTCAAGCATGGAGAAGACTATTTCTACAAGGCAGCAGACCGCTCCATCTGCCCTAACCTGAAGTTCTGCTACAGGTACTTATAATCAACAAGCTCACGTGTCACAATGTGTTACTTGTAGATCGTTTTTTTCCTTATTTTATTTTTTTTTATCTCTGAGGTCGTGCCTAAAAAACATGTTTGTGTACGTACTGTTATTTTAGTTTTTAATTATATATGCCATATTTTCCCAGCCTGTATGCAGACACCTTCAAGGCCGAATATGGTAGCACAGAAGGACGGGCAATGTTGGCATCTCTCGAAAATCAGGCCCAGTCTTACAACACTCAGTGCAAAAGTGAGTGTGCCAGTGTGACCCAGACAGATGATGGCAGACAGTTCCTGGTGGTGCTCTGCTCTCCTCTCATGAAGAGAATACATGCAGGTATCAGAATGAGTGGAGAACTTGTCTTCATGGATGCGTCCGGCAACATGGACCGACAACACTGTTGTGTATTCCTCCTTCTGACGAACAGCTGTGCAGGGGTTCTGCCTCTTGGCATAATCATCACGCAGTCAGAAGAGAGTGAAGTCATCTTAAAGGGGCTAGAGACGCTGAAGTCCCTTCTGTCGGAAAATGCCTTCTCAGGCAGAGGAATAAGAGGACCACAGGTATTTTGTTAAATGCTCTAACAAAAAAGATGACAAAGATGAATTAATTATGGCACCCTTACTCCTCCTGTGTTATACATGTGATTTAGATGCATATTTGCACCCTCGGCAACAGGTCTTTTTAACTGATGACTGCAGAGCAGAGAGGTCAGCAATTCAGAGGGCCTTCCCTGAAAAAAAGCTGCTTCTCTGCAGCTTCCACGTCCTGCAAGCGGTGTGGAGATGGCTATTTAATAAGGAGCACAGCATTAACATGGCAGACAGGTAGGGGCTGTTGACACGATACAATATCTGTACTCTACTCTGTATCTTCAGAGTTATTATGGAGATTCATTCAACCCTGCTCAAGTATTTTCATATCACCCACCCCTACTGACAGGCAGACGCTCATGTCCGTTGTCAAACAAATAATGTATGCCAGGGAGGCGATTGAGGCACACGGCTTCTATGAGCAGGCCTTGGACAGTCCTGTTGTGAACAGTTATGTCATTGGTAGATGTGCGAGATGTGCGATTGCTGTCATCTGTTGGGTGTGTGTGTGTGCATTGACTGTTGCATTAATTGCTTCATTTGGCAGGTATCCCAAATTCGTGGTGTACCTGTGGAATCTGTATGGCCGCAAGGAGGCATGGGCGCTGTACCACAGAACGACACTGCTGGTCCGAGGAAACCACACAAACAATATCGCTGAAGCAGCCATGAGGATTTTGAAAATATAAAATCCTACACCGGACAAAAGCATTTAATGTTCTACAGCTGGTGGACTTCCTCACAACTAAGTTTAACTACTATGAGGACCGGATGATTGATGCTGCAGTGGGGCAATGGGAGCGCTTCAGCAGGTCGAGATTCCTGGTAAATGCATCCTGCGATGTGAGGCCAGAGCATATTTCACGGGTATGTGCACAACAATTCTTAAACCTTATAAAATCTGAGTTTATTAACATGCCTTAACAATTAGAAATGTACGTCATTATGTGTAGATTGATGAGTCTTCATTTGAAGTCAAGAGCACCTCGTCACCTGGCCAGGTCTACTTGTTTGACGTCGAGCTAGAGATATGCTCGTGTCATGTGGGCACTTCAGGGGCACCCTGTAAACACCAGGAAGGTGTTTTTATGGCATTCCCTTCGGACAGCAGCACATATTTGCCTGTCACCTCAACGATGAAGGCACATTTGCTGAGGATTGCCACAGGAAGTAAGTAAACTAAGGAGTAAAATGACCATGATACAAACATAATACAATATTAGTGGGAGAAATATGTGAAAAAGGTGTTCACTTCCGGCAGAAAGCATGAAAATTTGCACCTAGGGGTATTTTTGTGCGCTGAATTCAAAAATTGACGGTCCCAAGCACTTTTCTCAAATTCACTTTTCTCTCATTCACTTACCATAGGGTTCGGGTTAGGAAAAAAAGACCCCCCAAAAATCTTCTATATGTAGCATGTGAGGGGTCTATCTAGGGGGTTTTCATGATTCTGAATCCATTCCAAGCATTTATTTTGCGCAAAAAACATTCCTTGGGCAAGAAATGGACCCCACGAACTATGGTTTAGTGATGAGTCATCACTTTTCAAAGTTTTTTGTGTCCATTTTTCGGAAAGGAATGTTTTTCGTGCAAAACAAATGCTTGCAATGGATTCAGAATCCCGAAAAACACCTAGTTTGACCCCTCACATGCTACTTGAAGAAGATTTTTGGGGGGTCTTTTTTCCCTAGTATGGTAAGTGAATGAGAGCCACCAGATCCCATGGGAAAAGTGCTTGGGACCGTCAATTTTTGAATTCAGCGCACAAAAATACCCTTATGTGCAAATTTTCACGCTTTCTGCCGGAAGTGAACACATTTGCCTTTTTTTGTTACATATTTCTCCCACTAATATGGGCTGTTTGCTACTGGCCCGAAATAAAACTAATAATAGACATGCTGCCTTTTTAGTTGTCCACATCGATGAGGGCTGCCTGCTACTCCTGCTGGGGTGTCAGGGCTTCCTCAGCCCTTCCCTTATACCTCTGCTGGAGATTGCCTGCATAGACTGGTCAGAGAAGCAGACTGCACAGAGACCCCGAAACAGGATATAATGAATTTGGCCACAATAGCTCTGACCTGAGTGGGGGGGTTAATGACTGCAGCTTGTATCCATCACTGACTAAAGAAATTAGCAACTCATACAAAAGAAACGAGTGTCGAGTGTCAGTCTGAATTTATGATTTACAATATGCATTGATTCTGTTAAGATTCGTAAATCACTAAATTGACACAGCATAAGATTTTAAATACTGCGGTTTCAATGTATTTATTCAAGAGCATAATTTACATGGGGCAGGGGAAACCTGTGCATACATTTCTGATATTCCAATCTGCTTCTCTTTATCTCTTATGTACAAAATAAACTAACATTACAATGCAGACAAACCTTTTGGAGAGGAACAAGAAAGCTAAATGCTAAATGCCTGGCCTATTAGATCTAATGGTCACAAGCATGTAAATGCTCCTTTTTGGCCTGAAAATATAAATAAATAACATGAAAACTTACTGTTGTTTAGTCACAGAGCCTCGATGTGCTTTACTTTGGTCTTGTTTCTTTATAAAATCCACTTGTAGCATATGTTGCTTTCTCCACCTTCCTGCTTGTTTGTCCTTCAGTCTGTCCTGGGCTGAACTCAGTGCAGTAGTGAGTGAGACTCCTCCCTACTTTAATCTGTATCTGTGCCAAGAAACATGGAGTTTATATTTGGGCAAGTGCACTGTGAATGCAGTCCTGTAAACAGAGCGATAGAGTCAATCCTCTTATTGGTTTTAGGACAATGCCACCCACAAGTGTGAGTATTCAAGTACTGAGTGGCCAAATGTTTGTAATCTACACTGACTGCTGAGGTTGAAATAAGGTCGCTGAAGAGGAGGCCTGACACGACCCCGATATTTTATATTTTGTGAGCATGTAGATCGGTTATTTTACAAATTAAGCATAAATGCTAAGCATATATGTATGGCTAATTGAAGGGTCAAATTTAGTTAATTGATTAACTGAACTTCAGGTGGTGAAAAGCTGAACGCATTCAATCTTCATGGCACTACAGTTGCTGTTCACAATGCGACAGCTGCATTGCATGATATCACTGATTACAAATGAGCTCATGTGAGAATACTCTTGTTAGCTTTGACAAAACTCTCTCCCTAATCCTCACCTTGCAAGACATCTATTAGTTACCTAGGTGGTTGCTTTTTGTAAAAGGGGGGGGTAAAGAAAATAAAGCACAAAAAAAACAGGATAGCAACACATGGAACTGGGTCTATTTGTACACAATTTGTATTGATACTATAATGACAGCATGGTGGTGAGGGCAGAGTTTATGGTAACTCAAACAATAGGAGTGACAGGTGTGACTGCTAATCACAGGGCTGAACCATCCTTTTCCTGGATCTTGATTTACACTTGGACCTCATCTGGACCCTGTCCAGAGTAAACTGTCTGCCAGAAAACCAATATTATGACTGTCCACCAGATGGAGTAGTATAACTGTGATTCAACCCTCTGAACACTGAACTGCCTCTCCTGTGAACTGCCTGTCTTGTGTCATAATTATGTTGTACAAAAGTGAAAGAACACCACTTTGCTTTGCAATGAGTTCTCCTTGTTTACCCGGTATCTGGATACTGTTGGGTTTATCGCTTAGAGAAATAATTCAGATTTCTTTTGAAGTTCAATAAAATGCCAGAGGATACATAGTTTTACAGACAGGTTGGAGATGTTGATGGCTCATACTTCTGAAATGAATGTGTAAAGGGGATAGTCAAATATTGAGTAAATTGTATGTTTCTAGAAGATATTTTGTTCCAAAGATTATGTTCAGTGGACAAAGCTGCAATAACCAAGATCTCACCAAAATAATGTAAAGCTGCAATCTGAAACTTGTTTTAATGAATTAGATGTTATTATGTTAGTATAGTATAAATAGCACATCTGAAGTGGTTGGGCTTGACCCTGATGCTAGGTAGTCTCAACCTTTTCAGGCCGTGACCCCCAAAATAATCATATTTGAACTGGGGACCCACCCACCCTGGGGACCCACCCACCCTGACGAGCACTAAGAGTTGAGGCATTACATTTTGTATAACACGATTCTATTGTGAAAATAGCAGATCTACGAGCATGTAGATCCGCTATTTTCACAATTTCTGCCTTTAATATTTGACAATTTGGCCAATGTTTAATTTGTCATTTTAGAGGTATTAAAAAGTCTTCAAATTGTCACTTTAGAGATGTGCAGATACACTTTGTTGGTTTGTTTACTGTTGAGTGAGAAAACAATGTTGCACATTAAGTTAATCATCTGGGGACCCCACAAAATAATTTGGGGACCCCCTGGTGGTCCCGACCCACAGGTTTACCACTGTTTGACTGGTAGTATTGCCTGAAGCTCATAAGCACAATAACGAGAGACCGGGGTTCATATCCTATAGGTAGAACATGAGACATATGCATTCCAACTTTAAAGTCAACAGGTGCATGTATACCAGTAAGAAGCCCTAAGGGAGAGAAGCGACCTCACCCTAAAGGACGAGGTTGCGCTGAAACAACAGAGACTGACACAAAATGTCCATATGGGGATTCCCAGATATGGGCTTAATATTGATCAAAAGTAGAAAAATATGCACATCTCTTAATGAGGTGCTGGGTGAGAAATGGCACAATTGAAAAAGAAAAACCGCACACTCTGCTCCAAATGACTGAATATTTATTGACAACGTTTCGAGCTACAAGCTCTTCATCTGGTCAAAACTCGCGCTATGTGTCTTAATATTGATGACATCAGGAATCTCCATATATGGGCATAAAAGGGACAAGGATGGAATTCATTTGCAAGTGTGACTCGCGTCATGACAACCACACTGGTTATCATGAGACTGACACAATATGTCCATATATGGGCATTCCCAGATATAGGCTTAATATTGATGACATCAGGGATCTTTGCCATATTATATGGAGCGTGGTGTGACATGAGGCGTGACAGACGGACATGATCTGCAGGTTTTCATACTAAATGTGACCTACGGTCGCAATTAGCCTACTTGTTAGAACAGTGCAGGGGGAGAAGACGACTCCCCTGAAAGTAACAAGAAGATCTTGTGAAACAAATGTCGCCACCCAATCATCAGGATGATGATACACAAAAGAAGAAGTTAAAACAGTCTTTTATAAACATTAGTCCTTGTAATGAATTTGCCTGCCCCTGTTTTAGCAGCCATAGCCAGGACTGAAGTCAGTATAGGGTTTGGTTTAGTCATGCCCAGTCTGAACATCTAGGACCACTGTTATTGTGGGCAAAAGCCACGTGTTACTGTAAGAGTCAGTGTGCACTGGAGAGACTGACACACGCGGAAGCGTGTATGCATTACAAGTGGCATTCATTCATGGATGTAAATTTAGCTCTCCTTCAGACATTACTGCAACAACCCCAGCTGGAGTAATCTCACTTATCTCAGTCACACGATCCAGGTCACAGCACCAATGCAAGAGTGTCATTAATGCCAGCAACTTGAACCCTAGCTGCCTCTTAACACAAGTTTGCATCCAGTCTGGAGCTGACGAGTCCTGTGCCTGCCAGCATTATAGCTGGGCACACTGCCGAATAAGCCAAATTGAAAGGTCTGCTGTTTGAATCAGACCAAGGATAGTGTTTCACACATGTTGAGAGACATACAGCATAGACTCAACACAGAACAATATGCACATGGGAAACACACACACACACACACACACACACACACACACACACACACACACACACACACACACACACACACACACACACACACACACACACACACATACCTACTGTACATGTATAAAGAGTGTTCAATGAACTCAGCATAAAACATTAAAACCTTTTACTCCCCTCAGAGACACTTTTTCTGCACAAATTTGCCAATTTGATAGAATTACTGTACATTTACAATGCAGCTTTATACACTTAAATCTGCGTCACATTTAACATAGAAATAGATGCACCTTATGGGAAAGTTTGCAAACATTTGCGAACAGAATTGGTCTAGGCTCACTGGCACAAATGTAGGAAGAGCTTTATGTGGATTGTGGACACAGAGAATTCAAGGAGGAAGAGGAAAGATAGATGAACGGCTGTCAAGAGAGCGACATGGTCACCTGAGGGGGAGGTAGAAGCAATTGAGACCCAGTGAGTTTCCAGTACAAGTCTAGAATTGGGTGCAAAGTAGCCTCGCGTAGCCAGGCTTACTCATCTGCGAAGAGAAAAGCCTGGTGACAATAGAAGGCAGAAGACGTTCTGGGAGGGGGGGCTGAATTTTCCCGGAAGCTGTATTTTTTTTCACAGTGCGGTGTTCCTGCAAACGTATTCCCTGCACGAAAAAATCTGGTCTACGTCTCCTGCTACGTCGGTTACGCAATAAACAATATACAAACAAAAACATTGATTCAAGCAATGTTACACCTATTAAGAGTGAGTTAAGAGCTACAATCTATTTTAGTTTTTTCGCTGGGGAATGTAAACAGACCCGCATCGCATGACGTAACGTCCGTTAAACGCAGCACTTCCGCTAGGAATTGTGGAACACACCGGAAGCCCTATTGTCTACAGGGTGGGTGCAAAGAGGTCAGTGGTTTAATTAGTTACACAGCTTTCCTCATAGTACACTTTGTTCTTCTATATTAACTCTTTATACCTACGCCAAAAAGTGAAAATAGCTGTTGCGGTGTGATGTGTTGTGAGCTTGTACATCTACTGTTTTCACTATTTTTGAATATCATTATTTACTTTAAAGTTTGCCTATAATGACATGCCCAAAATAGGGATGCCAGGTTGAACGTAGTTCATCATACTTTATGTGTGGCCATCTGACTGATACTGCTGTGTGACAGGATTAATATAGCACACCTGCCTAATGTGATTCAAAGGAGAAGGACGATGAGTTGATGTGAAAGCCTGAACTGCAATAAAAGGGTGTTACTGTGTGCGTTTTTTATTTATTTTTTAAAGGCTGAGCTAGACAGGGCAATGCCTGTCTGACTTTGGAGGGACAGCCTTGACTGTAGACACTTGAACAAACCATGAGGACACCGAATCCACCATCAATATTGTCACTCATTCTGACTCAGACAGCAGGGGCCTTGGCTGAGGATGCAAGGGGGTCGAAACGATGTGGACGAGTGGACATTGCTTTAGGCCGTCGCTCGAGTCGACAGGTTGCACAGAAACTGAGAATTATTTTGACAAAGGGGTTGTTTTGACTGTTATTCACAATGTACATGTTTGTTACAGTCCAACGAACTAGTAAGCCAGATCATTTTCACTGGTGCTAAAAACCTCTAACTGAGATGTTCATAGCACTTTCCCAACAACATGCAAAGGGTGCAGACCTGGAAATAAACAAAAAGTGAACAGGGGCATGTGAGAAATCAGGGGGCAGAGGTTGTGGTTTGCCAGCCAATGAGTGTGTGTGCAAAGTTTGGCATGGATAGGGGCAATGGTGCCGGAAATAAGAGTAGGGCCAAAAGTGTGACGAATGTGTTTTATGTTTTAGATTCTTCAAAGTAGCCAACTTTTGCTTTGATAACAGCTTTGCGCATGGCATTCTCTCAATCAGCTTCATGAGGTAGTAGCCAACTAGAATGGCTTTCCTACAGTTTTGTTGTTCCATGTGATGCCTCTCAGATCTGATAATCCATTCATAAAGATATGTGTCCTCTCACTTTTTTTGTTTATTCAAGTTCTGCTGCAGTGCGACTGCAAGTTAACCGTTTCTAAGTGCCCATTGTATCTTTGTCTACGGTGGACTGGCACCAAGACATTTCTATGAATTTTACTCGTAATCATCATTCTTCATCTCCTTTTGCTCTGCCCGCCTGCAGGTCCTCAATCCTTTCTACATCTTCCAGCTCTTCAGTGTGATCCTGTGGAGTGCCGATGAGTATTACTACTACGCCATGGCCATCGTCTTCATGTCGGTCATATCCATATCCATACTGTAGCTCTCTGTACACCATTAAAAAGGTGAAGTCAATAATACAACCAGGGATGGTTCAGTCTAAAGCCTGATTTCTACAAGCTCATCATACAGGACAACCTGCCCAAATCCCCCATACAACTTACTGTTCGTCTCAATTTAAGTTAGGCCTATTGTCAGTTTTGTTGCCCGCGTTGTCTGAAAGCTACTGATACCACTACCACAGGGAAATAACTCGTAGCTGGAGCCTCTGCAGCCCTCAACACTAAAACACACAAGTGGCTGTTTGTTTGCATTTTCTACTAGGCCTACCTTACCCAAACTCTCCCAACTTGCAGGTTATGGGTCAACCCACCACACATCACTGCTACCTACAGTAGTACAGACACCAGGTCAGATAGCAGACTTGGTTATATACTGTGGCATGTATAAATGCACCATTAATCACCACACCCAGCTGGTATCCCAAAGCAAGGTATAACAAACTAGAATAACTATTTGTGAATAGAATACTATAATTTCCAGGGCTGAGCCTTTGTGTGGTCCCCTCTGCCATTCTGTTCTTTTATGTAAAACATTACTCAGTGAAGACAGGAGACCAGTCCGAGCCAGTTCAAGCTGAGCCAAGCGGGTCTAAGCCAGCTTCACACATCCACCACCATATTCCGCCCCACACCCAGTCTAAAGCGGATTCGGATCCGGTGTGCATGAGGTCGTAGAGAATCATTGTTTTCTTTTAAAAGTGAAATTGTCCGTTTTATCGCCCCAATGGTCAACTTCAACACACTGAAGACCATAGCTGGTGCAATAATCCAGCCCCTCTTTGACTATGGAGTCCACGTATGGTATCGTGACGCCCCACAAGCCCTAAAAACTAAACTCCAAACAGCCCAAAATAAACTAATTAGGGTCCTGCTTAACCTTCCCAATCAGACTCACCTCACCGCTACTCACCAGTTAAGAGTGGGGTGGCTCAGAGTAGATGACAGAGTACAGCAACTTGCAATGGGCCTGGTGTACAAGATACACTACACCACTATGATACCCAAGTACCTGTCAAAATACTTTAAAAACGTTAAGGATGTCCATAATTACAACACCAGAGGCAGTGCCACAGATCACGTTCAACCCAGAGTCAACTCAAAGAAAGGGTCGAACTCGTTCTTCTGCTACACCACAAAAATGTGGAATGCCTTACCGAAGGCCATAAAGGAGTGTGGATCACTAGCATCCTTTAAAATTGCCCTAAAAAACCACTTACAGGCAGCAGCCGTTCACAACTGGTAAAAACCTAGCCCAACCCTACCCTCCCTGCCCCTTCCTTGTATATACTGTACATACTGATTGTTTAGACTTACTGTTACCTGCCCCTTCCTTGTATATATTGTATATACTGTACTTACTGATTGTATAGACCTACTGTTTTCTTTTTTTTCTTTACATATCTACTGCATAGTACTGTGTTCTATTTGTCTGTCATTCAATGTTATATGAGATACTTAAATGGTTTCCTGTTGAAATAAGCTTAGTCTTTTCATGGATCTCCTTTTAGTAGACCTTGTACCAGTGAACTGTACCGTCATGAATCTGTACATTTTCCTATGCAAACTTCTAATAAAGCCTTCAATCAATCAAAGATAAACGCGCCTGTGTGCAAAGGGCTTTACAGTTACCTCCAGCCACCAGGTGGCGAAACGCATGTGTAATGTGCATGTGTGAAACACGTTGCCCCGGAAGTGCTAAATGCATAGCTCCGCACAAAAGCACATAGCTGGTTAGCATAGCATGATCAGAAAAGGTCATAAACCATATTACAATTGGTTATATTTAAAGTAACTCTATAACTCATACCTCTATGGTCGTGGTGAAAAGCGTCTCATCAAGGAGGTAAACACGTGACGAATGGAGTCTGTAAGGCTGAAGATAAATGAACACGTGACGTCGGTGGGAGAGGAGATATTGTGTGTTTTGGACAAACAGCAACATCAAATTGACTTTGATATGGACATCGATTTACACACTGCTGCAGGTATGTCTGTTACACACACAACATGAAACTACATAATGCATGGTATGTCTGTTACACACATAACAAAACTACACGCTGCATGTTATATCTGTTACACACACACACACACACACACACACACACACACACACACACAATGTAAGGGTTGCCCAACATTAACAGCCAGTGTTAAAACTGGTACCTTTGTCAACACCTTATCCCTGAATTTGCTCATAAATAATTATGATTACACCCTTTTGTTCAAGTGTATTATTTATGTATTACCGCATGTTCGTATAATTATAACCCAGTAAACACTAGCTGTCATTTAGACCTATGGTTATGGTTAGCCCTCATTTGAACTAGGGTTAGTAATTTTAAGAGCCAATTTCACTATATAGTCTAGTTTAGTTGTAGCCGTCATCTGAACGCTTCCATTTAAACGATATATCACCGTTTAGGACAAACGTGTGTTAGACCATCTTTTTTTTAAATACATTTTTATCAAGTTGTTCATTATCGGATGCTAACAGTATCTCCCGGTTCTACCTTAATAGTTTTAGTTTAATTGCATCCACTGAGCAGTTTTCTGGCCATTGCACATCTTTTAGCCGACTAAAAGACGTGCTGGGCAATACCTTTGAAAAATTCTAAAAGTGTAATAAATAATGGCATAATGCCGTGGTGCTGCTCATGACAGCATACTATTACTTCTCTGAGTTACATAATTCATTCTGACACCAACAGACACAAACACACAAGACTGCATGTCTCCCCGGCCACATCCCCACCCCCACCATATGATAATGATTAAATAAAATCGTTTTATAGCTATGCATCAATATAAAGTTAGTTTGTGTTGTCAAACAAAATGCACTGACCTAAAACGAACAGCGGGAGGCGATATGTCAACTACTAATAGCTGCTGGAACAAACACAAGTTACAAGCTGTTGCCGTGGTCCAGCGGTAGCGCAAAGGTTTCATTAACAGAAGTTCCCGAATTCTGAGGACGACCTAGAGATACGGCTCTCAGAACCAAGGAATAGTGATTTCAAACCTCTCAAGACACACAGGTTCGTTATACGGGGTAACCAGAGCAATATAATTTCAGGAGAGAATGGACCATGACGCCAAGTTAGGAAAAGTATAACAAATCTTTATTTCTAAATTACAGAGGCCTCTATCACGCCATAAAACACAATTTCAAAATAAAATAAAAGAAACCCTGTCACTCCTAAGGCGCCGCTAATCTAAAACTAGAAAAAACAACCCAACAACAATAAAACCAGCAGCCTGTGCAAATTTCCCCCCTCTTAACGTTATTCACTGCCCATTTAAAGTGCACTTGCAGCAGTTGCCATTAGCAGTTAAGGCTTCAATATTGTAATAATATAGAGTATCACAATAATTAGATTTCGGCAAGGGAAGTAAGAGTAATAACTATATAATTACAATGTATATGATAGGCAGGTATTCTAATCTATCTATAAATGCGAGAAGTCTCTGCGTGTCTGTCTGCGTGTGTGTCTGTAATCCGCGTATCTCGAGAACCGTTCGTCCCACCGGCTTCAGATTCGGCACGCGCGTGCCCCGCCGCGGCACGGAGTGCAGTGCCGGGCCTCGACCCGACCCGACGCGCGGTTTTCCCTAACCGGCGCGAAACGTTCGGAATCTCCTTATGCGGGCTGATTGTTGACATCAGGCTGTTCCGGAGGAAATCATGTCATTGTGACATCACTTCATAAAAGGCTCTGACATCACATACACCACATGACCTCCAACAGATGGTCAAAACGGGTCCTACAGAGATCTCCATTAGAGATGGACCGATTGCAAAATTCTTGGCCGATACCGATCCACCGGTTTTATGAAGGTCTAACCTGCCAAAACCGATTTTTCCGATACCGATTTCTTTAGCTAAGAACTAGGAAATAGGGTTGCTCCAATACCCTTTTGTTTCAGGCCAAGTAGGCCTACAAGACATACTTCAATTTGAGTACCAATAAGCTAGAAGAATAATAGTACAATATCCAAAATCACAGACAATATCCAGTCTAATATGACCATCTGGACTAGGCAGGAGGAAAGCAGGTGACGCATGCTTTTTTCCCCCCTTCTTTTTGGAGACGACATTGACACAGGATTATGGAATATGAATATATCCTTACATTGCAAAGGTAATCAGCACCATCTGTATTCTGTAGGCTGCCTCCAAGTAGACTGGCTGCTACTTGCTAATGTTTACGTCACAGGACCGAGCATCATGCTGTGCAGTGCAAGAGATAAAATTGGCCGATTTTTGGCATATTTATGTCAGTGACCTGCCGATCACCGATTTGGCCGGTTTGATATGATACCTGCCGATTTCTGATATTGGCCGATACCGATGTCCATCCCTAATCTCCATATATGGGCATATTTACATTGTTCCCGAGTTGGCTAGGGCGCCGACTAGACGCTCGGCCGCGCATCTCCATATATGGGCATAACGGGTCCTACAGAGATCTCCATATATGGGCATATTTACATTGTTCCCAAGTTGGCTAGGGCGCCGACTAGACGCTCGGCCGCACATCTCCATATATGGGCATAAATGGATGTATCGGCGCAAGCGCAGACTCATTGTGACATAAAATGGACGCAATCTCCGTATATGGGCATAAAGGGGACACAGATACAGAGATCTCCATATATGGGCATATGGGCATTCTGACATCACTTCTGCTGACTCATCACTCCTGTACTTTGCACGTGTTGAATCTCTATATATGGAGATAACCGACGCATCTCACAAGCCATGGGCATAAATGGACACACGCAAACAGATGGTCAAAACAGATCCTATGACAACAGGTATAATGGGGTTTGCATTAAAGGGCGGGGCATTCATCCCCTATTTACATTGTTCCCGAGTTGGCCAGGGCGCCGACTAGACGGCCCTTCGGGCGGCCGAGCTTCTAGTCTATCTATAAATGCGAGAAGTCTCTGTCTGTCTGTCTGTCTGTGTGTCTGTAATCCGCGTATCTCGAGAACCGTTCGTCCCACCAGCTTCAGATTCGGCACGCGCGTTCCCCGCCGCGGCACGGAGTGCAGTGCCGGGTCTCGACCCGACCCGACGCGCGGCTTTCCTGAACCGGCGCGAAACGTTCGGAATCTTCTTATGCGGGTTGATTGTTGACATCAGGCTGTTCCGGAGGAAATCGGCGAAAGCTCTGACTCATTGTGACATCACTTCATAAAAGGCTCTGACATCACGTACGCCACATAAGTCAACAAAAAATCTCTGTGAATGTGTATGTATGTATGTAATCCGCGTATCTCGAGAACCGTTCGTCCCACGGGCACGCGCGTTCTCCATATATGGGCATAAAATGTATGCCCCCATATATGGGCATAAAATGGATTGCAGACAGACAGATACAGATATCTCCATATATGGACATAAATGGACAGAGGCAAACAGATGGTCAAAGATCTCCATATATGGGCATAAAATGGACGCAGACAGACAGATACAGATATCTCCATATATGGGCATAAATGGACACAGGCAAACAGATGTTCAAAACGGGTCCTATGACAACAGGTATAATGAGGTTTGCATTAAAGGGGGAACCGGCACTGTGTCTGCAACACAGTTGGAGGCACAGACAGATACACAGATACTATATGGGCATAAAATGGACGCAGATAGACAGATATCTCCATATATGGGCATAAAATGGACCCAGAACTATAACTGCAGTGATCTCCATATATGGACATAAAATGGACGCCGACAGACAGACAGACATATACAGATATCTCCATATATGGGCATAAATGGACACAGGCAGACAGATGGTCAAAACGGATCCTATGAAAACGGGTATAATGGGGTTTGAATTAAAGGGCAGGGCATTCATTCCCTATTTACATTGTTCCGAGTTGGCCAGGTCGCCGACTTTCGGGCGGCCCAGCTTCTAGTAATAATAATAAAGCAGAGTTATGATGAATGCAGAAGGACACAGCCAATCTTCGGTATGTCTACTTCTTTGGCCCACACATCTGTGAACGGAGAAAATAGGCCAGTATCTCTGTTCTACAATTATACAGCCAAACGTACTGTAGAGTTCTAACTTGGCTTTAACACAAACGTTCAGTTCAATTCGTAACTCTCCTTACTCGATAGCCGGCTGTCAAGCTCTCATTCCGCCGGCTATCACTAGGGTTTCACCTCCCTCTGCCTGCTCGCACACTCGTCCGTCTCCCTTGCCGTTCAGAGCTTGAATGACTCTGTCTCTCCTCATAAAGGCCGCCCCTCCACTCCGCCAGCCGCTCATTGGTTGGCGATGACATCAGTACACACGCATTGGCCGAGCAGCGGCCGCTAGTTAGCCTATCAGTCCACACTTATGCACACATATTAGAGGAGGGATTCTTTTAGGGAGAAATAGCATTATTAAAACATAACCATTAAGATGCATTACGCATCTTAATGCCTCACAACAACATCATTATGTAAGTGGTTGTGGTGCAATAAAATATATTGTATTTGTCATAGCTCCTTTCAGAACCTCTCCCTCCGCTTTATAGCTCCAAGATGAGGTTTAACAATAGTTTTAACTTGCTGTTTTTGTCAGCCTGTGGCCAGTTTTCTCGCCTGACTGGCGACGTCTTATTGAAGTCCTTATTTATGTCACATCAAAGACCTTATTATTGACGTCCTTATCTGTGTCAGGAATTCCTCATTGAAGTATTTATTGAATTCTTCATTCCAGACCAGTGTGTGGAGTCCAGTCTGCAGGTGAAGATCAGTTCTCCAGACAGGACTGTTTCTATTAAGCAAGAACCTGAAGAACACTTAGATCTCAGTAAGTTTCATGCTCTCTCTCTCTTTTATTTTATTGGTGAAAGTGGGCCGGTAATGAGGGTGAAAAAATGTACCGTCATGAATCTGTTATTGATTTAAGCATGTATTTATTTGTCAGGGACAAAGTACATTAATCAAGATGTCAGTTTTCACATCAATGTAAATGAGACAGAGTTAGCCATAAGCTAATTTTCATCTGTAGTCCCTGGGCAGGCTGTATAAAAGTGATGATAAGGTTATCCATACAAAAACATACAATTGACCCTTTGTCAGCCTTCTGATTGGTCCCTGACAGGCCAACCAGAAAAATCATTCTCTTTTGCTACCGTGGGCGGAGTTATGCAGTGGGACAATTCTTCCACATTCTTCCATTAATATTAATGGCGAGAGTGTAGTTTTAAATTGATATTTATTTATATTTTTATTTCATTTTCTGCTTTGTCATAATAAATAGTAACATTTTGGAACAAAATGGATTGAATACACAGTGAATATTTGTTGAAATGATAAAATAAATCGCTATGTGGATTAATAGTCTTGCATAGAAGTCTCCTGCTATACACTACATTGTGCGGTGATGCGCGGTACGGCCACGATGCGGTACGGCGCGGTCATAGCGATTTCGATGAGTATAATGAATAAGCTTCAACAAACTAGTTCACATGAACGATATCGATGTAACTAAGAGATTCGATTTGTCATATATTTTAAATGGGCCTAATTACAATTAAAATACATTTTATGTTGAGGGCGAGATTATAGTTCCACAACTTCCTGGTCATTGCGAGTCACCCAAGATGCACTGCGCTCTCTCTCTTCTCTGTCCTCTGCCTGTTTCAGAGGATAAAACTAATTAAAACATGTATTTTTGGGGGGAAAAACCCTGTTTTGCAATGCAACTACTGTACTTTTATGTTCCTTTTTTATTAATATCACGTAGATGTTTTTCTTTTGGTACTTTAAATAGCAATAATGAGGCTATGAAAACGACCTGGGGTGGGACTTTTTTCCCCATTCACTTCCATTATAAAAATATTCTTCCCTGGCTTTGTTGTCCCACCTAGTAACAGAACGACATGGGGTGGGACTTGACAAAGACTGAATTAGGGGCTGTCTTCGACTCAGGATTTATCAAGTCGACTCGAGTAGCGGGGGTTAATCCGACTCGTCGACAAATCGTTTATGTAAAAAAAAACATATATATTTTTTTAATCAAGTGGTGCTTTAAAGAGGTGGTGCCATTGTTTTGTACTTTTTCTGGTTTTCGTGTGTCTAGGAGGTTGACAGTACTTCATTAGACCCCCCCCCTGGTGTGGTTGTTATGAGCAATTATGCATTCTCTCTTTATTTGGGTTTTTAGCTGGAGGATGCCACCTGCTGGGTCAGATGTGCTGTTCCAAAAACACCCATTAGTTAGCATTTGTTTTTTTTAGGTTTTTAGAACTTTTTTCTTTATTGATTATATTGTGTTTTTTCTAGATAGATATCCATTTGCATTTGTTATATTGCTGTTGATGTACTGACATATTATCTTGTTTATTACTGTGATGTTTTATCTGCTTATTGTAAGTCGCTTTGGATTAAAAGCGTCTGCTAAATGCCTAAACCCATACTTATTACATCATAGAATCAACCCCTCCCCTAATTAGCATTCACCCAACACATGTGGGTGTGGCTAACTTCAGCTGGGTCACCACCCACCATGACAACCACGCATACCAATGAACTGGTGGGTGTGGCCACATAAAAACAACATTTTAACTCTTTATGTACACCTTTTTTGAAAAATTCTTCCTCCTAGTATAATCATAATAGTAGATAATCATTTTTTATAGAGGGGGAAATCATGGCACCCCATCCTTAAACCACGTCAACATGATACAATAAAACAGTAATATGAACACTGTTTTAAGCCTTTAAAGTGAATTAGATCCATGAATTACCGTGCATATTGAGACATAGTAGCAGCGGACATTAATGACGATAATCGTGGATAATTGTGAATCGTGGAGCCGAGTAGAACGACGAAGACGAGAATAATGCATCTCTTTGACAGCACAAATGCGTGTCGTTTATTATTTCCACAGATTGTAGTTTCTCAGAGCACAGCGCTGCTGTATCAAAAGAGCTAGGTTGCCGATCTGGTGCGAGACAATAAAAAAAGAACAGTTCGCCCATTGCTACTCCTCAGCCTGACACACCACACTGCTGCGTCTTGGCTAGCTCTAGCTAAAACAAGTAGAATAACAAAGTAAAATAAGAGCCCCCTGTAATATGATTGAGGCAACTTTTAAGTCACGTGAACTGGTTTTAGTACGTAAGTCTAGTACAAGTAGTGACTTCAGTGACAGATGGAGCAGATAGTTACCCATGATTTAGCTCTGGTCCATCGCGTCACCTCCAGTGACGCTCTGACAGACCCGTCGGCAAATGACTAGACTGCGATTTCTCAGCCCCTACGAGCGCTCAACTTGAGTCAAAATAAACAAAACTACTTCACTACTCACCAAACCAAAGGTAGTTTTGCGTTGTTGAAAGTCTATTCTCTGTGGTGGTGAACCCCTCAGCTCCCACGGACCCCACCCACTCTGTAAAATACATTATTTTTGTCATGAAATATAACGCACCCACCTCGAGCCACCCATCGGCCACCGCAGACACAATGGTTCACAACCCGGAAATAAGCGGCGGTCGAGTTGGATGCGTTTTATTTCATGCCATAAATAATGTATTTTGCAGATTTCCACCACAGAGAATAGACTTTCAACAATGCAAAACTACCTTTCGTTTGGTGAGTAGTGAAGTAGTTTTGTTTATTTTGACTGAAGTTGAGCGCTCGTAGGGGCTGAGAAATCGCGGTCTATTCATTTGCCGACGGTTCACACTCACAAACACACACATGCACACACAGATCCGCCCCCATTAAGTAGTCTAGCAGAACAGTTTTTGATGGGGGTCGCCAACAAAAATCCCTCATAATTGGGCTGTGCTAGAAAAAAGTTCTAGCAGAGAAGCCCTAATCTAAATGCACCATTAAAGGACGACTTTTCTACCTACGTTCATATAATTGTGGGCTCGCCTATAAGGCGAGCACACTTTAGATATTGTCATTATTTATTAGTGTGGTTGCCCTTACAGGGCAACACACTATAGTCCTCGGGAAACTTTATTTTTTATTCTTCTGGATAAACTTTATTTTGACGCGTTTCACCGTCCACAGTTTTTGCGCCACACACTCGCGCCATATGTCAAATCGACCGGCTTCATCGGGAATCGTGTGCTATTATTGCGATAAGAGAAAAGTTGTATCGTTTAATTGATATTAATTTATTAGTGAATTAATTTTCCCCATTGACTTGAATGGGAAAATGCAAAAACTCACATTACATTATTTTTCTCTCGCAAACCATAGGAGCTACAGTTTCAAAACTTGGAGAGGAGATTCATAATTATTGCAAGAATTAATCCAATTATAAATACATCACTCGGCCTCATGGTGGCGCTATAACAGCCCACTTTACGTTTTGGCCTGTAACTCTTGAACCGTAGGTCGGAAAATTAAAAATATTTTTTCCCTGGATTCGTTGGGTCATGACGCATCTCCCCATATAGGCCACGCCCATTTGCGTCAGGATAGATTTTCCGCCATTTTGAATTTTCTTCAAAACACACTTTTTGCTCCTTTTCCCACATATTTTCTCCAAATGTCACATAAATCGGTACACATGATCTCTGGACCCATGCGATAAACAAAGTCAAGCGATATGTTGATAGTCCGTACCGTTTGTCCGTAACAGGGTTCCAAAGTTAGCGGGAGGTGCCCGTTTTGCAATAAATAGCCATAAATCACAAACGAAACATACAGTCAACGCCAAATTTTAACCACAAGTGCCGGGTGGTATACTGAACGAATCCCCAAAAACATTTCCACTTCGACCCATAGGGGGCGCCACAACCATGCAAAACGTAACTGTTTCGGTCCAAAACGCGTTTTTCAGGGGGAACGTCCCTCTCAAAACGAAACACAAAGGATCTCGGGAGCGACAGGACAACGTAATTGCTTGGCGAAACATGTGGGAGGAGCCTATTTCTTAAAAACAAGACGCCGTATCCTTACATCACAAACACAGGATCCGAACAGCACCTTTTAGAATAGGCCCTGACGGTATCCGTCCCGACGTCCTCTCCCTCGGGCCCCGGCGTTTTCCTCGGGGTCCCGGAGGCGCATCCCCGCCGCTCGCGCCGGGGCGGGGCGGGCAACCACACTCGCAATTTCCCAAATTGCACATTTTCTAGTTAGTGTGGTTGCCCAACAGGGCAACACACTATAGTTCTAGGGAAACTTTATTGACCTCTAGTGTAACCTTTTTTTCGGCGCGAATCTCCTCCCACAGTTTTTGCGCCACTCACTCGCGCCATATGTCAAATCGACCGGCTTGATCGGGAATAGTGTGCTATTACTTTTCTAAGAGAAAAGTTGTATAGTTTAATTGATATTAATTTATTAGTGAATTAATTTTCCCCATTGACTTATAATGGGAATCGAAAAAACTCACATTCAATTATTTTTCCCTCGCAAACCATAGGGTCTACAGTTTCAAAACTTGGAGAGGAGATTCATAATAATTGTAAGAATTAATTTAAAAAAAATTACATCAGTCGGCCACATGGTGGCGCTATAACAGCCCACTATACGTTTTGGCCTGTAACTCTTGAACCGTAGGTCGGAAAATTTAAATTATTTTTTCCCTGGATTCCTTGGGTCATGACGCATCTCCCCATATAGGCCACGCCCATTTGCGTCAGGATAGATTTTCCGCCATTTTGAATTTTCTTCAAAACACACTTTTTGCTCCTTTTCCCACATATTTTCTCCAAATGTCACAAAAATCGGTACACAAGATCTCTGAACCCACGCGATAAACATATTCAAGCGATATTTCGATAGTCCATACCGTTCGTCCGGAACACGCTTCCGAAGTTAGCGAGAGGGGCCCGTTTTGCCAAAAATAGCCATAAATCAGAAACGAAACATCCAGTCAACACCAAATTTTAACCACAAGTTGCGGGTGGGATATTCAACAAATCCCTAGAAGCATTTCCACTTCAACCCTTAGGGGGCGCCACAAATGCGCAAAACGTAACCGTTTCAGGCCAAACCCATTGACTTATAATGGGAATAGCAAAAACTCACATTCAATTATTTTTTCTCTTGCAAACCATAGGGGCTACAGTTTCAACACTTGGAGAGGAGATGCATAATGAGTTCAAGGAATAAATAAAAAATAATATTGTCAGTCAGCCTCATGGTGGCGCTATAACAGCCCACTTTACGTTTCGGCCTGTAACTCTTGAACCGTAGGTCGGAAAATTAAAATTATTTTTTCCCTGGATTCCTTAGGTCATGACGCATCTCCCTATATAGGCCACGCCCATTTGCGTCAGGATAGATTTTCCGCCATTTTGAATTTTCTTCAAAACACACTTTTTGCTCCTTTTCCCACATATTTTCTCCAAATGTCACAAAAATCGGTACACAAGATCTCTGAACCCACGCGATAAACATATTCAAGCGATATTTCGATAGTCCATACCGTTCGTCCGGAACACGCTTCCGAAGTTAGCGAGAGGGGCCCGTTTTGCCAAAAATAGCCATAAATCAAAAACGAAACATCCAGTCAACACCAAATTTTAACCACAAGTTGCGGGTGGGATATTCAACAAATCCCCAAAAGCATTTCCACTTCGACCCTTAGGGGGCGCCACAAACGCACAAAACGTAACCGTTTCAGGCCAAAACGCGTTTTTCAGGGGGAACAACCCTCTCAAAACGAAACACAAGCGATCTCGGATGCGACGCAACAACGCAATCGCCTGGCCAAACTCGTGGGAGGAGCCTATTTCTTAAAAACAAAAAACCATATCCTTACATCAAGAACGCAGGATCCCAACGGCGCCTTTTCGAATCGCGCGTCGCACGGGCCCGCCGCTATCCGTCCCGACGTCGTCTCCCTCGGACCCCTGCGTTTTGCTCAGGGTCCCGGCGGCGCATCCCCACGACTCGCGCCGGGGCAGGGAAGGCAACCACACTCGCAATTTCCCAAATTGCACATTTTCTAGTTTATTTATCTATCAGGCAGGCAATCAGTAGACGGGAACTTCGGTTCCTTTCTACTCCTACATACTTAGTGAGAAAATGAAAATAAAAACATCAATGTGTTCAGTTTACAGTGGCGAAGTGTGCTATTATTTTCTATAGCAATCGGCCAAATGGTGGCGCTGTAGGAAGCCTTCGAAAGTGCGAACTTTGAACAGGTATAGCTCATGCTGTGTTTGAGTTACAGTCATGAAACCTGTATACACGTATGCGTCTCCTCATGCCGAACAACTTTTACCCTCTGACTTTTGACCTCTGACCTTTAGGTCTCCCACAATTTGGAATTATATGAAAAACAGTAAAAATCTATCTCCTCCTGGGATTTTCGCGTTACGCGCACAAAACTTTTTTCACATGAACTTTGGACCAATACGGTCAAACTGTCTGGTCGGATTTCTTTTAAAGTGAAATATAATTTTTTAATAATTCAATCAATATTGCGGTTTTATGCAAATTATTTTTTTGCCTCTAAATCATACATGCAAAGTTACACGTTCATGGCATTTGGCAAAGATGTAGAGGGTTAGTCAAAATATCACTGAAACCAATCTTATTCCAATTGGCCAAAGGGTGGCGCTATACGAAGCGTTTGAAAATTCAAACTTCAAACGGGCATAAGTCATGACTCGTTTCGTTTGAAGACATGCAACTTGTTACACGCGTGCTTTGACTCGAGCGGAAGACATCTGTGTCGTTGTTAAGTAAGCTCCGCCCTTCGATTTTCCGCCATTTTGAGCAGTTTGTAAAACGCGTAAACCCGCTTTTATTCTGGAATTTTCGCTCCACGTGCACAAATTTTTTTTTACGTGAACTTTGGACCGATATCTAAAGATCTGTCAGATCGTATTTCTTTAAAATTGAAACATGCTTTTTTAAATAAATTCAATGATTATTGCAGTTTTATGCAAATTATTCTTCTGCCTCTAGTCTAAATCATACATGCAAAGTAACATATTCATGGCATTTGGCAAAGATGTAGAGTGTTAGTCCAAATATCACTAAAACCAATCTTACCCCAATTGGCCAAAGGGGGGCGCTATATCATTTTGAGCAGTTTGTGAAACGCTTAAACCTGTTACGATTTTTTTTTTGCAATTTGCTTGAAACATTCTACACACAATCTAAGGACCTTTATCTAATATGCCTATGAAGTGCACACACGCAAAAATAATAATAATAATGAATATAGCTGCAAGCAGCGATAAAGTGGCCAAAGCCAAAAACACCTCAAATCATGAACACAGCCTGCATTGTGCGTGAAATCTTGCAAGCACATTCCCAATAGGTCAAGGAACAGATACCACCCTTCTTACATTGGCCTGTTATAGCGCCACCAGCGGGTCAACTTTTGCACAACACATTTTTGGAACAAAATGGACCAATCTTTGACGTCAGTAACGTCAAAGAGAGCACTGCCTGCGATCTTGACATTTTGTACTTTTATAGCCATTGTTTTCTGGCTTGAAGCGAGCCCACAATTGTTTCGAAGGAACAATATTTTTCTAGTTGGTCCTCACTAATGTTCAAGATATAGCCCCATTGTGTGTCTCTTAGTGGGCAGTTCAAAAACCCATCTTCCAGAGTAGGGCTGTCGCGGTTTAGGAAATAATCGTGATTGACAAATATATATTGTCTTATTTTTCCCCCTTCATTATAACACTATGATAGTATGAGCTTTGATAATCCACATCCTGTACTCCTTAATGAAGAAAATGAGCAATTTAATTGCTTTTTGAACATTAAGAAAGACTAAAATGTTAGAGGGACTAGTGGAAAAGAGATCAACCAAGTTGCGCTCGGGTGATGCAATCTGAAAATAGCAGATCTACAAGCTCAGAATGCATCGCGTTGACGGGCTAGACCAGCTGCTGTTGGACTGTCCGCACACAATAGTTTGTAGGCTTGTGACGGTTTCCGGTTTAACCGGTTCGATTCGGTTTACTTGATTATAACGGTTCAGTTTATGTTTATGAATACAGACTAAACTGAGTTGTGGGAAAATACAAAAGTATCCAATTAAAATATAGCTTACATATGTTGCATTGTGTATTTTCCGACAGCACTAAATTAATTCTGTATTATATTTATTATGCTTCTGATGTGGAGCGCGGTTCTGCTACTGTTGCTCACTGCTCAAAGCTGCTGCGGCAGCGACCCGCCTCCACTGTCCTCTCCCCCCGTCCTCTTCATTCAATCACAACTGGACACACACGCTGATTGTTTACAGATGTGGTGGACATTGGACAACGTTTTAGATGCCACACAGGTCTTCATCGTGTCTTTACAACAATAGCGACGATTAACGTTGGGGTGAACGTGGTCAAATAACTTTTATTGGCCAAAACACTGAGGTTGCAACTTGCAAGCTAGCCTAGCATGTATGCTAGGCTAGGCTATATGAGATACAGTATGTATGTAGCCTAGCTGTTTGATTGATTATAGCGTTTTCATGGCAGTTACAGTACAAACAGGAGACATCTCACTGAGAAGATCCATATAGATGTATATACAAGAGGTAGTAATTTATGCCTAAAGGCCCATTCCCACTGGGCCAGATAACAGATAAAAAAAATCCTTTTCTCCAGATATTTTTCCATTCAAGTGGATGGTAGATACAGATAAAAAAAAACTGTCACAGATATATATTTTTGTATCTGTATCTACCATCAGACAATTGTACAAGTCCCTCTGATCCGAGTCCAAGTCGAGTAGCAAGTAATTTGGTCCAAGTCTCAAGAAAGTCTAGTTTTTCTGTTGTGGGCAAGTTGAGTCGAGTCACAAGGTTATGTCGAGTCGTGTCGAGTCACAAGGTTGTCAAGTCGAGTCGAGTCACGTTAATGACCGCCCTGCCGGTCATATTAGAATGATATCCGCATAAATAAAAAAAACAGCCTACAATGAAAAGGCAACAACATGCTACAAGTCGTCCAAGTCAGCGTGTCTCAAGTCGAGTCGAGTCTGGAGTCATTGTCTTCCAAGTCAAGTCGAGTCAAGTCTCAAGTTTTTTGCCCTCAAGTCCGAGTCGAGTTGCAAGTCGTCAAATTCGCGACTTGAGTCCGACTCAAGTCAGGTCTCTATGACTCGAGTCCAATTGTCTGTCTACCATCCACTTGAATAGAAACATCTGTTATCTGGCCCAGTGGGAATGGGCCTTAACTCGGGACCATAAATCTGTCCACCTCTTTATCTGTGGCCAAACCCGGTGTATTACCGTTTCGATTAATTTTTAATTAAATATCAAACCGTCACATGACTAATAGTTTGGTTGTAAAAATAATGAATCGGTTCACTGATGCTTAGCAGTTATTTCTACCTCAGTATTAACTAACATGCAGAAGACTCACTGATCTAACATTTACAAAATAATAAGGACCACCTATCATTCACCTCTCATTCAGCTTTTCTCACATCTTTTATGTAAACAAATAACGGGCACACTATTTGCAGCATAGAGCACAGTCAGCGCTCAGCGCATCATAAAATTTATACTTTGCATCTTTTTCCTAGACTTCCTGCATGTTCCTGTGTGTAAGGAGGAGTGGAGCTCCAGTCTGGTCCAGGAGGAACCACAACCTCCACTGATTAAAGAAGAACAGGAGGAGCTACTTCAAAGACCAGAAGAGGCTGGTGGGTCAACGTTGACATTACTACCAGTGAAAAGTGAAGGTGATGATGGTAACAAAGAGATGGAGCCTGTAGCCAGCACCTCAGCTGAACACATGAAAACACAAGCTTATATTAAGTACTGGGTACAACCAACTAGGGATGACCAGCTCCTCTCTTCCCACTGTTCTGAATCAGACACTGAAGACAGTGATGACTGGGAGGAGACTAGGAAAGATCAGTCAGCTTTAAACACACTGAAATCACACAAGACACAACATGTTGGAGCGCAGCGAAAGCTGGACCAGGACCCGAAATCATCTAAACAAACTCACTCCAAAAGCGGTCACACAGGAAAGAAAAGTTTTAGCTGTACAGATTGTGGCGAAATGTTTAATCGAAAGAGACAGCTGAAGAGACACACAATGATTCACATGGGGGAACACATGTGTTCAGTGTGTGGTAAAGGCTGTGCTTTCAAGGGTGAGCTAATAATACACTTGAGAACTCATACAGGCGAAAAGCCCTTTTCTTGTACTGTATGTGGTCGAAGCTTTGCTGAGAAAGGCACTCTAAAAACACACCTGATGATTCATACAGGAGAAAAGCCTTTGAATTGCACTGTTTGTGGTAAAGGCTGTGTTAACAAAAGTCATCTAAAAACACACATGATGACTCATACAGGAGAAAAGCCATGTACCTGTACAGTATGTGGTAAAGGCTTTGCTGGAACAGGTAGTCTAAACAGACACCTGATGATTCATACAGGCGAAAAGCCCTTTTCGTGTACAGTTTGTGGTAAAGGCTGTGTTAACAAACAGAATCTAAAAATACACATGAGGACTCATACAGGAGAGATGCCCTTTTCTTGTACAGTATGTGGTAAAGGCTTTGTTAACACAAGTAATCTAAAAACACACATGAGGACTCATACAGGTGAAAAGCCATTTTCCTGTACAGTTTGTGGTACAAGCTTTGCTCAGAAAGGTAAACTAAAACCACACATGAGGACTCATACAGGAGAAAAGCCATTTTCATGTACAGTATGTGGTAAAGGCTTTGCTCAGATGAATGCTCTTAAAACGCACATGAGGACTCATTCAGGGGGGAATCCTTTAGATTAAAATAATTACACACAGACACATGTATGATCATTCAGTCTTACCCAGGATGACAATGACAAGGATACCAAAGCTGAGTAATCATATACGGTAATCTGACAATACCAACATGACTGAATAAAATAAACTACTTGTTTCTTGTGTATAGATTTTGGTTTTATCTTGTGGATCTTATTTTCCGTTCAACTTTTGTAATTATTTTTCTGTATTATTCCCTCCAGCTGGCAGGTTACAATTAGTAGAGCAATATGAGCATTTGTGTCTTTCCACATTTGTCAGGATAAATGTTCATTGATATGCATGAAATAATGGCACAGTTAAAGGTGATACCACTCATTTTGAACTATATCATTAATATACCTTAGAGAAATAAGAAAAAAGTCCCCCTTCTGTTTTGCCTACAACTGGAGGATTGATTGTGGGGTCATTTGATCAGTGACATCATGAAGATATGTACTCTTTGGCTTGCAAATAGCTTTCAAAAGAGCTTTATGTGTTATTACCACTTCAAATACTTCACAGAACATTAAGCAAAGGAAACAATACATGACGATGACATTGTGATGCATACAGCAAAATAAGAAGAAAAATAACAGATACAATACACTGCAGAAGGGAAAGAAAAAGCAGAAGAAAAACTCAATCTAATCTTTAATCTTTAGTTGTGTTTCAAAGCAAATAAGAGTGGCAGCAGACCTGCCGTTTACTGGGAGTGTGTTCCAGATATGGTGCAAAGTTTTATAGACCACCAGTAGTATTTTGAAATCAATTCTTTGATTTAATAACTGGAGGGAAATGCTGCACTTTCTTGTTATTAGTAAGGACTCCTATACCACTGGACCTTTTTGTGTTATTCTTTTAGCCTGTCTAATAAAGTATCCAATCAAAGCATTCTGGATCAACTGAAACTTTGTTTTTTGTTTTTGTGATTATATCTACAAGCTCACAATGCATCACATCGTAGTTTGGCTATTTTGAAAGAGCCTAGCTATAAAACCATTAAAGTGGTCAAACTGATTTTGATGCCACATTAACCACTTTTTTGGCAGGGGCCCCCCAGGTGTTTATCCCCTCTCTATTCCCTCTACACCAAATTTCTTTGACCAAAGGGGCTGTTGTAAAAGCTCACAAAGTGCCACGAAACACAATGTGAGCTTATAGATTGACCACTTTCTGTGAATGTTTTCCTACTGTATATAATATATACCAAATGAACCAACCCTACTCTGGGCATGGGGTAATATTATTACCCCATGCCCAGAATAGGGTTGGTTCATTTGGTCAACTCATTTTGCTGGGGTCTCCCTGAAACATTCTCAATCACCCCTGGGGGTCGTAATGGCCAACACCACCAAAACGGCCAAACAAAAATGGTAAATTTACATAATTACCCTATATTGTTATAACAAAATTCACATCATTACTGTAGTTGTAATGAATGCACACTGTGTACATTGGATGTTTTCTACCTAAGGCATCCAAAATGGGGAGTGTCAACTCATCTTCACTTCTCCTGAAATGGTGTTAGAAGACCATTGGCTGCAGTGGGTGAGCTATTAAAGATGACATTTGGCTAGTCAAACCCAATAGGACATTTATTGAGTACGTTACCTACCCGGAAACAATAAGCTTTGGGCTTATCAAGCTTGTTATCATGCCCCTGACGTCATGGTGAAACAATCAAGACAAGAAGACATTACAGTACTATTCATAATATAAAGCCATTTAACACTTTTTGCACACCAATGAATGATTGTTTTAATGATATTTGTTACTTTTGTCAATTGTCAATTATCTTCACTGTCCATATATATATATCAAGGATTTTTGCCCACGTTTTTCTGGAGGGTCTAATATATATATATATATATATATATATATATATATATATATATATATATTAGACCCTCCAGAAAAACGTGGGCAAAAATCCTTGATTATGCGGGCTAAAATCCTTGATTTTGCGGGCAAACATCCTTGATTATGCGGTGAGTTATGCTGTTTTTTTATGTGAATTTATGCGGTGAAAATGCGAAACTATGCGAAATATGTGGGAACTTGTGAAAGTTGCGAGAAAATGCGAAATTATGCGAAATATTCGGGAACTTTTTTTTTACATACATTTTTTGGTATTATATATACTAGAAGCTCGGCCGCCCTTCGGGCGGCCGAGCGTCTAGTCGGCGCCCTGGCCAACTCGGGAACAATGTAAATAGGGGATGAATGCCCCGCCCTTTAATGCAAACCCCATTATACCTGTTGTCATAGGATCTGTTTTGACCATCTGTTTGCGTGTGTCCATTTATCATTTATGCCCATATATGGTTGATATCTATCTGTCTACGTCCATTTTATGTCCATATATGGAGATCTCTGTAGGACCCGTTTTGACCATCTGTTTGCCTGTGTCCATTTATGCCCATATATGGAGTTATCTGTCTGTCTGCGTCCATTTTATGCCCATATATGGAGATCTCTGTAGGACCTGTATTGACCATCTGTTTGCCTGTGTCCATTTATGCTCATCCCATAATACCTGTTGTCATAGGACCCATTTTGACCATCTGTTTGCCTGTGTCTATTTATGCTCATATATGCCGCGGTGGGGAGCGTGCATATACTCTATCTGTGTCCATCTTTTATGCCCATATGCCCATATATGGAGATCTCTGTATCTGCCCATATGCCCATATATGGAGATCTCTGTCTGTGTCCCTTTTATGCCCATATATCTGCGTCCATTTTATGCCCATATGCCCATATATGGAGATCTCTGTATCTGCCCATATGCCCATATATGGAGATCTCTGTATCAGTCATATATGGAGATCTCTGTATCTGCCCATATGCCCATATATGGAGATCTCTGTCTGTGTCCCTTTTATGCCCATATATCTGCATCCATTTTATGCCCATATGCCCATATATGGAGATCTCTGTATCTGCCCATATGCCCATATATGGAGATCTCTGTATCAGTCTGTGTCCCTTTTATTCTGCCCATATGCCCATATATGGAGATCTCAATCTGTGTCCCTTTTATGCCCATATATCTGTCTGTGTCCCTTTTATGCCCATATACGGAGATATCTGTCGGGTCGAGGCAAGGCCCCTGTATTGCCCATATATGGAGATCTCTGTATCTGCCCATATATGGAGATCTCAGTCTGTGTCCCTTTTATGCCCATATATCTGTCTGTGTCCCTTTTATGCCCATATACGGAGATATCTGTCGGTTCGAGGCTAGGCCCCTGTATCTGCCCATATGCCCATATATGGAGATCTCTGTATCAGTCTGTGTCCCTTTTATGCCTATATACGGAGATATCTGTCTATATATGCCCATATATGGAGATCTCTGTATCTGCCCATATGCCCATATATGGAGTTCTCAGTCTTATGCCCATATACGGAGATATCTGTATATGGAGTTCTCAGTCTTATGCCCATATACGGAGATATCTGTCGGGTCGAGGCAAGGCCCGGCACTGCAGTGATGTCACAATGACTCAGCGCTTGCGCCCGGCACTGCAGTGATGTCACAATGACTCATCTGTCTGTCTGCGTCCATTTTATGCCCATATATGGAGATCTCTGTAGGACCTGTATTGGCCATCTGTTTGCCTGTGTCCATTTATGCTCATCCCATAATACCTGTTGTCATAGGACCCATTTTGACCATCTGTTTGCCTGTGTCTATTTATGCTCATATATGCCGCGGTGGGGAGCGTGCATATACTCTATCTGTGTCCATCTTTTATGCCCATATGCCCATATATGGAGATCTCTGTATCTGCCCATATGCCCATATATGGAGATCTCTGTCTGTGTCCCTTTTATGCCCATATATCTGCGTCCATTTTATGCCCATATGCCCATATATGGAGATCTCTGTATCTGCCCATATGCCCATATATGGAGATCTCTGTATCAGTCATATATGGAGATCTCTGTATCTGCCCATATGCCCATATATGGAGATCTCTGTCTGTGTCCCTTTTATGCCCATATATCTGCATCCATTTTATGCCCATATGCCCATATATGGAGATCTCTGTATCTGCCCATATGCCCATATATGGAGATCTCTGTATCAGTCTGTGTCCCTTTTATTCTGCCCATATGCCCATATATGGAGATCTCAATCTGTGTCCCTTTTATGCCCATATATCTGTCTGTGTCCCTTTTATGCCCATATACGGAGATATCTGTCGGGTCGAGGCAAGGCCCCTGTATTGCCCATATATGGAGATCTCTGTATCTGCCCATATATGGAGATCTCAGTCTGTGTCCCTTTTATGCCCATATATCTGTCTGTGTCCCTTTTATGCCCATATACGGAGATATCTGTCGGTTCGAGGCTAGGCCCCTGTATCTGCCCATATGCCCATATATGGAGATCTCTGTATCAGTCTGTGTCCCTTTTATGCCTATATACGGAGATATCTGTCTATATATGCCCATATATGGAGATCTCTGTATCTGCCCATATGCCCATATATGGAGTTCTCAGTCTTATGCCCATATACGGAGATATCTGTATATGGAGTTCTCAGTCTTATGCCCATATACGGAGATATCTGTCGGGTCGAGGCAAGGCCCGGCACTGCAGTGATGTCACAATGACTCAGCGCTTGCGCCCGGCACTGCAGTGATGTCACAATGACTCAGCGCTTGCGCCGATTTTGCGCCGATTTCCGCATAAGGAGATTCCGAACGTTTCGCGGCGGTTAGGGAAAACCGCGCGTCGGGTCGGGTCGAGGCCCGGCACTGCACTCCGTGCCGCGGCGGGGAGCGCGCGTGCCGAATCTGAAGCCGGTGGGACGAACGGTTCTCGAGATACGCGGATTACAGACAGACACACACGCAGACACGCACGCAGAGACTTCTCGCATTTATAGATAGATATATATATATATATGTTACAGTCAGTTTGGGTAATTCAGTTAGATTGTGGTAAGAGCGCTTGTTTTGTAGTTCACCACACACCAATCACCACCGGATGGCGACAACAGCCCATGCAACAGCCATTCACTAGTGTAGGCGCTGACGTCACTCGTTTGCGACTCTCTTTCCTTGTTTATTTACTAGCCTAGCTCGGCTGTGTTTAGCCATTAGCTTACTATGCCTAACTCTAACCCTAACCCTAACCTTAACCTCAGTAAAACTATGCCTAACCCTAACCCTAACCCTAACCCTAACCTCCGTGGGCCGACGCTACGTTGTTGTTGCCTTTGTTGTGAATCAAAGCGACCGCTTGTTCCGCCCCGCGCCGCACGACGAGCGCTCCGTTTCTTGATCTAACAGTTTCTCTATCTAACCGTGACATATATATATATATAATAAAATGTATAACTATTGAACCAGTCCACTTTAATATACAGTACACACTTCAGGCTATATACTGTGAAGAATAGTCTTTTTACAGTAGAGATGCAATTTATGGCTCTTTGAAGTGAGCCAGAGCCATGGCTCACTTAAAAGAGCCGTTCAAAGGACTGGCTCATTTGGCTCTTTTGGCTCATTGCATATTTAAAATATTTTCGTTGAAAAACATGAATCCACAAGGTGGCACGGTCTGGCACCACATTCCTCTGCTGACAGTTGAGATCACAATTTTGTATTTACCCTTTTTATAAAACATGTGTGTGTAAATTAAGCTACCTTGACTAATGTTATGGCACAATGTGAGCTTGTACATCGGCTATTTTAAAATAGCAAACATTTAAATATTTACAGGGACATAATACAGTCATTTGTCATGGAAGTGGACTTCCCAAGCAATATGGAGATGTTTTAATTATAGAACTCGCTTAATAATTGTCTAAGCTATGATCAAATCAAACTGTAGTGTCTTAATTTGCTTCCTAGATAGCTGCACATTGCCGCGCCGCACCGTGCATCGCGGCGCCGCACCGTGTCGCGAGCCAATTCAGCCAATTGAACGGCTCCCTACTCCGCGAACCGGATCCCATCGTTCACTTCAAAGAGCCGTTCAAAAGATTCGATTCGTTCGCGAACGTCGCATCTCTATTTTACAGTCTGTATCCATTATGCTTAAAGGGATTATACCATGAATTTTCATTTTTCCCATTTTTATGTATTTTTTTGGTATCCCACCAGCACGTTCCTCACAAAGTCCTATTTCTGACCATTGTGTCTTTCTCAGTTTATGGGCAGATCTATGTAAGCAGGTCTCAGAACGGGCTGTCTGATTTTAGGTCCGATTGTGACATCACAATCTGGACCTACTGCTACAGCTGTGCTGAGTGGGGGTTGGGGAGGGGTGGGCAGGCCTGAGAAGGAGGCAGGAGAGGGTTGGGGAGGGGTGGTCAGGCCTGCTGAGCAGGAGGTGGGGAGGGTTGTGGGGCCAAAACTGGCTCAATAGCACAGTCCTCCCTCTCAGGACAAGGTGATACTGCAGCTGAAAATGCACTGAAAGACAAGCAGAAATGACAGGGGCTCTGTATTCAGTAGTGGAAATTTAGCCTTAAGCCTTTAAAAAAAAACGTTTTTGGGACACAAACAATGTTATATATATTTTTTTAAATGCATGGTGTAGAACCTTTAAGCTTTTACTACATTCTAGGGTACATGAATAAGTATTACTTTTACAGTGTAGATAAATTATATTTTTATTTTTATTATTATTGTCATTATTAAAAGCTTGGTCTGCTTGACAATAGCACCAAGGCCTTTTTTCAACACACAAACCCCAATAATTCTCCCAGTCCCAACACACACACACACACACACACACACACACACACACACACACACACACACACACACACACACACACACACAGAGAGAGATATGAAGTCCAGTCTCTCTTGATTTGATTAAACTAATATTAGTTATGGCAATAATTAGAAAATGTAAATACACTTCAACAAGAACATTTTCATCCAGGCATCTCGAGCACCTCCCCGCCTTGGGTCCTAGTTACTCAGTCCCCCCTCCCCCATCTCATCTTCTATGATAGCTCTGCTGTGTTTAAACACACAATGGCCACATTATTTACACTGAAGTGGATGTGTGTGCACCAGCTTTTCATAAAGCAGGGGGAACGCTACTTGAAATCGTGTACAGTTCAAACCTTTTACCGTGTCGTATATTTTTCGTAGACTTCCTGCACGTTCCTGTGTGTAAAGAGGAGTGGAGCTCCAGTCTGGTCCAGGAGGAACCACAACCTCCACAGATTAAAGAAGAACAGGAAGAGCTACTTCAACGACCAGAAGAGGCTGGTGGGTCAACGTTGACATTACTAGCAGTAAAAAGTGAAGGTGATGATGGTAACAAAGAGACAGAGCCTGTAGCCAGCACCTCAGCTGAACACATGAAAACACAAACCTTTGTAGAGGACTGTGGAACATCACAACCAACTAGTGATGACCAGCTCCTCTCTTCACACTGTTCTGAATCAGACACTGAAGACAGTGATGAGTGGGAGGAGACTAGGGGAGATCAGTCAGCTTTAAACACAATGAAATCACAAAACACACCAAATGTCGGAGAACAGCACAAGCTGAAATCATCTAAACAAACTCACTCCAAAAGCGGTCACACAGGAAAGAAAGGTTTTTGTTGTATGGAGTGTGGCAAGATGTATAATCAAAAGATAAATCTGAAGACGCACACAATGATTCACACCGGGGAAAAGCCCTTTCCTTGTACTGTTTGTGGTAAAGGCTTTACTGCAAAAGGTAATCTAAAATCACACATGAGCTCTCATACAGGTGAAAAGCCAGTTTCTTGTACTGTATGTGGTAAAGGCTGTTTTAACACAGGCCATCTAAAAACACACATGACGACTCATACAGGAGAAAAGCCCTTTTCCTGTACAGTATGTGGTAAAAGCTTTACTGCAAAAGGTAATCTAAAAAAACACATGATGAGTCTGACTCATACAGGAGAAAAGCCATTTCCCTGTACAGTATGTGGTAAAGGATTTACTCAGAAGGTTAGTCTAAAAACACACATGAGGATTCATAAAGGCGAAAAGTCTTTCTCTTGTTCAGTTTGTGGTGAAGCTTGTGCTCGAAAGGGTGATCTAACTAAACACATGAGGTCTCATACAGGCGGAAAGCCTTTGTTCTTGTTCAATTTGTGGTAAAGATTGTGCTCAAAAGGGTGATCTAACTAAACACATGAGGTCTCATACAGGCGGAAAACCATTTTCTTGTGCAGTATGTGGTAAAGGCTTTGCTCGAAAGAGTGATCTAAAAAAAACACATGACTCATACAGGGGGCAAGCCTTTAGTTCAAGTTAGAAATACACAGACACATGTATGATCATTCAGTCTTAACCGGGATGACAATGACAAGGATACCAAAGCTCAGTAATCATATAATCTGACAATACCAACATGACTGAATAAAATGAACTATTTGTTTCTTGTGTATAGATTGTATGGATCTTATTTTCAATTCAATGTGATGGAAGTGATTTTTGTAATTATTTTCCTGTTATTCCCTCCAGCTGGCAGGTTATATTAGTAGAACAATATGAGCATCAGTATCTGTCCACATTTGTCCAAATAAAGCTGGTTGCACACTGCACTGCAGTCTTTCGTTGTTTTGGAAATCCGAAATCCAGAGGCCAGGGAGAGAGGAAAGAGAGAGAGCAAGGGACTCAGTGGCGACAGCTGCGAAAATCGGGAAAAAAATCAACCCTGGTCCGAAAATAAATACGAAACGGGCAGCAGTGTGCAAACGTGATTGACATAACGTGAGGTTGTTTTTTTTTTATTTACGCCCTCCGAAATTCACTCCGATATTCGGCCCGAAAAACGCAAAGACGGTCTTTGAAAGACCTTAAATGTTCTTTGGTATGCATGCAATAATGGCACAGTTAAAGGGGATTACCACTCATTTTCAACATTGAACTATATGTAAGCAATTTACCCCGAGTGAGAGGACATTATGCTGAGGACATTATCCTGAGTGCGGGTGTTATCGGACTCGGCTGGCGCCTCGTCCGATAACACCCGCACTGCGGACATTATGAGAGCATAATGTCCGACCCCGAGTGGTAAATAGCTTTTCTACCACTTTTTCCCGTATACATGAAAGAAAACACATAGTTGTAACTTGCAAGGATCTTAAGTTACAATCATTATTGCCTATAAAACTTCCGCGAGACAGCAGATAGTTCCACAAACAACATCTTCTACTCACCAACAGATGGCGCCAACTCCATAGTAATCCATGCGTCTAGCTTACAGCTAAGCTAACGTCAGTTAAAAGCACCGTTCCGGCCGTAAATAGAGGCTGTTCGCTTCCAGAAAGGCATAGGTTCAGAGAAAAGGGGCTTTAAAGTTGGCGGATTGCATTGGATCCAAATAAATCGGCGACGATAGTACGCACGTTAGTAAACATAGGACCGCTGCGACCTTCATTTGTTGGTTGGGGGAACTACCTCCTGAAGTCCCCGGATGTACACTGAGGCGCATTGATCTCGGACACACAACTTTGCGGCAGTTGTCCTCTCATAACCTCCGGAATTTAGCCAATCAGAATCCAGTATTTGAACACGTGACTCGAAAAAGTGGTAGAAATCATTAATATACCTTATAGTTGTTGTGTGGAAATAAGATAAAGGTCCCCTCTTCTGTGTTGCCTAGAACTGGAGGATTGATTGTGGGGTCATGTGATCAGTGACATCATGAAGATGTACTCTTTGGCTTTTTGAGTGATGGGGTATAAGATACCTTATTGTGGTGATGCTATGTTTCACTTTTTGTATGGAGAAGTTAAAATGGTGCCGCTCCTGTTAGCAGGGCACAGCTTATTTCCCTCTGTATTGTATGTTTTGTATTGTCTTGTATGTCATGATATTTGCATAAAGATTTAATAAAAAAACAAAAGAGCTTTCATAAGAGCTTTATTTTTATTAACACGTAACAAATGCTTGGCAATCTTTAATCTTTAGTTGTGTTTCAAAGCAAATAAGAGTGGCAGCAGACCTGCAGTTTACTGGGAGTGTGTTCCAGGTATGGTGCATAAAAACTAAATGCTGCTTCAAAAGTGTTATATACAACCGTCCCATAACCAAAAAGGCAATTCAGATTTATAACTACTCTACACACCCTCTTCGCCCTTCATTTGAGCTGTTACCATCGGGCAGGAGGCTTAGAGTACCACTGGCAAAGAAGAAGGGCTATAAGTCATCATTTGTGCCAACTGCAGTGGAGATTTTAAATAAGAAAATGTTTGAATAGCTCCAAGTCCAACCCCCACAGCCCTTGATCACTTGTTGCATGTGATGTCATGGGATGCATTTTATATAGTTTTAATGCATTGTGTATTTATGTTTTATTGTTGTATACTGACTGACTGCCTATGTGCCAAAGACAAATCTATTTTATGCAAAATTTGATGGACAAAGTTTTCTTATCTTATTTTATTATGCTATTTTTTATTTATTTTTTATTTAAGGACCGAAAGGCACACCTTTCCCAGATGACATGAGAGCTCTGGATGGTTCATGATATTGCACAAGATCATATTGTATATCTTATTTTGTCCCTAATCCGTTCAAAGCTTCATAGACCAACAGTGGTATTTTAAAATCAATTCTGGAAACACCAGCAGGGGCGATCATTCTGTGGCACCCACACTACACTGGGCTTCAGCAGTGCCATGAATAAGGTAATGCGGTTGGTGGAGGCTGATATGAAGATGGAGAAAGCGCTAAAGAGTTGTAGACAGCAAGAATGCCAGTGTGGCTGGACAGGCACTGGACATGTGCCTCAAGTTGGTGGCTCTTAAGTAGGCTATGCTCACAAATCCAGCTAAAAGGAATTCCTCCTCCTCATTGAGCAAGATCCAGTGTGCTGTTTGCCTACAAAGATGAAGGTTTGGTTGTCTCTCCAGGGCAGCAGTAGTCCCCTAACATACCACTGTATTGGTTTGTTTACTGTTGAGTGAGAAAACAATGTTGCACATTACGTTAATCATCAGGGGACCCCCCAAAATAATTTGGGGACCAAAACCAACCAGTGTTTGAGAACCACTGACATAAACAACCGCCTGGCCTGCCTCGTCAGAGAAGTGATGGAGCTTCCCTACCTCAAGGTGGTCCTCGTGGTGTTTGCCTGCCTGGGTGTGCACTTGGTGGAGCCCTTCTATGCCAGAACCATAGAGCAAGATGCTACCCATTACTCAGCTCGCAGCTGCGAGCTTGTAGATCTGCTATTTTTGAAAAGTCGTGAGAATGTGTGCAAATTGCTGAATATATGTAGGCCTATTTCTTTATGCAAATGCTTCTGGGGGTCCCTGGAACTAAATATTTTGAGATGGGGGTCTGTGGCCCATCATTTTGAGGGTCCCTCACATGATTGCATTGAATCCTACTCAGGGCCCAGTTTGTGTTTATTTGTATATCAGTTTTATAATTTCCTTATTTCTCATACACATATACAAATGCTTATGAAAGAAAATACAATAAAGGTTATAGTTATAAAGACGTTCTGAGGACGTTTAGCAGGGAGTGAGTTAATCTGTTGCACATAGAACACACTGTGAGTTAAGTACAGTACAGTAGCAACTACTGGAAAAATATGCTGTGGCGTATAGAATATGCCAAACTTTTTGCACATGTACATCTGAGGATGCTCTTTTCTTTTTCTGTTTCTCTTTTTGCCTTTTGCACTCCTTTATTTTTATCTTCTTTTTTTTTACGTCATACTATTTACACCTTTTTAGATTATTATTATTATTATTATTAATTTTAGATGTGGTTTGCTGTTATTATATTGTTTTTTGATATACGACTGCATTGTCTGAAGGATGCCAAACAAAAACAAATGTTACTCTTATGTAGGCCTACCTGTACAAAAGACGTAACAACCAGATTCTGACAGGAACAATGAGACTTTGGACCAATGCAATGCCATGGGACTGCCCATAAGTCCGAAATGTCATTAGTCCTACATCCTATTAGTCCGAATCTAGGGATCTTATAGTTCTAGATTTCTGTATAGTTACATCTGGTTACTGCCCTGTATCAATCATTTGAGTTTCTATGTTTTATATGTGTTCCTACAAGCTTTGTATAAAGTAGTGGGTCTACAAACAAGCAGGCAGTGCAGGTGGTTTCAGAGTTACTTCTCGGTCCTATAAATTAATTGTGGAAAATAATACAGTAAAGGCCATTCCCACTGTGTCAGATAACAGATACAAGAATCTCTTTCTCCAGATAAAAATAAAATAATATATATATAGTGGTCTGATATGGATTTTAGAAGTGTGGGTCCTCTAAATTCATGACGTCATGCGCGCACGCCGTTTTTATTGATAATCAGTGTGCATATGAGGCGTGCGTGCGTGCTGCAAAATAAGTGTGGGCTCGCCGAGCCCATCTGTGACAGATATGTTTTTATCTGTATCTTACCATCCACTTGAATGGAGAAAGAGATTTTTGTATCCGTTATCTGGCTCAGTGGGAATGGGCCTTATCAAACATATAATTTTCCAAAAGTCTGTCTGTCTGTAACAGCGTTTCTCTTCAGTGGCTGGAGCAACTGATCTGAAATCGCATCACCATTAGCATATATGAACACACCTGACATAACTGTGAAGCCCGTTTGTCACTTTCACAAATCGTATGCTGTATATTAGCATTTTTATGGTGTATCTACTCTACTCCCTAGTCAAAAAATCCTATAGGATTCCGATAGAAAAATCCTTTAGAAAATCCTATAGGATATTTTCTTATATGATTATAAAATCCTTTAGAAAATCCCATTAATAATCCTATAAGAATCCTTTACAGTTTTGGAACAGATCCTATAGGATATTGTCTTATAGGATTATAAAATCCTTTAGAATATCCCATTAAGAATCCTATAAGAATCCTTTACAGTTTTGGAACAGATCCTATTGGATATTTTCTTATAGGATAATCCTATAAGAAAATATCCAATAGGATCTGTTCCAAAACTGTAAAGGATTCTTTATCAGAATCCTAAAGGATATTTTGGCAAGGCATTATACATTTTTATGGTACTGTAATGACTCAGGTGCCTTGCCTGGCTGCCACCCACCAACAGGGGATGGTGTTGTGCAGACTGATTTATCAGGCTATCAGTGTTTAGACATACAGTATTAGATTGTGACATTATCATTGACATCTTGAGTGAGATTCGAACTTACGACCTCCGGTGCTTGAATCCTGCCCTGATCCTCTGCGCCACAGCTCCTGTTAGTAAGGATGGGTTTTTGGTCCTATTTGACATTTTATAGGATCCAATAGGATTTCCCCTACACAAATCCTATTGGATTTTTTCTTATAGGATTATTATAAGAACATATCCAATAGGATCTGTTCCAAAACTGTAAAGGATTCTTATAGGATTCTTAATGGGATTTTCTAAAGGATTTTTCTATCAGAAATCCTACAGTTCCAATAAAATCCTATTGGAACTTTGAAAAATCCTATTGGAACTTTGAAAAATCCTATTGGATTTCCAAAGTTCGATATAACCCTATAGATCCTATTGGAACTTTGGAAAATCCTATCGGATTTTCTAAAGTGCCGATAGGATTTTCAAAATCCAATAGAATCCTATTGGAAATTTCAAAGATCCTATAGGATTTTTTGACTAGGGCGCAGGTTCAATTGGAACTTCAGAAAATCCTACTAGAGTTTCCGATGTTCCAATAGAATCCTATTGGACTTTCCAAAGTTAGATATAACCCAATTGGATTTAGCAAAGTTCCAATAGGATCCTATTTACCCAATAGGATCCTATTGGAACTTTGCAAAATCCTTTTGCAAAGTTCTAATAGGATCCTATTGGACTTTCCAACGTTAGATATAACCCAATAGGATCCTATTGGACTTTCCAAAGTTAGATATAACCCAATAGGATCCTATTGGAACTTTACAAAATCCAATTGGATTTTGCAAAGTTCCAATAGGATCCTATTGGACTTTACAGAGTTAGATATAACCCAATAGGATCCTATTGGAACTTTACAAAATCCAATTGGATTTTGCAAAGTTCCAATAGGATCCTATTGGACTTTCCAAAGTTAGATATAACCCAATAGGATCCTATTGGAAATTTGCAAAATCCTATTGGATTTTCTAAAGTACCGATAGAATCCTATAGGACTGTATTGGAAATTTGTAAATTTCCAATATGATCCTATAGGATTTTCAAAATCCTATAGGATTATATTGGAAATTTCGAAGATCCTATAGGATTTTTTGACTAGGGCTGTCTGTCTGAGTGTCTGAAACAGCGTTTCTCCTCAGTGGCTGGAGCAATTGATCTGAAATCGCATCACCATTAGCATATGAATACACCTGACATAACTGTGAAGCCCGTTTGTCACTTTCACAAATCGTTTGCTGTATATTAGCATTTTTATAGTGTATCTACTATCTTGGGGGGTTCTGGCCCTGTTACAGATGTTGTCCAAAAATCATGCAGATCGGTACACAGTATCTCTGTAGCCGTTAAATGGAACGGGTATTTCTTACATTGATGCTCCTACATTAGCATGCAAGCACCAGTTAAAGTTACTTTCCATCCCTCATATACTGTGTGCACAGTGCACATCCCATAACCCACACACTGCACATCATTTCGGAGCTCATATCTTTGAACGGGTAAGGGCTAGTATCATGTAAGCACCAGTTAAAGTTACTTTCCATCCCTCATATACTGTGTGCACAGTGCAGTGGGGTGCACTGAGTGCACACCCCATAACCCACACACTGCACATCATTTCAGAGCTCATGAACGGGTAAGGGCTAGTTTCATTGATGTGGAAAAATAAGAAATGTAGGCCTACTCCAGGGGCGTCAATTGGGTATGGCAGGGGTATGCAGCTGCCATACCCTGAGTCCAGGGGGGGAAATAAAAGTTACTTTTAAATATAAACCATGAATGTCTCTTGTCTCTCTGTTCTGGTTATTATGTTGTTAAATGTATCATAATTCATATAAAGGCCTATATGTTATTTTGCTCATGCAATATTGAGCCTTACAATTCCACTGTACTTGCAAAAGTGTGTGTGTGTGTGTGTGTGTGTGTGTGTGTGTGTGTGTGTGTGTGCGTGCGTGCGTGCGTGCGTGCGTGCGTGTGTGTGCTTGGAGGGAGAGAGCGAGAGAGAGAGAGAGAGAGAACGTCAACCCTCCCACAATCCGAATGCTCTCATTTGATTTATATCAGCTATTCGCTTCCATACTGTGTCTTTTCTTGATCTTTCTGTATTTTTGTTCAATGACACACACCCTCCAGCCACCAGGTGGCGAAACGCATGTGTAATGCGCATGTGTGAAACACGTTGCCCCGGAAGTGCTAAATGCTTAGCTCCGCCCTTATTATTATAGCTCTATGAGCTCCGCACGTAGCTACGCCGAACTACGCACTACTGCAACTGCAGCTGGTTAGCATGATCAGAAACATGGAGGTCATAATAAGAACCCATATTATAATTGGTTATATTTAAAGTAACTCTATAATTATAACTCATACCTCTATGGTCGTGGTGAAAAGCGTCTCATCAAGGAGGTAAACACGTGTCAAATGGAGTCTGTACGGCTGAAGATAAATGAACACATGACGTCGGTGGGAGAGGAGATATTGTGTGTTTTGGACAAACAGCAGCGTGGTGCTGATGTTTGTTGTGTGAAGCTTGATGTCAGAGTGTTTGTGTTGGAGCGCCTCAGTGCAGCCGCAGAGTTCATGTGCAACCTCTTCCAGAGAGAGATCGAGCCACTACTAGAAACTCTGCTGGAGAAACACAACAAACTGCTGGAAATTGACTTTGATATGGACATCGATTTACACACTGCTGGTGCAGGTATGTCTGTTACTCACACATGAAACTAGTAACTACACAGTGCATGGTATGTCTGTTACACACACAACAAAACTACACGCTGCATGTTATGTCTGTTACACACACAACATCAACATCATTATGTAAGTGGTTGTGGTGCAATAAAACATATTATATTTGTCATAGGTCCTTTCGGAACCTCTCCCTCCGCTTTATAGCTCCAAGATGAGGTTTAACGATAGTTTTAAGTCGCTTTTTTGTCAGCCTGTGGCCAGTTTTCTCGCCTGACTGGCGACTTCTCATTGAAGTCCTTATTCATGTCACATCAAAGACCTTATTATTGACTTCCTTATCTGTGTCAGGAATTCCTCATTGAAGTATTTATTGAATTCCTTCATTCCAGACCAGTGTGTGGAGTCCAGTCTGCAGGTGAAGATCAGTTCTCCAGACAGGTCTGTTTCTATTAAACAGGAACCTGAAGAACACCAGGATCTCAGTAAGGTTCAAGCTCTCTCTCTGTCTCTCTTTTATTTTATTGGTGAAAGTGGGCCGATAATGAGCGTGTAAAAATGGGTGCCATGGCATTGGTCCGAAGGTTCATTAGTCCGAAGGTTCATTAGTCCGAATTTGTTAAGAATACTATGCCTAACTCTAACCCTAACCCTAACCTCAGTAACCCTAACTAAATTCGGACTAATGAACCTTCGGACTAATGAACCTTCGGACTTATGGGCAGTCCCCCGTGTGGTACAACGGAGTATGAAATAAGCATAACGTGCATTTAAAAAAAATAACACTATATAAACGATATATAACATTTGTATGTAGTTAAAACATCGTTTTTGTTATACTGCATAATATAGGCTAGTTATTCTTACAGACCTATTTGGTATTGTATTTATTATGATAGGCTAACTAAATTAACCGATTGGATAACAACTAAAACACTGTTTTTGTAGTGCCCGTATGTCCCCATTGTCTGAACTACACCCACCATTTCAGATCGCATATTTCTTAAAATAAACATATTTAAGCTATCACCTGTGTGATGCCTATATCCAGTCATTTGGGGGAACACACAAACAAGAGAAGGATCAAACGAACTTTGATAATGATGGTTTATGATAGAAATGACCAGTTTGGAATAAAGTTGACCATAAGCACCATTGTGTATTAAATTGTATATTATTGCGACCGTAGGTCACATTTACTACCAAAACCTCCACCGGCTGTCTGTCTGTCTGTCTGTCTCTCCGTCCGTCCGTCACACACGTCACACTTTTGCTCTGCTCATATCTCCACAACCATTGCCCCCATCCATGCCAAATTTTGTACACACACTCCTTACCCCCGGAGCCCCAGGGACCCCCAGGTCCCTGGGGGACCCCCAGGTGTAAAGAATTACCAAATGTGCAAAAATGACCAAATGACCACCCCAACGGGGCTGCTCACGGGGAATTCCTGGGGACCACCCACTCCTGGTGCTCCAGAATGGATGCTAAAGTGGTGACGCCCCCAGTGGAGGACCCCCTCCACTGCAGCTCACATAAAATGCCGTAACTCGGGCTAGGAGCGTCCGGGAGAGCCGGGGCCGGTACCCCACCCCTCATTTCTCACATGGCCCTCTTCTAGCGCCACCATGAGGCCGATTCTTGCAAAACACATTTTTGGACACTGCTCCTACAGTTTTTGCCCTAAAATCACGGAAATCGCTACACGGTATGTCTACACTCATCCCATCAACATGAATCTGTCCCATATAGCGCCACCTTCAGGCCGATTTTTAAAAACACATTTTTGGACACTGCTCCTACAGATTTTGCCCTAAAATCACAAAAATCACTACACAGTATGTCTACACTCATGTCATCACCATGGATCAGGAAGACGGTCGCTTATCTCCCGATTAGGGAGTCTTACTGGTAGATTAAGAAGTAAACAGAATACATGTGAAGTAAACAGAATAAATAGCATGTTTAGCCTAATGGTATTAACACGTTTGAAAATATACTAGGCTACGACCATTGTGGAATATATGACAGGGAGTTAAAATGAAACAGCCCGAGTAGAGTAGGGATGTATAGGCATTAGGCAACATGAATTAACAATGGATATAGTCTGCACATCAAAAAAAGTTAGGTCGATGTGGCCATATAGACAACACACAATCACAAATGGTTCCTCACACTTTATTTCCAAAATATAAATCACAATGAAGTTGATGGAAGGAATACATGCTTTGCATTATGTTGCATAATGATATGGCAGAATCAATCTTGAGAAATGGGTTTGCTGTGTGGATTTTTGAATTAGAACAGTCTGATTGAAATCTTTAACATGTTGTAGGCCTATTTAATAACCCACAATATTCTGTATGTCGAATGTTATTCTATTTACTTGCATAATGGAGACTCTAGTCAAGTGTCATCGTATGCATACCTTGCAGACGTCACGCTATAATTTAATTTGTTTATGACTCCTTTATCCAAGATCCGCCCCAACAACAAGTAGGCTAGCTGAACAGTTTTTGATGTGGGTCACAAAAAAAAAGAAAATCCCTCATAATGAGGTCAGAATTTGGTCAGAATTTTTATTGAAAAAAGTTCTAGCAGAGAAGCCCTGATCTAAATGCACCATTAAAGGACCACTTCACCACTTTTCAACTTACGTTCATATAATTGGTCCTCACTTAAGTTCAAGATGAAATGGCTCCATTTTGTCTCTTAGGACAGGGCTTTTCAAAGTGGGTGACGGGGCACCCTGGGGTGCCGTGACGGCAGTCCAGGGGTGCCAGGAGATAATTTGATAATATTTGGAATTTATTTTTTGGACACTTGAAAAAATATTTAGTATCATTTTAAACCTGAAGTACAAAGTTATTTTCAGTCAGTTCTAACCAAAATGGCTATTATCTCAACATTTTCCTCGCAACATAATCACTAAAATATCGTCATTGTCGGGCAGAAACCTTGTATCTCCAAGTTTCAAATGTGTACGTTTTTTGGGGTGTAAATCAAGGCCCTGCTTCATCATACAAGACTGTCGCACAAAACTAGTGAAAACAGCCGATCTAGATCTTCTGTTTTCACTAGTTTAGTACATTTTATAGATGATAAATACAAAACGAATGGTTTTGGACATACAAGGTTTTCACCCGACAACGGCGATATGCTATGAATATAAGTGCAGGGAGTGAAAATTATAATGTAGGGGTGCCTCGGATTTAAAAAAAAAATGTATGGGGTGCCCTGAGACAAAAAGGTTTGGGAACCCCTGTCTTAGGAGACCCATCTTCCAGGGACATCATCGTTTGGCAGATTCTTTAAAAACATATATTTAGATTTTTATTATCACAAGAACAATGGCTTCAATTATAATTGCAACTTTTCGGGAATAAAAAGCCTGCAGTTCCTATTAGCTTTGATTCCCCATTGATGATGTCACTGGCAGACGGGTTTCTGAACTGCCCACAGCCCTCCTATGAGACACAGACCGAGTAGAAAGAAATTGTGCTATTTTATCATGTACATTAGTGAGGACCAACTATATAGTCGGGGGACTTAAGGATATCTCGCGCTAATCAGTCTAAAAGCACGAAATGTTGCACAGATGTAGCTCAGGGCATGCTCTAATGATTTAGCTAGGGCGCCCAAGTCGGCGACCTTCAGGGTCGCCACAGCGGCCAAATCAAGTTGGGCTCCCATTGACTTTCTATACAGGAGGAAAATACCCATTTCTGGGTATTTAAGCAGGATCTGAGGGGTCTAACTAGGGGTTTGTCATCATGCTGAATCCATTGCAAGCATTTGCTTTGCACAAAAAAACATTCCTTGGGCTAGAAATGGCATCAGAAAACGATGCATGTATGGGTGAGCATTCATGTTTGTCGGAGGCCTTAGGGTTTTTTTTCTCGTGCTAATCAGTCTAAAAGCGCAACATTTTGCACAGATGTAGCCCAAGGCATGCTCTAATGATTTAGCTAGGGCGCCCGAGTCGGAGACTTTCGGGGTCGCCACAGCTCCAGAGAACACCCAAAAAACTCTGAAAAGTGATGACTCATCACTTTTCATCACTAAACCATCGTTTTCTTGGGCCATTTGTAGCCCAAGGAATGTTTTTTGTGCAAAACAAATGCTTGCAATGGATTCAGCATCATTACAAACCCCTAGTTAGACCCCTCAAATCCAACTTAAATACCCCGAAAAAAAGTGTTTTTCTGGGTATTTTCCTCCTGTATAGAAAGTCGATGGGAGCCCAACTTGATTTGGCCGCTGTGGCGACCCCGAAGGTCGCCGACTCGGGCGCCCTAGCTAAATCGTTAGAGCATACCTTGGGCTACATCTGTGCAAAATTTCGCGCTTTTAGACTAATTAGCGTGAGATTACCATGTCATCTCCCTTAGGAAGATAGGTTGAAAAGTTTGGTTGTAAAAATAATGAATGGGTTCACTGAGGTTTAGCAGTTACAAAAATAAGGACCACCTATCATTCAGCTTCTACAGTATGTAAACAAATACCAGACTCACTATTTACAGCATAGAGTGCAGTCAGCGCATCATCAAATTGAAACTTTGTATATTTTTCCTAGACTCCCTGCATGTTCCTGTGTGTAAAGAGGAGTGGAGCTCCAGTCTGGTCCAGGAGGAACCACAACCTCCACAGATTAAAGAAGAACAGGAGGAGCTACTTCAAAGACCAGAAGAGGCTGGTGGGTCAAGTTGACATTACTAGCAGTAAAAAGTGAAGGTGATGATGGTAACAAAGAGACAGAGCCTGTAGCCAGCACCTCAGCTGAACACATGCAAACACACGCTGATGTAGAGGACTGTGGAACATCACAACCACCTAGTGATGACCAGCTCCTCTCTTCACACTGTTCTGAATCAGACACTGAAGACTGGGAGGAGACTAGGAAAGCTTTAAACACACTGAAATCACGCAAGACACAAAATGTTGGAGGGCAGCCAAAGCTGTCCCAGGACACGAAATCATCTAAACAAACTCACTCCAAAAGCGGTCACACAGGAAAGAAAAGTTTTATTTGTACAGAGTGTGGCAAAATGTTTAATCGAAAGGCAAATCTGAAGAGTCACACAATGATTCACACGGGGGAAAAGCCCTTTGTGTGTTCAATATTGCCATTGATTATTTTCAAGGCAAAAAACACACTCTTAGACAGAGACTCTTTCAATTATATTCAATAACATTTCTGCTTACTTGGTTAATAGCATATTTTGGTTAATAGCATATTTCTTTAAAAGCAGAATCAATAATAGGCCATATTAGTTATGGCACTAATTAGAAAATGTAAATACACTTCAACAAAAACATTTTCATCCAGGCATTTCGAGCACCTCCCCGCCTTGGGTCCTAGTAACTCAGTCCCCCCTCCCCTTATCTGAGTTCCCAGAAGTTATTTTTCTATGATAGCTCTGCTGTGTTTAAACACACAATGGCCACATTATTTACACTGAAGTGGATGTGTGTGCACCAGCTTCTCATAAAGCAGGGGGAACGCTGCATGAAATCGTGTACAGTTCAAACCTTTTATAGTGTGTCATTATATATTTTTCATAGACTTCCTGCACGTTCCTGTGTGTAAAGAGGAGTGGAGCTCCTGTCTGGTCCAGGAGGAACCACAACCTCCACAGATTAAAGAAGAACAGGAGGAGCTACTTCAAAGACTAGAAGAGGCTGGTGTGTCAACGTTGACATTACTAGCAGTGAAAAGTGAAGGTGCCAGCACCTCAGCTGAACACACGAATACACAAGCTGATGTAGAGGACTGTGGAACATCACAACCACCTAGTGATGACCAGCTCCTCTCTTCACACTGTTCTGAATCAGACACTGAAGACAGTGATGAGTGGGAGGAGAATAGGGGAGATCAATCGGCTTTAAAGACAATGAAATCACAAAACACACCAAATGTGAGAGAACAGCACAAGCTGAAATCATCTAAACAAACTCACTCCAAGAAGGGTCACACAGGAAAGAGAAGTTTTAGTTGTACAGTGTGTGGCAAAATGTTTAGTCGAAAGACACGGCTGAAGAGTCACACAATGATTCACACAGGGGGAAAGCCCTTTGCGTGTACCGTTTGTGGTAAAGGCTGTGCTCAAAAGAGTGATCTAAATGTACACATGAGAACTCATACAGGTGAAAAGCCATTTTCCTGTACAGTATGTGGCAAAGGATTTACTCGGATGGTTTATCTAAAAGCACACGTGATGATTCATACAGGCGAAAAGCCATTTTCCTGTACAGTTTGCGGTAAAGGCTTTGCTGAGAAAGGTAGACTAAAAAAACACATGGTGACTCATACAGGTGAAAAGCCATTTTCTTGTACAGTTTGCGGTAAAGGCTTTGCTCAGAAAGGTACACTAAAAAAACACATGATTACTCATACAGGAGAAAAGCCCTTTTCTTGTACAGTATGTGGTAAAGGCTGTGTTAACAAAGGTAATCTAAAAACACACATGATGACTCATACAGGAGAAAGGCCCTTTTCTTGTACAGTATGTGGTAAAGGCTGTGTTAACACAAGTCGTCTAAAAACACACATGATGACTCATACAGGAGAAAAGCCATTTTCATGTACAGTATGTGGTAAAGGCTTTGCTCAGATGAATGCTCTTAAAACACACATGAGGACTCATTCAGGGGGGAATCCTTTAGTTTAAGTTAATCACACACAGACACATGTATGATCATTCAGTCTTACCCAGGATGACAATGACAAGGATACCAAAGCTGAGTAATCATATACGGTAATCTGATAACACCAACATGACTGAATAAAATAAACTATTTGTTTCTTGTGTATAGATTTTTGTTTTATCTCGTGGATCTTATTTTCCATTCAACTTTTGTAATTATTTTTCTGTATTATTCCCTCCAGCTGGCAGGTTATATTAGTAGAACAATACGAGCATTTGTATCTTTCCACATTTGTCAGGATAAATGTTCATTAATATGCATGAAATAATGGCACAGTTAAAGGTGATACCACTCATTTTCAACAATATCATTAATATACCTTAGAGAGGAAATAAGAAAAAGGTCCCCCTTCTGTTTTGCCTACAACTGGAGGATTGATTGTGGGGTAATTTGATCAGTGACATCATGAAGATGTACTCTTTGGCTTGCAAATAGCTTTCAAAAGAGCTTTATTTGTTATTACCACTTCAAATACTTAACATTTACACAGAACATCAAGCAAAGGAAACAATACATGATGATGACATTGTGATGCATACAGCAAAATAAGAAGAAAAATAACAGATACAATACAGTGCAGAAGGGAAAGAAAAAGCAGGAAAAAAACTCAATCTAATCTTTAATCTTTAGTTGTGTTTCAAAGCAAATAAGAGTGGCAGCAGACCTGCCGTTTACTGGGAGTGTGTTCCAGATATGGTGCATAAAAACGAAATGCTGCTTCACCACATATTTTATTATTTTATTGTATTCATCTTTTTGTTGAAAGACCGAAAGCACACATTTCCCAGATGACATGAGAGGTCTGGATGGTTCATGATATTGCACAAGATCACATTTTATTTCTTATTTTGGCCCAAATTCTTTCAAAGTTTTATAGACCACCAGTAGTATTTTGAAATCAATTCTTCGATTTAATAACTGGAGGGAAATGCTGCACTTTCTTGTTATTAGTAAGGACTCCTATTACCACTGGACCTTTTTGTGTTATTCTTTTAGCCTAAATGTCTGAATGCCCTGTACTGTTTTTCATTCTCTGTCTAATAAAGTATCCAATCAAAGCATTCTTTATCAACTTTTTTGATTTTGTTTTTGTGATTATAGAAGGCTTATCAAGCTTGTTATCACGCCCCTGACGTCATGTTGAAACAATCAAGACAAGAAGACATTACAGTACTATTCATATAAAGCCATTTAACACTTATTGCCCACGATAAACGCCCTGTCCAAGTGACTACAATGTCTGCACAGACAGTGTATTGATTGATTGAATGAAGAAGAAAGCCCCGAATCACTAGGGGGCAGTAAAGTCAAGTAGTATGGGGTCAGACTTCCCGCAGGCTGCAGCCGTTAGCTTCTCGGAAGAAGTGAAATCGACGCGTGGGCAACCATGTGGGAAACTCCATGCATGCAAGTCTGATGTAGCCTGCTTCCAGACCAGAGACCCCGCCCACTCTCAGAGTGGACTCTTTTTAGCTGAGTCTGAAATCAGGCTAAGTCTGATGCCCTCTCTGACTATATAAAAAGAAAACAAACCGTGTCGTTTCAGTAGCAGCAGGAGCACAACGTGTCAGCAGCTCAACCGCTGAAACACAGCAGGTAAACATTTTCTTATTCACGTTGTGTTTCATCCATTTAATTATCTTTTAGGATGGAACATATTAAACATCGTCTGCAATGTTGTCTTATTAAAGGAGCATGAAACACAAAATCACTTTTTCTATAAATATATATTATATCAATGAGTCACTTGTGATAGGGAGCAGTGATATGGTTCAATTTGCCCATAGGCTTGGGGATTCAGAGCTTTCTGCTGTCTCTGTAGCTATTTCTGTGTACTTCCAGTTTCTAGGTCAAAAAGAAATATTTCGCGCCACTCATTAAATATTAGCTATCAATGTTCTGTGGTGTAACGTGACGTAGGCATATCTAATTAATATTAACGTTTGTTTTACAGAGTCGTATCAAGGGGGGGCGTGGTTTCACTGTATGCTTAGCCTTGTTTCAGCCAGAGAGAAGAGCAGGCTCTCTGTCAACAGACTGTGTAGTGCCTGTGTTATTTTCCGTGTAGTGTAGCCTGTGTGTGTGTGTGTGCGTGCGTGCGTGTCGTGACAGTGCACGCACACACACAACGTCCACACACGGAAAAGAGCAGATCTACAAGCTCACAACGCGTCGCGAAAGCGACGCCTTGTGAGCTTGTATATCGGCTATGTATGTAGCTAATAGCCGTAGAGCCGAAACCAACGTGTTTACATGAGAAGCTATTGCTGCTACGGCAGTTAGCTAGGCTACATAGCTACATAGCTAATATACAAGCTCACAACAACGCGCCCCGCGACGCGTTGTGAGCTTGTAGATCTGCTAGTTTTCGTGTGTGTGGACGTTGTGTGTGCGCGCGCACTGTCACGACACACACACACACACACACACACACACACACACACACACACACACACACACACACACTACACAGCAAATAGCGAGCCTAGCGTCCATTCTTCACTGGTTCCGTGGTCCAGAGCTGAACATGGAGCTTACAGAACATGGAGTTGCCGAATCTTTATACTTTTTACACCTCCAATGGCTGGTTTTAAAAAATGTTTCCGAAATAGAAAAGCAACAAGTTCCCACTGCTGACAGCTTCGGTCTGTCTCTCTCTGTTACAAGACGCATTACTCCACCCCCTCCCCCCACAACGGCAGATAACCACGCCTACATTTTAGAAATCTTTTCATGTTCTGAAATCCCATAAAACAAATTAGAGGCGGGGTTTCTTATCCCTTTAACTATTAGTTAGCTAGCCTAGGCTAGCAGTGTAGGCTCCGGGGTGCTGCCGCGTTGGTCACAATTACCCTCCCCTGAACCTTCTTTGTATTTACCTACTGATTGTTTTTATTTTACTTTTTCTTTATATTGTTTTTTAAAATGTTTTCCCTTTTTTGGAGCTGTGTGGAACACAAGCTCCCAATAGACAGGTATGTCCGTGGGTATGTGGGTTGCTGGGTGGCTGGCTGGCTGGGTGGGTGGCTGGCTGGCCGTGTAGCCTGGCAATACCTTGAGTGGCCACACACAACACACTAGTTAAAGGAGGGGCGCTGTTTTGTGCAGGCCAGGCACACTCACCACTCACTCATAGGAACAGTTTACAGTTCACACACACACACACACACACACACACACACACACACACACACACACACAGCTCCACTTCGAACAGAGGTTCGATTTTCCTGACCATATCTACTGCATAGTAGTACTGTGTTTTCTGTGTATTGTGTCTTTCAATGTTATATGAGATACTTCAATGGTTTCCTATGAAACTAAACTTAGTCTTTTCTAGGATCTCCTTTTAGTAGACCTTGTACCAGTGAACCAGGGCTGCCAACTTCCAGGAAAACCTATTAAGAGTGAGATTTTTCTTTTTTTGCGGCGGGGGGGGGGGGGGGGGGGGGGGGGGGGTCTGGGCCCTGGGCCCTGGGGGTCCTCCACCAGAAACATTTTTAAAAGAGTTAGAATGAATGAATGAATATTTTATTTCCGTTTCTGGACAACATTTGACCCATCCCATATGGGATTGTCATCAAATACATACTGTACATGTAAACAAAACAGACATTCCAGTGTGAATTCCACAAACCGCTTAAAGAATACAGTATCTCACCGAAGTGAGTACCTTACAGAAGTGAGTACACCCCTTAGCGGGGCAGTTAAGGAGAACAATACTTCAGTTCTGGAAAGAAGCACCAAAATTTTACAGAGTGTACCTCTTGGGTCATTCTTTAGAAAAATCACATTAGACACTTAATTTTCAAAATGGCCACCAGTTTTAAAGATGGCCGCCTTTTCGGATATGTTTTACAGGACGCCAGCCAGTTAATATCGATTTTTCATAATATTAGAGTTGTTTTGTAGGTTTTAAAACATCCTGAGTTCATTCATTACATTTTTAAAGCAGCCAGAATAACCTTTCTGACTTTTGGTTGGGGTCTTTCCTCACCTGGGACCCCCCAGACAGACCCCTGAGCCTATTTCAGTAATCGCTCTGCTCCTGCTCCAGAACAATGTTAAATTAGATCTGAAATATGCTCTGAAATAAAAAATGACGATTTTTTTTTTTTTTTAAACTTCGAATGTTTTTATGTATCCTGGTTTTATGTATTGTACTTTGATGGTTTATTAGTATTCTCAGTATTATTTATAATGTTTTTTTGTGTTAAACCGTTATGGTTGACAGCTGTTACTGCAGGGATTGCAATAATGAAGGTATTGCAAATTTTCACTTTGGGCGCAGAACAACATTTCCATTTATTGCACTGCACACACACACACACACACACACACACACACACACACACACACACACACACACACACACACACACACACCTCTTTGTTATTGTCACCCCAAAACCCTCACCTTATCCTCTTATAGAGCCCATGGTCAATTACGCCCAAGGAGATTCACTACAATACAGTAATTTCAGACATGCAGGATATATTCGTCTTCATCATCATCATCTTCAATGTCCAACCTAATAGTGTTGACACAGTCTCCACCATAGCATAGAGTGAAAGGCAGGTTATTTGAGCAGGTGCACCGTCCCTTACAACCTACCTTTGCAGACACATTTGATGAGCTCAAGTACTGCCTTTGGAGCAGGGAGAGCAAGACACCTGACTGGAATATACCCTCCACTCTCTGAATTCCATCTATTTTCTTCGATTGGTGGAAGCACAGGGCAATTTGTCAGGTATGATTTATCCTGCATTGTGACAGAGTTGGCGCGGAGGTAATGTGGTTGCAGTGCAGCACGAGTTCGAGGGAGCATCTCACCCTCCAAGTTCTTTGACAGAAATAGTTCCCATCTGAGTAATCCCAGGGTTGTTGGACCTTTTGAACTGTAAACATGGCATGCAAAATGTTCCGACTGCAATGTTGATGGAAGCTCACCATTTATAAGCTCAGGAGGAATGGCCAATGACCTTGCCAAGGTACTTGAAGCGGTTAATGTCTTGGTCATCATCATCATCAAGTAGGCATTGACCCATGTCTTTTTGGTGATTCCAACAAATGTTCTTCCCCAGTCAGCACCTGAAAAACTATGTACGCAAAGGAACCCTTCTGACATTTGTAACATCCAATAACTTGAACTCACTCGAATATATAAATTTCCTTTTTTTGTACCGGAGGCAAGGACTTGATAAGGGATCGGGTTATCAGCCTCTTCATGTGTTTGCACTTCCTCAAAATCATGTCCCTTGATGAAGGTATCGTATTATGATGCCTACTTTGTCATACCTGACATATTGCCCTGAGCTTCCATCAATTGAAAAAAATAGATGGAATTCAGAGAGTGGAGGGTATGTCCAGTCAGGTTTCTTGCCCTCCCTGCTGCAAAGGCAGTACTTGAGCTCACCAAATGTGGCTGCAAAGCAGGTTACAAGGGACGGTGCAGCTGCTCAAACAATAACCTGCCTTGCACTCTCCTCCCTGCAAATGCTATAGTGGAAACTGTCAACACTATTAGGGACGACATGTATAGTAGTGAATTTCTTTGGGTACAATTGACCGTGAGCTCTTTAAGAGGATAGGGTGCGGGTTTTGGGGATGATGATAACAAAGAGGTGTGTGTGTGTGTTGTGTTGTCAGTGTGAGTGCAGCGCAATAAATGGTTAGACTGCGCGCCCAAAGTGAGAAGTTGCAATACCTTAATTCTTGCAATCCCTGCAGTAACACCTGTGAACCTGTCTGTCTAACACAAAAATGTAATAAATAATACTGAGAATACTAATAAAAACAGTTAAAAAAAAGAAAAAAAACGTCCCCATCAAGATTCGGCAGGCCCCCTGTAGTAACTCTGAGGACCCCCTAGGGGTCCCGGACCCCCTGTGGAAGACCCCTGGTTATTTGCTACTACTCATTTTTGCTTTCAGAGCCCAGTTACAACAACTTAAATGCTTCAGTTATGATCTAATTTAACATTGCTCTGGAGCAGGAGCAATGCGATTACTGAGATAGGCTCAGGGGTCTGTTTGGGGGGTCCCAGGTGAGGAAAGACCCCAACCAAAAGTCAGAAAGGTTATTCTGGATGCTTTAAAAGTGTAATAAATTAACTCAGGATGTTTTAAAACCTACAAAACAACTCTAATATTATGAAAATCGGACATTAACTGGCTGGCGTACTGTTCAGAGGCAGCCATCTTGGAAACATGGCAGCCATTTTGATTTTTCAGTGTCTAATGTGTTTTATCATAGGAATAACCCCTAAGGAGTACTTGTGAAAAGTTTTAGGTTTCTTTCCACTTCTGAAGTATTTTAGTGCAAAAATGCATTTATCTGCCCCGCTACCTCCCATCTCTGCAAACACTCAAATGTCTGCAGAGATGAGAGGGGTGCACCCACCCCTGCGATACCCTACCTCTCCATATGGCCTGCCCATAGCACAAAAGTCAACATCTAACTTCAACTAAAGGTCATCCTTCTCCTCCTACCCCACGCTTTAAAGAGATATTCTGCAAAAGCAAATACATGATCAAAAAGATATGTTATTAACACTTATGTTGCAATGATTTTTTCTCTTCAATGTCTCGCGTTGCCATGGTTACCATAGACTTCCATGTAATTGTGCAAGTGTGTAAAAACTGCACGCCCATGCCTAGATGATGCACCACGTGTGTAGATGCTGTTCACAGCTTTCAAACAAAAAAATCCGCTTGGAAATCCGTTCAGGCATTCATGATTTATCAGCCATTATGTTTTCTTCAGATGTAAACAAACATGGCTGCCATGTTTGAAAGAATGGGTTGGTATGGGGGTTAAACATTTCTGGAGGTCCAAAATTTTTTTTTGAAAAAAAGATTTTTTATTTTTTTTTTCAAAAACGGCCCAAACTCGGGAAACTCGGGGTTGGCACAGCACTAGTACCAATACAAACTCGGGAAACTCGGGGTTGGCACCATATGTGTTAAGGCACCATTCTCATACTCTATTAGGTTAATACCAGGGTTATGAACTTTTTTAAATAAACACTCTCTTAAGTCATGATACAAAGGACAAAATAAAATAAAATGTATTTCGTTCTCTACCTCACCCAGATCACAGTATTCACATATTCTTTCTTCCTCTGCTAGGCCCCTGTACCTTCCTGTTTCAATGTGTAAAGGCAGAATGCCACATCTTAATTGCGCACAGTGACCTTTGGCTTTTAGGTAAATTATACAAAATATATTTTTCATTTATAATCTTGTTTTAGTAGACAATAGGTTCTTAGGTAGATGTTATTTCCTGTTTTCTGTTGCATTTTACAGGGAGTTTTTACTTTTATCAGGCTTTACTAGGATGAGAAAATTATGGATAAATGTTTACATTAAGCTGCAAGAATTCACGTCTTTTGCTTGAAGATCTGTCCAAAAGTCCCTCCTCATTTAAACTGCCTGCTAGTAAGCAATGGGCATTTGGACGAGGTAATTAATGTTGTAGATCCTCCTGTCGCCTGTCGATCTTACTGTAGAGAATGTGCGCAGGGAGCGTTCCTCACACCAGACGCTCACGCACACACAGCGACGCATCTAAACATTACTTCAGAATCAGATACAGTATTTTAAGCCCTTTAATTGCTCAAATCGCGGCCGAAGTGGATGTCTCAGTGACACGTAACTTAAGCCGGCCATACATTACACGATAATCGAGCCCGACTGAATCGGGTAGAATTAAACACTACAGGATATTTTTTTTTCAGATTATCTGACCAGATAATCTAAACGGGCTCACACTAGCCGTTTTGAACAGTCGGGTGCTCCGCACGCTACAGGATTCTATCCCGATTGAGTCAGGCTCGAAAACAGGAATAATAAATAATATAATTGATACAAAATGCCACGGGGGCTGTTCTGTGCTTTGCAACGCACACGCACATACAAACACATTACGTTATCCACTCTCTCAACACACAACACCGCCTCACACGGTGAAAAAAGCTTCAATATGGAAGTTGTGTCCTATTTTGATGATAATATGTTAACTTTGACGCATTTCATGTCCATCCAACTCTGACGTCCCCTCTCTCCTGCGCTATAGTCAAGTGCTGCTCCTTCTCAAGGTGCCTGATTTATGATTAGTCGTATTATGACGGTGTAGCGCACATAGAACATATAGATCTCCAAGACCAAACTGAGTCCCTTCCGTGCCACGTTGTAGGCTTGTAGATCAGGGGAGAGCCCCCGTAGATCAGGATAGGCGTGTACTTCTTTGATGTGATGTGCTCAGCTGGACTGCTGGTCACAGCCTGTGACTGACTGCAGAAAGTGGCTGGTAGCGTTATTTCTTCTGTTTGTTTGTTTTTTGGATCGCGTTACCGTTGAGTTTTAATTTAAATCCCAATAATTCATGACAACCTAATGGAATTATCAGCGTTGCATTCATGCAACGCTGAGGAAGGCCGAAGGGCCGAAACGCGTCCGTACACTGTCCATGCATTGAGGTAAATAAAATCATATAAAAAGGATATTCCTTGAGTGCTGATGACTACTTTCTCATTATGCTACTTTGAGCCGTGCACCTAAAAGCCTTCATCTAACTTGGAGTGTTGCGGGCTGTCTGCTTCATTGCAGATACCTTTCTCTACCATGTTAATCTTCTCTGTACAGTTCCAATTTTAGCACCACTATAACCTCACCTCACCTCATAGTCTCAATAGAATATAGCCTCCCAAAAAGTACTGCCCCCTTCTCGAGGTGGCCCAATGGGAAATTAGCCCAATGCTGACCTAGACAGAGGGCAGATTTCAAAAGAGTACCGTTCAGACGCGCCCATTCAGAAAATTACTGAAATGAAAGGCAAGGCTTAGAGTTTAATTAATTATTATTATTTTGGCTGGAAGAGATACCCTAACCCTAACCAAAAAACAAGAAAAAAAAATTCATGGTGTTGTCCCTTGAAGTAAAACATGTGAGTACACTACTTTCTAGCACTTTTTGTGGTCACATGTTCAGATACTGGATTCTGATTGGCTTAAAACAGTGGTAAATCAGGGAACAACCTTGAGTTGGCTCATGGACCCCACCCACTGTTGTGTTGCAGTTGATTGTAACTAAATAACCTTGCAAGTTACTTACAACTGTGTTTTCTTTCATGTATATGGTAGAAGTGTTAGAAAAGCATTTTACCATTCGAGGGTCATGTGTTGTTGGCTGATTTACCACCCTGAAACAGTGGTAAATCAGCCAACAACCCACGCCCTCTCATGGTATAAGGCTTACTTTTTCATCGCTGACAGGCTTGCTGATCAAGCCTCGGCTCGCTCACTCTCTCTCTTCACTCACTGCAGTCAGACCTCATTTTTGAGGTCTAACTTTTAACTTTCACTATACAGTAAGCTTGAACTTACCTTACTTTATTAATTTAAAATTAATTTATTTTCTCAAATACATTGAGCGCAGAGCCCTCATCTTCAATGATGCAGAGATTACAACATTGTAGGGCTATAGGCAGTTTACTATGAGAAACGTCACAGCTTGTCCGTGTGTAGACGTGTACACATTTTTACGGTCTATGGGTTTGTCGCTCTGATGTCTCTGTGATGTCAGGGGAACCACTCTATGGGTTTGCCACTCTGACATCACGCTCTGGCTTCACTGTGATGTCACACTAACAGAATCCCTTTTATGCCCATATATGGAATTCCCTGATGTCATCAATATTAATGATGCCCAAGTCCGAGGTGTACGTTTGGTTACGGTCATGACATCATCACCACCTGGCCCCGCCCACAATATTGTCCCCTCACTATTTTACCCCTGCCGGCGCCTCTGAGCAGTAGCCGCCTAGTCCCAGCTGCAGCAGCAATTTACTGCTGCAAATTTGCAATATATTTTATTTTGCCTGATGCCACTATTATTTATGTAACCATAGCATTACATCAGTGTGTTGTAGTGGCTATCCTAACCTTGTATCAAAGTTTCAACTTTGACCTGCCTCAACATAAAACTGTTGCACAGAATTAGTGAAGGCATTGTGTGCTTGTAGATCGGCTAATTTCACTAGTTTAACTAAGTTTTTGTATTATTATATATTATGTGGGAGATTGATTGAAGACTATTAGAAGATTGCATAGGAAAGGTATTTATTAGATGTTTTGCATAGGAAAAGGTACAGTTTCATGACAGTACAGTTCACTGATACAATAAGTTTAACAAAAAGGAAACTCTGGTAAGCCAAGGCTTATTTCCATTGAGATCCTTCTCTTTAACTCGTCATATAACATTGAATGACAGACAGACAGGACACAGTAGATATCATCACACAAACACAGAAAAGGTATTTTTGTCAGGTACATGGGTATCTTAGTGGTGTAGTGTATCTTGTACACTATGCCCATTGCAAGATGCTGTACTCTGTCATCGACTTTGAGCCACCCCACGCTTAAAGGACAACTTTAGTTTTTTTCAACAAGGGTTCATATTTTAGATTGTAATTAAAAAAATATATAAAAGATGAGTGTTAAAATTATTTAATTATTTTCTATTGTTTTAGAGATTCTTATTTCAGTGGTTGGGGGCATGCGTATAAGTGGCTAAATATGTAATTTTACACAGAATAAGCCCATTCCCAAGATACAACGCAACCTAGAAGTGTTACTGTAAATAGCAATAAAGAAACTGCTGGCTTATTGGAGAGACAGCCGCTGATACGAACGACCTACGGCCTGGTCGCGACCTAGGCCACGACCTGGAGGTCGTAGGTCCCGGTTCTGGAGGTCGTAGTTCGCGGTACATACTTGTTAGGTCGCGGCCGGTCTAGTTTCGCGACCCCCGGCCGTGGTTGCGCCACCTCGGTCGTCCCCGGGCCGTCTTTTTGCAGAATATTCTAGAGCAGCAGCGCTATTCAACCTTTTGAAGCTTGTGATTGGCTGAACCGGAGGTAGGAAGCGCTCCATTGTAGTCACTTGGACCGCGCGAGGTGCACCAAAACCTATCCTTAACCCTAACCCCAACTCTAACTCTAACCCTAACCTTAACCCTAACCCCAACTCTAACCCTAACCCTAACCCTAACCCTAACCCTAACCCTAACCCTAACCCTAACCCTAACCTGCCGACACTGAGTAGCTAACCTGCCGACGCTGTTGAAAACGAGCGCTCCTTCCCTTAGCAAGCGTAGAGTTTCTAAACTCGCGTCCCTTCCCTTAGCAAGCGTAGAGTTTCGATCGCGGCGCTCCTTCCCTTAGCAAGCGTAGAGTTTCTAAACTCGCGTCCCTTCCCTTAGCAAGCGTAGAGTTTCGATCACGGACTTCCCAGGTCGCTGAATTACGACCGAGATCGCGCAAAACCTCCAGAACCGGGACCTACGACCTCCAAGTCGTGGCCTAAGTCGCGACCAGGCCGTAGGTCGTTTGTATCAGCGGCTCTTGCTGGCTTATTGTGTCTAAAAATAATGTTTTAGCCACTTGTATGCATGCCCCCATGCGAACTTTTCTTTTCTCTAATTACAATCTAAAATATGAACCCTTGTAAAAAAAAAGTTTTCCTTTAACTGGTGAGTGGAGGTGAGTCCGAAGGTTACGCAGGACCCTAATTCGTTTGTTTTGGGCTGTCTGGAGTTTTGTTTTTAGGGCTTTTGGTGTGTCATGAATGATACCATACGTGGACTCCATAGTCAAATAGAGGATGAATGATTGCACACGCTGTATTCAGTGTTTTTGAAGCGGTGGAAACCGCTTCCAATGAATGGCTTTGTGTGTATCACGCCCATATATGGTCATTTCAGTCCAGAATGAACAGGTTTTTTCAAAAACAGAATGTCCGTTACCTCCAATGAATGGCTTTCTGTGTATCACGCCCATATATGGTCATTTCAGTCCAGAATGAACAGGTTTTTTCAAAAACAGAATGTCCGTTTAATTACCATATACTGTATGGTGATCTCAGTCCAGAATGAACAGGGTTTTTCAAAAACACAATGTCCGTTACCTTATGTCCATATATGGTCACTCCAGGCCAGAATGAACAGGTTTTTCCTGTCCCGTACGTGTAAAATATCAGTCCAGAATGAATAGGCTTTTTCAAATATGCAATAGGTCTCACTTATTGCATAGGTCTCACCCATTGCATTGGATTGGTGAAGCTTCACATGACAATTCAACCCTATAGGTAATAGCATGGTTCATACTAAATAATTATTAACTTTGCTATAGTCAGCATGGAGAGGAACATGTACAATTTGATCGTCTCATCAAATGACTTGGTTTCATGTGCTATTGGAGGTTTTATCTGTCCACTGCTTCACTTCGAACCGAGGTTCGTCTTGTTATAATAACCATCTGGGCGATCCTCTGTAAGAAACAAGTTTGTTAGGCTTTGCCCAGGTCAGGTGTATTGATAATTTGTTGTCACTGAGCCAGGTGTAGCTCTGGTCCATAGTGTTAGTGGAGTTCTCCCTAACGCTATGTTACTCTACCTCCCAAATCCTTGGCAAATCCGGAAAGACCCGTCGTCTGGTCCAAAAATAACAGAAACAGTTTTGCCCCTCACCAAACCAAAGGTATCAGTGGACAGTTGAAATCTTACTCTACTTAGTGGATGCGGTCTGAGCCACCCACCACACGATTAAAATACTGTACATGTCTATGGCAAAATGAAAAATATTCCACCGGATGGAGACTCCATTTCTTCTAGTTTTTCACTATTTGTCGTCGCCATCAAGGTGCCAACTCACTATTGCCAGAAAGTGGCAGGTCAGAGGACCGAATTACACAGAGCATTAGTCTCATTGGATGTTATTCAACTCTGTGACTTTGGAAGCGCTGTTTTGTAAAAACAGTCTGCAACCAGGAAGAGTGTCTCTATCCGGTGGAATATTTTTCATTTTGCCCTAGAAATGTATTTTAATCGTGTTGTGGGGGGCTCAGACCGCGTCCACTAAGAAGAGTACTGGTAAGTTAACTGTAGACTGATACCTTTGGTTTGGTGAGGGGCAAAACAGTTTTTGTTATTTTCGGACCAGACGACAGGTATTTACCAAGGATTTGGGAGGAAGAGGAACTAAGGAGCTAAGGGTCTTTTCAACCTGCTAGCTATCCCTGTCCGAAAGGAGAGCAGAGTCATCCGCAAACATTTTTCTGAGTGAAAGAATACGATCACAAGGAAATACTCAGATTATATTTACTCATTACTTTTACTCCGAGCCTCCAAAATAAGGAAAAACTTAAAATACCATGGTACTCGGTGTGTTAATATGGTGTGTTAATATTCACTTTAAAATAAAAATTGGATAATCTTATTCAGGCTTTTGTGAACACCCCAAACCATTTTTAAGTTGCTAGAATCAGTATTTAGGTATGCATAATTTCTTCCCCAATACATAAATCCCATAATATCAAGATGCATGTGTTAGAGAGTTGGGCTGAGGCGATTTTGTCTTTACCGCCTACTCTACACATATTGTTGTTAATCACTGGGTATCCAATTATTCACTGGGTATCCAATTATTAAAGTCCTTATTAACTATATTTCAGACCGAGTGTGTGGAGTCCAGACTGCAGCTGAAGATGAACTCTCCAGATTCTGCCATGGACATTACTATTAAACAGGAGGAACCTGGAGACATCTCTATTAAACAAGAGGAAACTGAAGTAATTTCTATTAAACGGGAGGAACCTGGAGACATCTCTATTAAACAGGAGGAACCTGAAGACATCTCAATTAAACAGGAGGAAACTGAAGACATTTCTATTAAACAGGAGGAACCTGGAGACATCTCTATTGAACAGGAGATACCTGAAGACCTCTCTATTAAACAGGAGGAACCTGAAGTCATCTCTATTAAACAGGAGGAAACTGAAGACATTTCTGTTAAACAGGAGGAACCTGGAGACATCTCTATTGAACAGGAGATACCTGAAGACATTTCTATTAAACAGGAGATACCTGAAGACATCTCTATTAAACAGGAGGAAACTGAAGTAATTTCTGTTAAACAGGAGATACCTGAAGACATTTCTATTAAACAGGAGAGACAGGAAGACATTTCTGTTAAACAGGAGGGACCTGAAGACCACCCACACCTCAGTACGTATTTTCACTACAGTATATGATAATCTTGGCAAAAAATGTCGTGACAAAAATAGCTGGTTATAATGGAAACAAGTTCCCAGAAGAAAACAAAACTGATATACAAACTCATATACAAGCTCTCAATATGTGATTGATGATTTGGTGTTTAGGGAAAAAAGAGAGGAAGAGAGGACCAAGTACTTTTTTCACATTTTCAGAAACTATCCGTGGTTATAATGGGTACAACAGCTGGGTTATATGAAACGTAAATAAGTATATACATACTTTAGATACAGACAAATCCAGTTGTAAATGGCTTGGCATACAGCTTAACTTGCTTCCAAATCAGAACTCGCATGTTGATTGATTGACTGATTTAATACTTTATCAATGAAAATGTAAACAGCATGGAGGTACAGTAAAACATTTAGGCTAAAATGACTGGTAAGACACCTCAGGGTGACATGCAACCTCGCCCACGCGAATTCTTGGCCATCTGGCCACTGATGTATATCGGACCAGTTACCCATATATGGAGATCCATGTACATCCCTTTTATGCCCATACATAGAGATCCCTGTCTAAACCGGCCACATTATATTATGTCCTGTCTTCCTCCATATGGGCATTCCCATATGAAGTCCTGTTAGATATGGGCTTAACATTGATGACATCAGGGATCTCCATATATGGGCATAAAAGGGATTCTCTTAGTGGTTCCCATGACATCAAAACATACAATATGTTATGCCCATACATGGAGATCCCTATCTAAAACAGGCACACAGATATGGTCCTTGAGTATCTGGCCAGTGATATATATTGATGACTAGGGGTGGGTCTGTATCGACATTTTGTTATCGCGGTAACCGTCTTCCCATTTACCGCCGGTATTGCGGTAATTACCGCACCCCCATATCTATTAATTAAGGTTCGGCGATAAGCCAAAATATTCCAATCACAGCGGGTCTGGCTTTGAAAGGAGCAGATCTACAAGCTCACAACACGTCGGATCCGCGACGCGTTCTGAGCTTGTAGATCTGTGCGCGTCGGGTTACTATAGTAACGTAGTAGGCTACGGGGGCTTTTCAGACACAGTACGCTGTGTGTGAACAACAACCACTGTCAACCAGATGAGAGACGGCCCGTGCAGATCGTGTACATTGATTTTGTAAACTCACGTCTCAAATCGCATTGATAGAGTGACAGGTTTGGTTACACAGCTCTATTCAGAAAAGCCCCCGACAGGTTTTAGTTACAAGACTTGACACAAAAGGTTGTAAGCTGGTTTCATTTTCGGTTTTAGTCCTCGCGGCTCGCGCTCTGTCCGTATGAATAAAATAGAATCTGCCACAAGGTATGTATAAACATACTTGTGTCGTGTGGATAATGGAGAAAGTTTAACGCTGCTGCCTGCTACGAGACAGCTGCTCCAGTCAGTGTCCAGTGGAGATTTCTCTGTCTCCGACTCTCCGTGTGTGACGGCAAAACCTAGGGTCTAGCGTTGGTTTCATTTTCGATGAAAAGGAAACTGATGGCCCATTAAGCTTCCAAACATGTGGTACGCGGCCCAGAGCAGAGCGGCATGGAGCGCATGCGGTCCTTGCTTCTCCCCCGTTTTAAAATTCGCTCATTCTCAATAAAAATTGCCTCTTTATTGTCTTTTTTGACCGCGGTAAGGACCCTGACACCGCGGTATACCGCGGTACGGCGGTACGGCAATTACCGTCCCCAACCCTATTGATGACATCAATAATCTTCATATATGGGCATAAAATAGATTACAAATAGATTTTTTATTTTATTTTTTACACTATTGTTGTTTTTCCTGCTCCTAGACATCCTGCACATGGGTGTGTGTAAAGAGGAAGAACCTCCTGAAAGAGAGAAGATCCCCGGTCTGCTCCAGGAGGAACCAGAGCCTCCACACATTAAAGAGGAACAGGAGGCTATACTTCAAAGACCAGAGGAGCCATTGACATTACTTGTAGTGAAAAGTGAAGTTCATGAAGACATCTCTTCACGCTGCTCTGGAGTTGAGGTTGAGCTCAAATCTGACACTGAAGTCACTGAAGACAGTGATGATTGGGGGGAGACAAGTGGAGGTGTCCACACTGGACGAAAACCTTTCCAGTGTAAAGTCTGTAACAAGAGTTTCAGCTTTAAATCTGAAATCAAGAAACATCAGCGTGTCCACACTGGCGAAAAACCTTTCCACTGCAAATATTGTGAAAAGAGTTTCAGTCACTCAAGTTACCTAAAGATACACGAGCGTATCCACACTGGAGAGAAACCTTTCCACTGTAAACATTGTGGCAAGAGTTTCACTGCGCTAAGTAATCTAACGACACATGAGCGTATCCACACTGGTGAGAAACCTTTCCATTGTAAACATTGTGACAAGAGTTTCAGTCAGTCTGTTCTCCTGAAGATACACCAGCGTGTCCACACTGGAGAAAAACCTTTCCACTGTAAACAGTGTGACAAGAGTTTCAGTCAGTTAGCTAATCTGAAGACACATAAGCGTTGCCACACCGGAGAAAAACCTTTCCATTGTAAATATTGTGACAAGGGTTTCAGTCATTCAAATGACCTGAAGAAGCACCATCTTATCCACACTGGAGAAAAACCTTTCCACTGTAAACATTGTGGCAAGAGTTTCAATGCGTTGGGTAATGTAAAGATACATGAGCGTATCCACACTGGTGAAAAAACTTTCCACTGTAAACATTGTGACAAGAGTTTTGGTCGTAAAGATCTCCTAAAAGCACACCAGGGTGTCCACACTGGAGAAAAACCTTTCCAGTGTAAAAGTTGTGACAAGAGTTTCAGTCGGTCATATCTCCTGAAGACACACCAGCATATCCACACTGGCGAAAAACTTTTCCACTGTAAACTTTGTGACAAGGGTTTCAGTCAGTCAGGTAGTCTAAAGGCACATGAGCGTGTCCATACTGGAAAAAAACCTTTCCATTGTAAACTTTGTGACAAGAGTTTTACTCGACCAGATTATCTGAAGACACACCAGCGTATGCACACTGGAGATGTATCTTTCCAGTGTAACCTTTGTGACAAGAGTTACATTAGGTCAAGTACCCTGAAGTCACACCAGCTTATCCACACTGGAGAAAAAACATTCCACTGTAAACATTGTGACAAGAGTTTCATTTCGTCATCTGACCTGAAAAGACACCAGGTTGTCCACACTACAGAAAAACCTTTCCACTGTGAACATTGTGACAAGAGTTTCAGTCGGTTAGGTGACCTGAAGAAGCACCGTCATGTCCACACTGGAGAAAAACCTTTCCACTGTAAACATTGTGACATGAGTTTTGGTCGTAAAGATCTCCTAAAGGCACACCAGCTTGTCCACACTGGAGAAAGACCTTTCCATTGTAAACATTGTGACAGGGGTTTTGGTCGTTCAGACACTTTAAAGGTACACGAGCGCACCCACACTGGAGAAAAACCTTTCGCATGCAAACATTGTGATATGAGTTTCATTAAGACATCTTATCTGAAAAGACATGAACGTATCCATACCAGAGAACAACCTTTCCATTGACAAGAGTCAGTCATACAACCTGAAGAAACACCAGCGTTTTCAAACTGGAGAATCCATTGTAAACATTGTGACAAGAGTTTCAGTCAGTTAACTCATAAACATAGAAAGGTAGACGCCTCCATTGGGACATGTGCATCGTTGAACCGAGGGAATATGCATCGCTTCCGTGTGCACACATACTGAAGTTGGTAGGCCAATCGGACACAGGTGGGGCGGGTCTTTTCGTACACCACGCAACATCTGTAACTATATGCAACAACTGGTTACGGGGACTTGCCAAACACTCATATTATTTATTTATATTTGTATTATACATTGGTGATTGGAGTTTAAACGGGTTCCAGAGACATGGTAGTTGTGTGGGCAGAGTTGGGCTGTACAAACAAACGCACCTTGGAAAATAGTTTGCTGGGAATCATTTCCACTTTTGAAAGATTAAACTGTATTGGCCATTATATGATTTTCTTATATTAGTCGACTTGCAATTTGACGGCTATGAAACCTGATAACTATTGATTTAATATGTCATTATCAGCTTGCAGGTCTCCTGAAGACACACCAGTATAAGTTCACACCAAGGGAGAAATCATTTAACTACTGTATGTTGGCAGGGAGTTGGATAGACAAACAAAAACATTACCAGTAAGACTCCCAAAATCGTGAGATAAGCGCCTGTCAGGTCACATGTAAAAATCGGCCTGATGGTGGCTCTAAATGGGACAGATCCGTGTTGATGACATGACTCTAGACATACTACTGTGTAGTGTGTACCGCTTTGCATGATTTTAGGGCAACATCTGTAGGAGCAGTGTACTGCCTCCATTAGGATTGTTTTTTTTTTTTTTGCCTGCTCCTTTGTTTGTCTTTTACAACAGTTTTAGTTAATGGTAAATGTTTTTATTTCATTTCCTTTTAACATAGGTATTTCAAATGATGTTGGTGTTATCAATGTATACTCTAATAGAAAGAGAACATACTGTATAGTCACACCATTGAAAGTAATAGCTGAAAACCTCAATATGGTGCCACCCGTCTTTCTAATCCATTGAAAAGTTCCTCAAGCTATATAAATGACCATGTAAAACATCTATTGTATAAGTTAGGACTATTTTACTAGAATGTTACTACAATGTTAGTTTCTATATTATGATATAATGTAATGTTGCTGTGTTACATTACATGCCAATGAATGGGGCAATATTTAAATTACTTTACTTATTAAATACCAGTTAACTGAGGGGGAAGATAATTTGCATGAATTATGAATTATGCCTAATTGTTACACTTAATGGAATGATCCTAATCAAGTTGTATTACATAATTATTGTGTTTATTCTGTTATCTAATTATTCTGTTATAATAAATTAAAGCCTATGGGAAGCACTCCAGCACACATGCACTGTTTCATGATTATCCTATACATGTAATGTAACAACAAGGTGGCGGAAGTCTTGTAGATCTGCTATTTTTTGGTGAAGAGACTTGGTGTAGTGTAGGCTGAAAAAGAGTTCAAGTACAGTTTAACCCATGTCTGTTTTACTTCAGTTAGTATTAGAGGATCTATTCTAACTGAAGTGACATTGATAAAATCCAAATATTATCAAAGTATTCACTCCTTTATGTTTAGTGCGAGTAGGAGATTCATATGATGACTAAATGTGCTTAAATAACCCATCTTCAGTTCAAAGTGACTGTCACAACACAATTATTAATGTCTTAAAATAGAAACATTGTTAGACACAACACACTTCATCGACAGTGTTTGGATTGAATTGCCTTGTGTACATTTGCTAAATTTATTTTGATCAGTTTGATGATACAGTTCACGCGCACGGCGCACAATCAAACAAGCGTGTGCACACAAAAATAAATCTGCAAACTGATGTGATGGACTGTTTGCTTGTGGAGATCTGCAAGGTCTCAGACTTAAACCTGCAGTCATATATTGCAAATTATGTTGGTGTTATTCACTTATACAATCAATTACCCTACAAATCATACAGTATAACCCCCAGTCTCCCACTTGCCAGTCCGAGACACAACCTATCGTGCCAATCCGATTGGCAGAGCTATTGTGCACCAGTCTTGGCTGGAGGTTGCATATGGTACAATTTGTGTTTCTAGAATTTTACATAATTGGTGTTATATTTTATGTTATCTTGCTATGTTCTATTACATGCCCAATGGGAGGCACTATTTCAGTTATTAAAACATTTGTTAAATGAAATATGACACTTAATGGAATGGCTACCATCACTATTGAGTTTTATTTAATCATTGGAGTTTGATGTCTTAGAAAATTCAAGACCATGCAAAGCACTCTAATGTGACCACACACATGGAATATGTTCCTTTGTTATGCAATAAATTGACTGAATTATCAGGAAAGTGAAACAAGGTATGATGTCCCACCACCATCATTTTGAATGTGGAAGAATTCTGTATGAACAGATTGTGCATTACATTCACCCATTCTCACATTACATTCACCCATTCTCTCTCTCTCTCTCGCTCTCTCGCTCTCTCTCTCTCTCACACACACACACACACACACGCACAGTTACAACTGTTATAATAACACTGGTCTGATATACTTTCATCTCCCCACATTGCACTCCAATAGATAACAGGCACAAACACTAAGAGAATGTAAAAAATAAGTATTAGGCCTATTATTATTAGTAGTGTTACCAACAAATTAATTCACATTCATGTCATACTGATAATATAATTCTATAAATGTGCGTGGTATCGCTCACCAAAAATAGCTGATCTACAGGCTCACACCACTGAAACAGTAGGTAAGAAGATTAACTAATGCATGTTCTGTTTCATCTATTTGCTAAACTTAAATTAATAATTGGGAATGTACTATTGTTTAGTTGAAAACAATGTTTACTGTTTATGACCTAAACTAGCATTCTTGCGTGAACTTAAGAGTGTTGTGTATTTCGACAGGGAGATAGAGGGAAGGACTGAAAATCTGGGCAGAAAAAGGCCAAATAAACATCAAATGATTGGCTTAGGAATGCGACAGAAATTGTGTGCTTGTTGAACTCAAGTCTCCATGGGGTCAGTAATCGATTACAAAACAAATTAATTTGGGGGGAGAACTATTCCTTTAATTTCATTTAAGATTCGTAATGTTATTTATTCATAACAAGATAGTGGAGTGGAGGGCAGTAGCTATGGGCAGCATAGGGATGGGCAGTAGGCCTACACCCGTCCATGGCCTCGATGCTTTATTCACTAACAGTTACGAACCTCCTCCAATAGGCGGCGAAAGACAACAGCGCCTGGATCCTCTGCTGAGCGACGTTGACCCGGAAGTAATTGCGTGTTGTTTGTGTTTGGCGCATAATGGTGGAATCGTGGCATTTGGGATTCTTTGGGGTACAGCTTTACACATTATTTAGGCTACGTATATTTGTTGGAAAATTATATTGTGTTCTACAACCAGTCCAAGTATTAATAATTGTCACTTAATTGCGGTAGTAGGATAAGGGTGGCGGGGTAGAAGTTGAACTGAGCTGGATTGCTCCTGAGTTAGACACAAAGTCAAAGGGCAACCCAGATGGAGCTTTGAGCAACCAGGGCTTCATTCAAAGTTCCTCTGGCAACGTGGGATGACCGGATGAGACTGAGAATACAATACACTACAGTGAGTGAAATACCACGTTAGCTGCTAAACCTCAACCTGGCACCGGACCAAAATTATATATTTTTCCTATCTTGAGTTGTGTGTGTGTGTGTGTGTGTGTGTGTGTGTGTGTGTGTGTGTGTGTGTGTTATATTATATTGTGTGACTCACCGGAGTGTTTACTTGGGGAAGAAAAGAAAAACAACATTTGCACAAATAATTACTTAGGCCTAATCATTTTTTTTTATTTAGACTAGGTCTGTTTAAAAAAAAATCTTAACCCTGAAGGCAAATTGTGTTCATTTATTACATACAAGTTGTTTAGGGCTAAGGTGTGCTGAATCAAAATCTGCTGTATGTAGAGCTAAAAATCACACCCGTGTGAAGTGGAGCTGTGTGTGTGTGTGTGTGTGTGTGTGTGTGTGTGTGTGTGTGTGTGTGTGTGTGTGTGTGTGTGGATCATGTGTACCGATTTTTGTGACATTTGAAGAAAATATGTAGGAAAAGGAGGAAAAAGGGTGTTTTGGAGAAAATTCAAGATGGCGGAAAATCTATCATGGCGCAAATGGGCGTGGCCTATATGGGGAGATGCGTCATGACCCAAGGAATCCAGGGAAAAAATATTTTTAATTTTCCGACCTACGGTTCAAGAGTTACAGGCCAAAACGTAAAGTGGGGTGTTATGGCGCCACCATGCGGCCAAATGACACAATTATTTTTTATTTAATCCTTGAAATCATTATGAACCTCCTCTCCAAGTCTTGAAACTCTAGCCCCTATGGTTTGCGAGAGACAAATAATTGAATGTGAGTTTTTGCGATTCCCATTATAAGTCAATGGGGAAAATTAATTCACTAATAAATTAATATCAATTAAACTATTGAACCTTTCTCTTAGCAAGTTACTAGCCCACGATTCCCGAGTAAGCCGGTCGATTTGACATATGGCGCGAGTGTGTGGTGGCAAAACTGTGGGACTAGTAGCGTGCCGAAGTTCAGGCTACATACACACAGACACACACACAGACAGACAGACAGACAGACCCACACAGCCACGTATAGGGAGCCTGTGCTTCACACAGCTCCAAAAATGTCCGCTAAGCCCTCAAAATGTAGACTGGGTGCTCCGTTCCCCGATTTGTTTTGTCACAGTCTGGAAATGAATCAGTTGACCACAGACTGATTGATTGATTGAAGACTTTATTAGAAGTTTGCATAGGAAAAGGTACAGTTTCATGACGGTACAGTTCACTGGTACAAGGTCTACTAAAAGGAGATCCATGAAAAGACTAAGCTTATTTCCACAGGAAACCATTAAAGTATCTCATATAACATTGAATGACAGACGAATAGAACACAGTACTATGCAGTAGATATGTAAAGAAAAATAAAATGAGAGAACGGAAAAAAAGGAAAACAGTAAGTCTAAACAAACAGTAAGTATACAAAGAAGGGGCAGGGGAGGGTAGGGTTGGGCTAGGTTATTTTTTTTTACCAGTTGCGAACGGCTGCTGCCTGTAAGTGGTTTTTCAGGGCAATTTTAAAGGATGCTAGTGATCCACACTCCTTTATGGCCTTCGGTAAGGCTTTCCACATTTTGGTGGTATAGGGACTGTCGGTTATGACATCACCGCAAGATTCGGGGCTTAACTCCGCCCACTTTGGCGGCCATTGCCATTGCTAGGTCTTGGATGCATCAAGATCAGTCTGTACTAGTTCTACTTGTTGAGCAAGCAACGATACTTTTACTTCAATTGCTCTAGGCTTTGATTGCATTTCAATAAAACCATATTTGATCAACATAACGATCACACACATTTTACTGTTTATAGGGAATGTTATATTATTATAAACCGATCATTATTTCCAAAGCAACGGATGAATGTGATGGCTGTTCTGATCTGCTTGTGCTCTTTCTGCGCTCATGCATGGACAGCCGAAGTCGTGATTTTAGCGTGATATATTTTTATTGGGAGACAATAATGAGCACCAGCAAATGAAAGCAGACATTCCAGTGAATATGGACACGTTTAAATTTTAATTTTTGGAGCTGTGTGAAACACAGGCTCCCTATACGTAGCTTTGTGGGTCTGTGTGTGTGTGTGTGTGTGTGTCTGTATGTAGCCTGAACTTCCTAAACTTCGGCACGCTACTAGTCCCACAGTTTTGCCACCACACACTCGCGCCATATGTCAAATCGACCGGCTTACTCGGGAATCGTCGGCTAGTAACTTGCTAAGAGAAAGGTTCAATAGTTTAATTGATATTAATTTATTAGTGAATTAATTTTCCCCATTGACTTATAATGGGAATCGCAAAAACTCACATTCAATTATTTGTCTCTCGCAAACCATAGGGGCTAGAGTTTCAAGACTTGGAGAGGAGGTTCATAATGATTTCAAGGATTAAATAAAAAATAATTGTGTCATTTGGCCGCATGGTGGCGCCATAACACCCCACTTTACGTTTTGGCCTGTAACTCTTGAACCGTAGGTCGGAAAATTAAAAATATTTTTTCCCTGGATTCCTTGGGTCATGACGCATCTCCCCATATAGGCCACGCCCATTTGCGCCATGATAGATTTTCCGCCATCTTGAATTTTCTCCAAAACACACTTTTTGCTCCTTTTCCTACATATTTTCTTCAAATGTCACAAAAATCGGTACACATGATCCACACACACACACACACACACACACACACACACACACACACACACACACACACAGCTCCACTTCACACGGGTGTGATTTTTGATGAAAATTGACAGAGTAATGGCCGGGTCAAATTGCAAGTGGTCTTGGCAGTGGCCCAATAACTGGCTGTAGGCACGCTATGTGGTGTAAAGTAATTAAGTATATTTACTTAAGTACTGTACTTAAGTACACTTTTGAGTTATATTGTACTTTGCCAATATTTTTACTTCTTCTCCACTACATCTATAATCCAAATATTGTAACATTTTAGGCCTACTGTTTATAGGGAATGTTATATTATTATAAACCGATCATTATTTCCAAAGCAATGGATGAATGTGATGGCTGTTCTGATCTGCTTGTGCTCTTTCTGTGCTCATGCATGGACAGCCGAAGTCGCGATTTTAGCGTGATATCTTTTTATTGGGAGACAATAATGAGCAGCAGCAAATGAAAGCAGACATTCCAGTGAATATGGACACGTTTAAATTTTAATTTTTTGATGAAAATTGACCGAGTAATGGCCGGGTCAAATTGCAAGTGGTCTTGGCAGTGGCCCAATAACTGGCTGTAGGCACGCTGTGGTGTAAAGTAATTAAGTATATTTACTTAAGTACTGTACTTAAGTAGGCCTACACTTTTGAGTTATATGTACTTTGCCAATATTTTTACTTCTTCTCCACTACATCTCTGATCCAAATATTGTAGGCCTGCTTTTACTCTACTGCATTTATTTCAAAACTTTAGTTAGTAATGCTAGGCCTACTATACTTTTGATTATTATTACAAAACATCATTAACCACTTCAGCATATACATATATTCCTACTGTATATTTTGACCATTTGAAAATAGCCGATCTACAAGCTTACAATGTTAGATCCATGCTATTTTCAAAAGATGTTTTGATAACTTGAAAGGGACATTCTGCACAATGAGTAGGCCTACTTTTACTGTTGGTACTTTAAGTACATTTTGATACCATTACCAATACTTTTATACTTTTACTCATGTACATTTTGAATAGGCCTACTGGACTTCGACTTGTACATTGACCAATCCATCTTATCTACAACCAGCGAACTGTCAATGCTGTTCTCCGGTCATCGCTTCCTTTTATCCAAGAGTCTCACAAGAAAGATAGCAACGAACATGGCGGGCGGAAGTGGCCGATTTTTGCAAGGCCACGCCCAGTCCTCACCCCCTATAGCAGAAAAAAGAGTTTGACCCTTTGTTGGTTTTGACTCTGGGTTGAAAGTGATCTGTGGCGCCAATCGGAAGCCGCGGTTGGATTCCACCGAGTTCTATGTCCCACCTCCCCTTGGAGGTGGGACATCTCAGATACGAGGCTTTCCAGACTGTGATGCGAGAGACGAAACAAATTAAAGTAGCATACAGCATCCACTGTATGCTACTTTCAGCCAGAGAGAAGAGCAGAGCCAGACTGTCAACAGACAGTTACACTGTGGTGCCTGTGTTTCCTTCCTGGTTCTCTCTCACAACAAGTCAAGTCACAACTCACAAGTCATACAGTTCTTTAGATTTTAGGGTAGTTTCTTCGTATTTGGTGTTTTATCATATTAGTATTTTCAATGGTCGTTGACTCTTTCCGAGCCGAATAACCACCGTGTGTTTACATGCCGTGGCAGAGAACGCTATGCGGCTGCTGTCTCGACCGTGGGGCAGGGCTGTTGCTGTTCGACTCAGTGGTGGAAAGTAACACTTGTTACATGTTGGAAGGTTACACCCCGCCACTCCGACATGTCTCCTTTCCGCCATGTCTCCATTTCGACACTAACCCTATCTCTAACCCTAACCCTAAACTTAACCCCTATGGAAGTGTCGCCACTCCGACTATAAGAAGTCAGTTTCGGAGTGGCGACATGTCGGAATGGAAAGCGACTCCCATGTTGGTTGTATATTAATACTGCGATGTAGAAACACTCTGTTACAAGTAAACGTCCAGGATTCAAAATGTACTTGTAAATGTAAAAAATAGCCGATCCTACAAGCTCACAACGCGTCGCGAAAGCGGCGCGGCTATTTTTCGTGCATGTGGACATGGTATGGACTGTGTGTGTGCGTGCGCGCACTGTTACCTCACACACACACACACACACACACACACACACACACACACACACACACACACACACACACACACACTACACAGTCAGGCAATATAGCCAACAGCGCTAGCACCTAGTGTCCATTCTGCTCCGGTAAACAGTCCAATGCTGGAGAAAGTTAGCCATGAATAAAAGCTCAGACAGCTTGTTTGTAAAATACTAGCTTACTAACTGGTTATAGAACATGGAGTTGCCGAATCTTTATACTTTTTACACCTCCAATGGCTGGTTTTAAAATTTGTTTCCGAAATGCAAACAGCAACAAGTGCGGACAGCTTCTCTCTGTGGCTACTGGCTACACTTTCAGAACCACCCAACACAACGATATGCCCGCATTACTCCGTGGAAACATGGAAACAATGTCTCCAGCCTCCACCTGATAATCCAGGGTTGGGTCTACTTCAGTAGAATAGGCAGAATTCTCTTCTTCTTCTTGTGACTTGGAATGGTGTAGCGGGGGTCGAGGTGTTGAATCAAGCAGGGAAGTGCCGCAGCGAAATCCTGGGTTGTCCACGATAGAAAATGTCAGGTCATCGAGCAATCATTTCCATTATTACCCACAATTCATAAGATCTATAGTGTGTGCCAGCGGCTACGTCATTGTAGTCCTTAGCGGCCATTTCTTGGGACAAAACACAGTTGTTTCAATTGTTTGATTGCATAGAACTAATGCTATAGTCTAATCAGAACACCTGTGTAAGGCTGTGTTGTCCCAAGAAATGGCCGCTCTTAGAACTACATTTGGCACACCCTATATATAAAAAAAAAAGTTGGCTTGGGCAATTTTGCCTTTACATTGCAAATATCGTTATTCTTGACACCACTGCTACCTGGTCTCCAGTAATTAAAGTCATAATTCACTTGCTTCATTTCAGACCAGTGTGTGGAGTCCAGACTGCAGGTGAGGATGAACTCTCCAGACTCAGCCAGGGACCTTTCTATCAAACGGGAGGAGCCTGAAGACATCTCTATTAAACAGGAGGTTCCTGAAGACATCTCTATTAAACAGGAGGGACCTGAAGACATCTCTATTAAACAGGAGGAGCCTGAAGACATCTCTATTAAACAGGAGGGACCTGAAGACATCTCTATTAAACAGGAAGGACCTGAAGACATCTCTATTGAACAGGAGGAACCTGAAGACCAGCCACACCTCAGTATGTATTTTCACTATATGATAATCTTGTAAAAGAATATCATGACAGAGGGCACGGTGGCACAATCGGTAGGGCTGTTGCCTCACAGCTAGAAGGTCCTGGGTTTGATTCCCGTTGGGGATACTGAGGGAAACATACCCGGGGAAACATGCAGTAATAAAAAGAAAATGCAGTAATCCTGGTCTCTATACTACCTCCCCCTGGCCAGCCAGGGTGCCTGTCAAGGAACTGGTTACGTCACCAGGGAAACACCCACCTGTCAGGTGAAAAGAAGCGGCTTGGACTACTCATGCATAGAAGGAAGCATGAGGTTAGTCCGTTGCTCTTCCCAGGTTGGCAGAGGGAATGTAGCACCCAGGATTACATCAGATAATTGACACTGGGTGAAAAAAAATGGGTTTGATCGTTTGATTTAAAATGTATATAATAATAATACAAGAAAAAGAAAAGCTGGTTATTATATGACCACAATGGAGACAAGTGTCCCCTGGACCTTTTCGTGTCATGCCTTTGTCCTAAATGTTTTACTGTACCTCCGTGCTATTAAGATGTTTTGACTTACAAAGTATGTAATCAATCGATCAATCAATATGCATAGACATCATTAAATTAAATATGCAATACAAAATAAAACTGCACCACATGACATCCAGAAATGCCCGGTTAAAGTTTGGTAGTAGTTGAAAACTATGAAAACTGATTCTTATTGTATTGCCTTTACCTTTATTCTCCACTAGGTCTCCAGTTATTAAAGTCCTTATTCACTTGCTTCATTTCAGACCAGTGTGTGGAGTCCAGACTGCAGGTGAAGATGAACTCTCCAGACTCAGCTAGGGACATTTCTATTAAACAGGAGGAGCCTGAAGACATCTCTGTTAAACAAGAGGAACCTGAAGACCACCCACACCTCAGTATGTATTTTCACTATATGATAATCTTGTCAAAAAATATCATGACAATGAAAATAGCCAGTTATTATACATGTTGACAATGGAAAGTTCCCTGAAGAAGAAAAAAAGAAAAACTGTACTGTATATCATTTTTGAACTTTTGCATAAAAAAACTAATATGGGACATAGATGGCAAAAAATACATTGAACTTTGAACTTTTGCATTAAAAATCCAATCTTAATTACTGTCTGTCAAACAACATGAGATTACTTCAGCGAGTAGCCTTGAGAACCAATTATTCTTGATTAATTAGGAGCAGGAGCTTATCTCCTCTTTCTGTGGTGTGAGGTGGCTTGATGTACTCTCGATAATCCAACGTCCCATTAGTCCGACTTAAGGGCTGTTTATAGTTATGTATGCTTGATTTTGTGAACGTTTTGGGTGAGAGTGAGTACAGTAAATGCGTCGACATTAGTGATGCGCGGGTCAGGGTTTTTTTATGGACCGCGGGCGGCGGGCCCAGCACATTTTAATTTTCTGACCCAGTCCAGCCTGCCCCACAGCACAGGATCAATTTTCACAGCCCAGCCCAGCCCGCCGTGCGAAAACAGAATGGCATCATTAGAGAAGAAACCTTCAGTGCTGATGAGCACATTACTTTACAGAGCAGTGCAACAGAGCCATATAAAATATCTTTTGAACATTTAAAAGCAACGAACCGTTAATTACATGACGGGCGGCATGAAATGCTTATTTTAATTGACACTCCTGTAAGGTACATGCACACGGAGCACAACGCTATGTAATGTATCACAGAGAGATGTTGAACTAAAAAAGAGAAAAGACCGAAATGTTTAAAGGTGATACACCATGAAATTTCACTTTTCCTATTTTAAAACCTTTTTTTGGGGTCCCACTAGCACCTTCTATCCTCACAAAGTCCCATTTCTGACCGTTGTGTCTTTCTCTGGTTTTGAGAAGGCGAAGGTTAAAAGTATCCCACAGGTTCTCAAACCCTCCGTTTATAATGTATTACTATGCATGGTACTTTAGGTTTAGGCAAAGTTTTACTGAGGTTAGGGCTAAGGTTAGGTTTAGGCATAGTTTTACTGAGGTTAGGGTTAGGTTTAGGAATAGATTTACTGAGGGTTAGGGTTAACACTAGCATGTTGCAGGGACATGGCCCAATCCAACCCTTGATTTTGAGTGCCAAGCGGGTAGACATTGGGTCCCATTTTATAGTCTTTGGTATGACCCTGGGGCCGGATTGAAACCAGACCTCCAAATCTCCAACTAATTTTAACACAATAACTGCCAAGTATTAATCATGTATAATAGCTATACACCACCTGGGGTTTTCAGTAATTTTACCTAGTTTTTTCTATCAGGAATAATAAAAAATAAATACAAAAATAATATTAAAAAAAGTGTCTGTGCATTTGGAGACTTATACACAGCGAGAGAGAGAGCACATGTGACATGATCACATTAGAATGTATCGTTTACAAGTTCAGACTGTAGATCAGATGATTTCTGATTTCTGTCATATTACCGACTGCAGCACAATGCAGCCCAGAAAGCAGAGAACAGACTGTTGACTTATAGTTTAGTGAACAGCACCATCTAGTTGCCGAAAACGGCTGTGTTATATAAACATAAATATGCCTGTAAACAGCATGGAGGTACAGTAAACATTCAGGCTAAAATGATAACAAAACAAACACGTGTTAATGATTCAAATTAAATATTTCTTCTGTCACCATAATAATGAATTAGACTGAGTTGGTAGCAATAAAGAGACTGAGATTTATTAGCAGGTTGCGTTCACTTGCCACGCAGAACAACAAAGGGACAGAACAATGTGACACCGGAATTCACCATGTAAGGGCATGAGACAGTAGCCTATATAGTAACAGTGCCATCTATTGGTAAAAGTACTGTATTACAACACTCCCACTTACCTTTTCAATAGCCTCTTAAATAAGTCCCCTTGAATAATATATCAGAGCCGTGCTCTCCTTTACAAAAAATGTCAAGACCAAAATATCAGTAAACAACAATAAACTTTCCTTTTTTTCAAAACTTGTTTTTACATTGTGTTTGTCTGGAACTCTTTTTCACAAAGATGTTCTTTTTTTCTCTTTTTTTAAAATTTATTTTAGACTTGCTTTGATCAGGCAGCGTTCTTCGTACACCTGTCAATCACAAACAATCAGTCACTCATTTGAACAGGGAAAAGTCCAATCTTTCCCCTGAGATATTCAAACCTCTGTCGGGTCAGTGGCTTGGTAAAGATATCCGTCATTTGTTGGACAATATTGCAGTTCTATTTGTCCATTCTGCACACATTCACGGATGTAGTGGTAGCGAATGTCTATGTGTTTGGTTCTGGAGTGATTCACAGGATTCTTCGCGATTGCGATGGCTCCTTGGTTATCCTCCAGGATCACTGTAGACGTAGCCTCCACTCCGAGATCACTCAGTAGTTGTCTCAGCCAGATTCCTTCTTGAGCTGCTTGACTGAGTGCCATGTATTCAGCTTCTGCTGTTGAAAGTGCAACTGTTGCCTGTTTCTTGCTGAGCCAGCTCACTGCTCCTCCACTCAGTAGAAAGATGTTGCCTGTTGTTGAGCGGCAATCATCCTGATCTCCAGCCCAGTCAGCATCTGAGTATCCGATTAAAGCTCCTGAGTCTGACTGCTCATACTTGAGAGCAAGGTTCAGTCCCTTTCAAGTATCGAAGTATTCTCTTCACAGCAGTCAGATGTGAAGCATCTGGATTTGAGTTGAACTTTGACAAAGCACTCACTGCTTGAGCTATGTCTGGCCGTGTGGCCATTGCAGCATACAGCAGACTTCCCACCATTGACTGATAGGTATGCTGCTGCACTGGCTTACTGACACCATCAATCTTCCTCAACTTGACGTTGGCATCTGCAGGGGTTGCTACAGGATTGGCATTATCCATTCCATATTTCTGAAGTATGGCTTCAATGTAATGCTTCTGATGAAGAATGACAGTTCTTTTCCTTATCTTGGATCACAGAGATGCCCAGGGTGTAGGACAGCTCACCCATGTCTTTAATCTTGTAGCGCTCCTTGAGTGCCATTTTGAGCTTGTTCATGCTCTCAGTTGACTCTGTTATCAGAATCAAATCATCGACATAGACAGCAAGTATTTCAAGCTCTTGTCTTGATCTGACAAACACACATGGGTCTGATGTGCTCTGTTTGAATCCAATTTCCATCATGAACTCTTTGAAAGCCTTGCTCCAACAGCGAGGAGACTGCTTCAGTCCATAGATTGATCTCTTCAGTTTGCACACCAGATGTTCCTGCCCGGGTTTAATGTAGCCCTCTGGTTGCTCCATGTAGATTTCCTCTTCCAGGTGTCCATTAAGGAATGCAGTTACAACATCCATCTGGTGCACCTGTAGACTGTTTTGAATAGCAAAGGACAGTAATGTATGAATAGAGCTGAATCGTACCACTGGTGAAAATGTTTCATCATAGTCAGCACCATACAACTGTAAGTAGCCCTTGGCAACGAGCCTGCACTTGTATCGTTCCACTCTTCCATCACTATGATGCTTGACTTTGAACACCCACCTTGATCCTACTGCCTTTCGGTCTCTTGGCAAATCCACTAAGTCCCATGTCTCATTTTCCAGCAGTGACTCATATTCCAAGTCAGCGGCCTCCTGCCATTCTTTTGCATTAGGACTCTCCATTGCCTCCTTTAGTGAGAGTGGTTCTGTCGCACAACACATATTGGCATAATGATCAACAGTCACTACATCAGCAAACTCATCATATCCAAATCTTCTTGGAGCATTTCTGATTCTGCCGCTTGTTCTGTGTGTGCTCTCAATAGTGACCTCATCAATTTGTGTTTCACTCTCATCTGTTTTCATGGTTATCTCGTTCTCTGTGCAGGGTACTTTCACTTCCTGCTTCCAGTTGAAGTTTGATTCATCGAAGATGACATCACGACGGATTAGAATCCTCCTTTTCTCTTCATCATACAGGCAATAGCCCTTGGCATTGTTTGCATATCCCACGAAACAAAGCTTCACAGCCTTTTTGTCCAGTTTTCTTCTCTCTTCATCTGGGATATGTGCATAAGCAGTACAGCCAAACACCTTCATGTGACCCACGTCAGGTTTTTTCCCCACACCATCTCTGGTATGGTGTCTCTCCTTTCAGAACAGAAGTAGGCAGCCTGTTCTGTATGTAGGCTGCGGTGGCTACAGCCTCTGCCCAGAAAATCTTCGGTAACTTAGCATGTGACAGCATGCTCCTTGCTGCTTCAACTAGTGTCCTGTTTTTCCTTTCTGCAACACCATTTTGCTGTGGCAAGTGAGGTACAGTCATTTCATGATGGATGCCTTGAGCCTTCAAATATTCTTGAAACTCCTTTGAGGTGTACTCACCATTGTCTGTTCTCAGCTTTGAGACACTCAGTCCACACTCATTTGAGAATGTTCTCTCAAATTCCTTGAATTTGCATAGTACTTCATTCTTCTGTTTCATGAAGTATATCTTGAATTATCTCAAGTAGTCATCTGTGAAAGTCACAAAATATTTTGCTCCACTTATAGATTCAGTCTGCATGGGACCACAGACATCACTATGAATCAGCTGCATTTGCGTTTGTAACGGATTTCTCCAATCGACTTGAATGGCTTTTCTAGCCAGTTTGCCACACGTCCTTCACAGAAGGGAATCTCTTTTTCTGCAGAGAAGTCCACTCCGTTCACCAGACCTTTAAGTCCATCAGCTCTTTGTGTTCCCATTCCTCTGAGATTTCCATTTTTTCCACGCATGCAGCAGCGAGACCTCTTGAACTGCACTGTATTTCCTTTTTTGGTAGCAGCTCCCACTGAGAATAAATTCCCAGACAGCTTGGAACATACAACACATCATACATTGTGAAAAAAAAAATTATCACTTAACTTGAAAGTCATTTTCATGTTCACATTCCCAACTCCTAGGGCGTCAACCACCCTGCCATCACCGAGTTTCACAGACTGTTTTTTAAAATTGCTGGTATTCCTGTAGAATATATTTATCACATGTCATGTGCTTTGATGCTCCAGAATCAATTAACCAACTTGTTGTAGTCTGTCAGAGTTTGCCCCTCCGACCACAAAAGCACATTCAGATGAGTCTTCTTCATCCTCACACATCACATTTTTGGCTTTGTGTGTTTTCTTTTTAGGTCACGCTTAATATGTCCTTCTTTTCCACATTTATAGCATCTCCATGTGCTTGGTCCTGCTGCTCCCACTGATTTAGAGCCATCCTGCACATTTCCTTTAAACTGTGATGACATGGCTGCTGCCCCACCTGAGATAGCACCACTGGAGTTATCATTAGCATTCAATCGCTTTTGCTCTTCATTGATTAATGCTTGCTGTACAAACTTCAGTGTCAGCTTGTCAATCTTTGTTTCTAGTGCAGTGACAATTGTAGCATAACTTGGTGGCAAGCTTCCCAAAAGTGTTACAATTTGGTCCTCCTCTTCAATTACAGCTCCTATTGCTGTTAGCTGATCAGTTAGCTCCTTCATTTGTTTTAAGTGATCAGTTAAAGAATCGCCTTCTTTCATTTCACATCTGAAATATATTTTCTTCAGAAACAGTTTATTTGCCAAAGTATCTCTCTCAAAATGGCCTTTCAGCGTGGTCCACGCCTCTTTGGGAGTCTGGCAGCTTGTTATCAGATATAACTGGGGTGTACTTACATTCAGCACTAACAGAGTGCTAGCGCAACTACTAGCCTCTACTCTTCTTTGTGTAGTTTGGCCAATAAAGTTATTATTTGACTATGTTCACCCCGACGTTAGTCGTCGCTATAGTTGTAAAGACTCGATGAAGACCTGTGTGAGTGTGTGGCATAAAACATTGTCCACCACATCTCTAAAAATAATTAGCGCAAGTTAGCATCTCCGTTGTGTTTACAGACTGAGGAGATCCGAGTATCCGTATGTTGAAAGGGGCGTCGATTTCTTTCGGGAGCGGAGGGGAGGAGGGGGAGAGGGGAGGAGGAGAGGAGGGGGGGGTTCTGTAGTGGAAAACCTACATAAAAAATGTGGTGCGGTGTCGTGCCGTGCCGTGTCGTGTAGTGACGGGCTAAAAAGTGGTATGGAAAACCGGCTATAGAGAATGCCTTCTCTCTCCTTTTAGTGAACTCAGCCTGTGCTGCTGCGTTAGCATCGTCAGGTAGCACATCTGTCTCCATTACCATGCCCCATAGTCCTTTAGCCTTTACCAAGTGTTCCATCTGAAACTTCCATGTTGCCCAATTCTCTGGTCCGCTCAGCCTGTCAATAAACAGCTTGTCCTCCATTGTGACTTCCCACAATACTGTTTATCTTCACACAATATTCAGTGTTTACCAGCTTTTTAGCGACGATCTGGGCCCATAACCTAATGAATTAGACTGAGTTGGTAGTAATAAAGAGACAGAGTTTTATTAGCAGGTTGCGTTCACTTGCCGCGCAGAACAACAAAGGGACAGAACAACGTGACACCGGAAGTGGTTCACCATGTAAGGGCACGCGACAGGCGTGTATGTGTCTACAGGAGAGGTTGAGGCCGATCGCCCCCCGCTACCCCCGCCTCCCCGTTTTTTGCTCCCAGACCACGCCCCCGACCGTCGCGATTGGCCGGCTGTACTCTGCTGTACTTCCTGGCCATGTCCTGTGTGTACTGTTGGCGTGTATGTGTCTACAGGAGAGGTTGAGGCCGATCGCCCCCCGCTACCCCCGCCTCCCCGTTTTTTGCTCCCAGACCACGCCCCCGACCGTCGCGATTGGCCGGCTGTACTCTGCTGTACTTCCTGGCCATGTCCTGTGTGTACTGTTGTTGTCGCGTCGCACTAGTGCTGTCACGCGTAGAAGGATGTTTGAGAGAGATGAGATTCAATTTATTGTCAGTGTACAGTACAAGTACAGTACAGCGAAAAGTATTTTCACATCTCATACGCGGAGATGTTTGAATACGCGGAGACGTTTGGACTTTTGTCAAAATGAAAATGCGCGTGATTTACAACGCAGCCGACCGACCGATGACAATATTGTTGTTGGACCGTCGCTAAATACCATCTAATGATGTAAAATTAGCGTGGCATTACTGCCCACAGAAAAGCATGATATCGATGTTGCAGTATGCAGTTTATAGCTTCATGTTTGGGGTTTATTTTCAGACAACAGAGTGTGACTGCAGGTTTGGGAAGAGAGGGAGAGGGGGGAAAAACGTCTGGAGACTGATGCTCTAGTCTAAAGTAGCCAGCGTGGAATCAGACTATTTTGAGTTCATTTTATTATTGTTATTATTATTATTATGTTTGGGAAGAGAGGGGGGGGGACGTCTGGAGACTGAAGTAGCCAGCGTGGAATCAGGCTATTTTGAGTTCATTTTATTATTGTTATTATTATTATTAAGGACCAACTGTGGGGGGGAAAAAAAATTACTGTACCACGTGAATGGCGTGGCATTACAGCCCACCACATAAATAGGTCTAATTGCACACCATAGCCTACCACAAGAGATAAAGCATTTACATTTTTTATTTGACAAGCTTGGGAGAGAAGACTTGTAATTGAACGTATGGGTAGCCTAGTATATACATAGAGATGATTAATGAGGTGTTATATTGATGCTAATTCTACACCACCTGAAAGGTAGATATATGAGCCATCAGAATTCCATCCATTCCTCCTCCTCCTACATTATTCTATAGGCCTATTGTCTGCATGACATCATTGTTAGTAGAGATGCTTGATGAGGCGTTACATTAGATCAGACAAATATACTTCAAAAGGTAAAGGTACATAATGTTTGAAAATAGCAGATCTACAAGCTCACAACGCGTCGTTGCAACCCCTGCTAAATACATAAATTGTACTGTGTGAAGTGCTCTCCTGAGTGACCACTTCATCAATGCAGTGGGAGCAGTGTGGGACTAAAAAGTACTAGAATAGTATACATTGTTTATATAGCATACAAACATAAATGAGGGGACATTAGTTCAGTTTTGATACACTTTAATGTAAAATTCACAGTAAAAATGAATGTGCAGCTGTTATACCAGGGCAGTGCAACAAAAAGTTTCAACTTCAAATAAACATTACTTGTTGGGACGTGGGTGATTAAATATAGTGGCAGTAAAAGTTAAAATGAATGTGCAGTTACAACTGTTAGTCAGTAGTCTAATACACCTACTGTAGTATAATACACCTACTGTAGTCTAATACAACTACTGTCTATACTAGTCCTGCCACTACCGCAGGGGTTGCAACGACGCGTTGTGAGCTTGTAGATCTGCTATTTTCGAACATTATGTACCTTTACCTTTTGAAGTATATTTGTCTGATCTAATGTAACGCCTCATCAAGCATCTCTACTAACAATGATGTCATGCAGACAATAGGCCTATAGAATAATGTAGGAGGAGGAATGGATGGAATTCTGATGGCTCATATATCTACCTTTCAGGTGGTGTAGAATTAGCATCAATATAACACCTCATTAATCATCTCTATGTATATACTAGGCTACCCATACGTTCAATTACAAGTCTTCTCTCCCAAGCTTGTCAAATAAAAAATGTAAATGCTTTATCTCTTGTGGTAGGCTATGGTGTGCAATTAGACCTATTTATGTGGTGGGCTGTAATGCCACGCCATTCACGTGGTACAGTAATTTTTTTTTTCCCCCCACAGTTGGTCCTTAATAATAATAATAATAATAACAATAATAAAATGAACTCAAAATAGCCTGATTCCACGCTGGCTACTTCAGTCTCCAGACGTCCCCCCCGCCTCTCTTCCCAAACATAATAATAATAATAATAACAATAATAAAATGAACTCAAAATAGTCTGATTCCACGCTGGCTACTTTAGACTAGAGCATCAGTCTCCAGACGTTTTTCCCCCCTCTCCCTCTCTTCCCAAACCTGCAGTCACACTCTGTTGTCTGAAAATAAACCCCAAACATGAAGCTATAAACTGCATACTGCAACATCGATATCATGCTTTTCTGTGGGCAGTAATGCCACGCTAATTTTACATCATTAGATGGTATTTAGCGACGGTCCAACAACAATATTGTCATCGGTCGGTCGGCTGCGTTGTAAATCACGTGCATTTTCATTTTGACAAAAGTCCAAACGTCTCCGCGTATTCAAACGTCTCCGCGTATGAGATGTGAAAATACTTTTCGCTGTACTGTACTTGTACTGTACACTGACAATAAATTGAATCTCATCTCTCTCAAACATCCTTCTACGCGTGACAGCACTAGTGCGACGCGACAACAACAGTACATGGCCAGGAAGTACAGCAGAGTACAGCCGGCCAATCGCGACGGTCGGGGGCGTGGTCTGGGAGCAAAAAACGGGGAGGCGGGGGTAGCGGGGGGCGATCGGCCTCAACCTCTCCTGTAGACACATACACGCATGAGACAGTAGCCTATAGAGTAACAGTGCCATCTATTGGTAAAAGTACTGTATTACAACACATAATTCATTTGTTGGGTAATCTAACTAAATATATCAGTTTCCAGGACCACCTGTACTTATTTAGTAACTGTTTTGGCCAGTCTTAGCATGTACCGTAATTGCCGGACTATAAGCCGCGGCCCATTTTCCCATGTTTTGAACCCTGCGGTTTATACAATGGTGCGGCTTATATACAGATTTGTACAGCTAAAGGCCAGTTAGTTAGTTTAACAATGGTCTTTAACAAGGATTTATATATAGATTTATATAGCTAACGGCCACCTGGGCCGCTCTAGCGGGAAGCAGGAAGGACACCTGTGGCTTATAGTCAGGTGTGGCTTAAACATTTTTTTTCTTTCTTTTTCTAAATTTAGCTGGTGCGGCTTATATTCAGGTGCGGCTTATAGTCCAGCGATTACGGTAATAGATGTACATGGAAATTGAAGAAAATACATTTACATTTCTTTACAAATAGTTTTTTTCTTTTTCTTTTTTTACATATTGCTGTTTTTCCTGCTTCTAGACACCCTGCACTTGGTTGTGTGTAAAGAGGAGTATCCTCCTGAACAGGAGAGGAGCCCCAGTCTGCTCCATGAGGAACTAGAGCCTCCACACATTAAAGAGGAACAGGAGGCGTTACTTCAAAGAACAGAGGAGCCTGGTGGATCAATGTTGACTTTACTAGCAGTAAAAAGTGAAGTTGAAGACATCTCTTCACACTGCTCTAAAGTTGAATCTGATACTGAAGTAACTGAAGACAGTGATGACTGGGGAGAGACTAGTGGAGGTGTCCACATTGGAGAAAAACCTTTCCAGTGTAAACTCTGTAGCAAGAGTTTCAGTAGGTCAAATCACCTGAAGAGTCACCACCTTTTCCACACTGGAGAAAAACCTTTCCATTGTAAATGTTGTGACAAGAGTTTCGGACTGGCTAGTAATTTAAAAACACACCAGCGTATCCACACTGGAGAAAAACCTTTCCAGTGTAAAAGTTGTGACAAGAGTTTCAACCGGTCAAGTACCCTGAAGTTACACCAGCTTATCCACACTGGAGAAAAAACATTCCACTGTAAACATTGTGACAAGAGTTTCATTTCGTCATCTTACCTGAAAAAACACCAGGTTTTCCACACTACAGAAAAACCTTTCCACTGTGAACATTGTGACAAGAGTTTTTGTCGACCAAATTATCTGAAGATACACCAGCGTGTGCACACTGGAGATGTAGAAAAACCTTTCCAGTGTAAACATTGTGACAAGAGTTTCATTCGGTCAAGTACCCTGAAGTCACACCAGGCTATCCACACTGGAGAAAAACCTTTCCAGTGTAAAAGTTGTGACAAGAGTTTCAGTCGGTCAAGTACCCTGAAGTCACACCAGGTTGTCCACACTACAAAAAAACCTTTCCACTGTGAACATTGTGACAAGAGTTTCAGTCGGTCAGGTGGCCTGAAGAATCACCGTCATGTCCACACAGGAGAAAAACCTTTTCAGTGTAAAAGTTGTGACAAGAGTTTCAGTCGGTCATATCTCCTGAAGAGACACCAGCATATCCACACTGGAGAAAAACCTTTCCAGTGTAAAAGTTGTGACAAGAGTTTCAGTCGGGCATATTTCCTGAAGGCACATGAGCGTGTCCACACTGTGAAAAAAAACCTTCCATAGTAAACATTGTGACAAGAGTTTAATTCGGTCAAGTACCCTGAAGTCACCAGTTATCCACACTGGAGAAAAAACATTCCACTGTAAACATTGTGACAAGAGTTTCATTTCGTCATCTTATCTGGAAGGACACCAGCGTGACTGTCCACGCTATAGAAAAACCTTCCCACTGTGAACATTTGTGACAAAAGTTTCAGTCGTTCAGAGTTTAATTCGGTCAAGTACCCTGAAGTCACCAGTTATCCACACTGGAGAAAAAACATTCCACTGTAAACATTGTGACAAGAGTTTCATTTCGCCATCTGATCTGGAAAGACACCAGCGTATCCACGCCAGAGCCCTAGAATGGAGAGTTAGGCCAACTACGTTCACTTCATGGGGCGAGTCCGGGTCCATGCTCAAGCTCCCTCAGCCCTATGTTCCCTCAGCCTTATGTTCCCTCAGCCTTATGTTCCCTCAGCCTTATGTTCCCTCTGCCCTATGTTCCCTCAGCCCTATGTTCCCTCATCCCAAAATAGGACCCTATGTTCCCTCAGCCCTATGTTCCCTCAGACCAAAAATCTCAGTCCCCCATGGCATCAATCTGAGTTCCCAGAGGTTCTTTTTTTCGCCACTAGGGGGGCGAGAAGAACCTCTGGGCCAAAACTATGATATTCCTGGGCAGGAAGTTGTCCCAGGCTCAGAATCTGAGCTGGGACAATACAGGAAGTAGAGCCCTGTGCAAACCTTCAAAACATTCAGAATAGAAACCAACCAAAAACACTACAACAATATGCAGCCCATGTTTCAAGGTGAATCCTACCAGACTACCATGGCATTGTTTCCAACGTCTCATTGTTCTGACGCCCCATTCGTCCGATGCTGGTGAATGATAACCTGGTGAATGCTAACCTGGTGAATGCTATCCCATGAATGCGGACCTGCCGACACTGGTGAATGCTAACCTTTTGAATGCTGGTGAATGCTAACCTTGTGAATGCTTACCTCCCGATGCTGGTGAATGCTAACCTGGTGAATGTTAACCTGAAGAATGCTAACTCTTTATATGCCCATATATGGAGATCCCTGATGTCATCATTATTAAGGCCATATCTGTGAATGCATCGGTAACAGGGATCTCCATATATGGGTAACTGGTCCGATATTGGCGATATATATTATTAATAAAGGATAACATAAATTAAAAGTTCACATATGGGTATTCCCAGATGATGCCCTGTTATGGGAACCACACCAACAGAATCCATATATGGCCAAGACTGGTGGCCAAGACAGATGGCGTGACCTTGCCCCAGTAAGACATCGGAACAATGAGATGTCGGACCAATGCCATGGGGGTCCCGTCTATTTTGGGCTGAGGGAACATAGGACTGAGGGAACATAGGGTCTATTTTTGGGTTGAGGGAACATGGGGCTGAGGGAACATAGGGTCTATTTTGGAATTGAGGGAACATAGGGCTGGGGGAAACATAGGGTTGAGGGAACATAGGGTATAATAAATTGTTAGGGAGTGAGGGAACATAGGGCTGAGGGAACATAGGGCTGAGGGAGCTTGAGCATGACCCCGCGAGTCCAATGGCGGCTCGGGAGGTGCTTCTATAGTGACAATCTCAGAACTGGAAGTCTGCTAAATGAATGAGAGCAGCTGCTCAAAACATCATTTTCTAAAAATAATCGATTCAGACAAATGAAAGAAAATATATCACAGGTTATTTCCTGATATCTTGTTTTCTGATTTGCAAACGATATAATTATATTGATGTATCATGATAACAAGAGTACATGCCTTTCATTGCCTTACTTTAACCTGCCACTTGGAGGTGCTATTGTGCATGTCAACATTATGATGATGCAGTGATTAGCATCGGCGACAAGGCAACTAAACATCCTGACTTTAATCATCTTAAACCATGTTATTTTACATCGTTTTTTGGCAATAGTATAAAGTAAATGTTAAAGAGACTTTAGTTATCCCTGTACAATACTTTAAAATGGTTGACATGTTGTGTATTTACCTAAAAATGCAGATATTCGCGACGCTTCTAATGAAACCAATGTTATTTAATCTCCCGTTTGTCACTTTAGAGCTGAAACACGACACAGTTCATGTTCTGACCCCTCGGTGACACCACTCTCTCTCAATTCACTCTGGTCCACGCTATAGAAAAACCTTCCCACTGTGAACATTTGTGACAAAAGTTTCAGTCGGTCAGGTGACCTGAAGGAGCACCATCATATCCACACTCTAACCAAACAGGACTCATCAGTAAATCCACATAGGTGGTGCGCTTCTTGACTTTTCCGGCTTTTTGCAGTGCCCTGCCAGCCTCATCTTTCTCTCTCTAATGTTATCTGTGACCCATGGTAGGTCCCTGTAGAGGACCACATTTCTGATGTGGTCCGTCCATGTGACACCTAGTGCCATTTGTATAATTCTTATGTAGACTCTTTCTATGGCCCTTTGCTGTTGTGTCCATGCCTCAGCCCCATACAGCAGTACTGACCACTGTAGCTACGAACAGCAGTCTTTTCCCAACAGTGCCACTGTACATCATGCAAGGAACTGTCCAGCTGATCCATGTCCGGCTCTCATTGCAGGTTGTGTGGGTGATGGGGTTCAGGTGCAGCGGGGCTGTTGTGGTTCTCAATGGTCACTGTAACATGTCGCTATGGAGATGGCCTGCTTGATGGCCATCTTAATATTGTCTCATGCCACCGGGTAATCTGTCTTTCTATAGAGCATCGCAGCGGAAGTGGTCTACTGGTGCCACTTAAAAATCGTCATTAATTTTCCCCATAGACTTTTATGTTTATTATGTTAAGCCAAGAAACAAGCTATCCAGGATGGCAGTGAATCATGACCATAAAACCTTTGGTCATATGTGACAACTACCCTTTGTTTAGCGATTTTCAAAATGTTCTTTTCATAGAAACAAAGGTTGTATGGTCATGATTCACTGCCATCCTGGATGGCTTGGTTCTAGGCTTAAAGCTGTACTGTGGAAGCTGCTCAACTAGTGGTCAGTAGCGGTATTGCTTTTTTCGGCCGTTTTTCGCCGGGTCCGCGGACCACCGCGACCGCCTCCGCCTCGCCGATACGAATCCATAGAGCCGTCATTTTTAGACCAGGATTGAGGGAGAAGCATGCAAGATTCCTTCACCAATGTAAACACAGTTGCTAAGGGAAGCTATTTTCTGAAGAGACAGCAAGACTCGCTGTGATTGGCCGGTGGTGTATGATCAGCGCTGTGATTGGCCGGTAGTGTAACATGTGGGAGATGACATCATTTTGCCGGGAAATACAGCCCCTGTCAAGGGTATGTAGAAAACATATAAAGAAAAGGCTTTTGGGGCTGAAATTAACGGAGTGGGTGTTCTAAAACTTTAGCGATTTAATAGTTAGGAACATTTTAAGATTTGTTTTATTAAAAAAGTTACATAGTATAACTTTTTAACATAATTGTTATAAATTTAAAGTCTATGGGGAAAATGAATGACGATTAAGTGGCACCAGTAAACCACTTCCGCTGCGATGCTCTATAATTTAAGAGTCAGGTCAAAGAAGAGAAGGATCTGACTGACAGCTGATTATAACTGAAGCGGGCTAGACTCACTTACCCTTCATAAACTAATGCTATGCTTAATTTCTCTGAAAAGACAGCAAACTATTCACACCAAGGTGGGGGAAAAAATGTTTGATGAACGTTGATGAATTCCAAATATTATTAACACATTGACCGCCATTTTAACATACCTCCGTACTCCCACCTGCCATTCGTCTCCATAGACTTCCATGTAATTGGGTGTGCACGGATCATGCACACCCATGCCTAGATAATGCACCACGTGTGTCCACATTGCTCACAGCTTTCAAACAAAAAAATCCGAATGGAAATCCGTTCAGGCATTCATGAGATAACAGCCACTATGTTTAACAAAGATGGCTGCCAAAATGGCTGCCATGCTTGAAAGATGGGGTTGCTATGGGGGTTAAACATGCAATTTCGCGATTGCTATCATGCCTACTCCATTTTTTGGGGTCCAAAATTTTTTTTGAAAAAAAATTTTTTTTGATTTTTTTTTTTTTTTTAATTCTCAGGACTATCGGGCCTGGCGGGGAAAGACATTGGAATAATCTCGGGACTATCGGGCCTGGCAGGGAATGAGTTAAAGTGTTCAGTGCTTATGTTAAGTGCGAGTGTATAATTCATACTTCATACGTTGATGAAATGCACTTAATTAACCACCCTTCTCTTCAAAGGGACTGCCACGCCACAATTAAATTAATCATGTCTTAAAATTGTCTTGTGTGAAACATTGTTACACACAAGACAAAGTTTTGATTTTATGTTGTCTTTCTTACTGTATGACTGTGTGCTTGGCCGCCTCTTTCCTTCCTACTCATGAAGTGCTTGACCAATGACCGTCACCTCTAACCTGTCAGCTGCATTGATTTGAACATATGAGATTGGGAAACAATAGCAAGCGACTTTGCGGCAAAGGTGAGAAAAAAAAAAAAAAAAAAAAGAAACATTGAGACTGAGGAAGTGAAAAGGAGATTGGCATGTTGCCATGATGTGTTGTTATATGCACATGTTATGTAGGCTATACAGGATATGAAGCTTTTTGAAACAAATAGCAGCAATTGTTTGCTGTCGTTTTGGAACAAACAGATGAATTCTTTCCTTCCCAAAACTATTTAAATGGTATACAAAAAGCCTCCACTTCTGGTGCATGACGAGAAGGAGCTGGTGAAAGTATCAAAGCTGCAGTAGGCCTAAATAAACACTCTGTTACAAGTGACTCAAAATGTATTGTATTGGCAGGTAAGAGGTGTGCTCTTGAGTCTGAGGTTCAGCAGTGCAGACAGCAGACTGGCCCTCAGGCAGAGTGGTCGAGGGGGCGGTACAGTTCTACATTCCTCCAATGACTGCTGTGGCTAATCACTGACTGAAGATGATACTACTACTACTATTACTACTACTACTACTACTACTACTAATAGGCTACTACTAATAATAATATATTTGTATATATGCCTTCAACCCCTAGCACTCTCCATTTTCTTGATTTTAATGTAGTTATTGTTTTTTTTTTATCTATTCCATTATATGTTTTACTTTTATTTTCTGATGTGTTGTTGCTGTTTTTGCATTGTTGATTAGTCTTTGTATTGTTGATTCTTCTGTCAAGCACTTAATGACTTTGTTCTTAAAAAAGAGGGCAAAGATAAGGGAGTAAAAACACCAGAGTAGCTAACATACCGAACGCTTTATTTGAAAAAGTTAAGTATTTAGTCTTCAGTCCTCTCTCTGGAAAGCATGATAGACTCTTCTGAGCTGGTCTGGGAGTGAGTTCCACAGTGGAGGGGTGGCGCCCATGGGGGGGTTGTAGTGTTTCCAGAGCGGAGGTTGTGAGTGGAGGTCCGTGGCTCGAGCTGTTCCTTGAGGTAAGGGTTGGGCATTTTGTTGCTGTTGTCTATTTTCTTATATTGTCTTATAAGTCTGTTTCTCTTTTTCACTCTTCCTCTGCATGGAACGCTGTCTGTGGGGCGGTAAGATACCGGTACACTCCACTCTCTTCCAAACATTTAGGGTTGAATTGAACTATCCTCTACTGCAGTGAGAAATCGGACGTTTCCCCATGACCCAAACTAGTGAAAATAGCAGATATGTGTGAAGCAACGCGTTGTGAGCTTGCAGATCTGCTATTTTCACTAATTCACTTTCACTTTACTTCTAATTTTTGTTATTTTTATTATTTTATTTTATTCATTGTGTTTTTTGTCTCGTCACCACATTGTGAGCTTGCAGATCTGCTATTTTCATTACTTGTTTTTAATTGATGAAATGTCTTAAATGAACCAAGGGGGTCCTAAACCATAGCTGAGAGAGATGAACCAGGAACCCCTTAGCTGAGAGACAGATGAAGCAGGGACCCCTTCGCTGAGAGACAGATGAAGCAAGGACCCCTTAGGTGAGAAACAGATGAATCAGGGACCCCACTACTATATGTTGTATACAATTGTGATGCAGATTTGATGTTTTCCTAGATTTCACAGATACGTTCATAGATTTCCTGATGGGGTGAGTAATCAATAGGATACAAAAGTTATCTTTTGGGTGAACTATCCCTTTAAAGGGTTAACCCAAGCATCATCTGATAATGAAGGGTCTGACAGAGAAGCCATGACTCCAGGTCAGAGGTAAACTCTACAGCTGTTCTGGTCTGCACAAGCTGTCAACAAACAAGTGGAAACAAGTACTTTACTTAAGTACAAGTATCAATAGCTACAGCAATGCAATAACACTCTGTCAGTGCATGGTTGGTCACACCGCACACTTGTATTCTACCTAGAACCCGCCCTCATAGTATGAGGGCAGGTTCTGCCAATGCATTTCAATGGGATTGGAGCAGTTTGCTGCCAAAGAAAAAGCTTCTTTCCCATTGAGATGCATTGGCAGAATCCGCCCTCAGGGGTAGAATCAAAGTGTGGTGTAACCGTGCCCTGACAAGTAAATGCCCCATATTCAACACCTACTTGAGTAAAAGGGCAAAATTATTGGCATCAAAATCCAAAAGTACTCCTTGTGCAGAATGTTACATTTCCCAATTGTTCAAATGTATAAAAAAAATCTAGCAGATCTACAAGCTCACAATGTGTCATGTAGGACATTTAAGACCTAAAAAAAAGATTACTAAATCAAAAGTAATCAACAAACGTTCTAAATATTCCCAGAAATGGCAGATCATCTCATATTGGAAGAAGCCCTGAAGGGTCTGACGATCGAGGACGAACAGACCCTCCCAAAAGAACATATGCAGGATGCAGTGAGCCTCATGGTGCAGGAATCAGTGGGCCTCGTGGTGCAGGATGCAGACAACAAGAAGGACACAGTGGGCCTCTCATGTAAAAGATTTCTTTTTTAAATATTAGCCTACTCCTTTAGATTTTCATGCAAATCGGTACACATGATCTCTATAGTCATGTGATCAACAGATCTATTTGATCTTTCATATTCCATCCTGATTGGCTAAGATTGACTTCTAAAGTGTGCAGGGGTGGCCCCGTTATGAACAAAATGGTGCACATCATGAATGCAGCATCCGATTATGGTGAAACTGTGCACAAACATTCCAGCTGGGCTGAGGAAGAAATGCCACTTAAACACAAATCAGCCTCATGGTGGCGCTATAACAGGCAGTTGTGTCTTGACTTGTAACTGCACCGATCTGCATAAAACTTTCTGTGCACACTCGCTAAGGCCTATTTGTCCTTCACATTTTATCTAAATATCAAGCAAATAGGTAAACATAATATCTTTGGTCATGTGATAAAGACAGATCTGTTTGATTGTTCTATCGTGATTGGCTAAGATTGACATCTATTTTAAACAACTCGATGATCAGTCAATACTAAACAATGCATGCCCACAACCAACATTCCTCATCTGGCGGAGACCTGTGCTCGGAAGAGCGCTGCTTCTAGTCTCCATATTCATGGGTTGCATTTGTAGTCCTAAACCGGCCATATTGAGGACCAACACAGGTGTTCAATTTGTCTGATTGGCATAGAACCAATGTTCCATTTTAATCAAAACACATGTGTTGGTCCTCAAAATGGCTGGTGTAGGACTACAAATGCAACCCATGAATTAGTTATCTCATAAACTAGTAAGACACCTCAGAGCGACATGCGACCTTGCCCTAAAGGGCGACGTTGTGCCAATTCTTGGCCATCTAGCCAGTGATGTATATCGGACCAGTTACCCATATATGGACCTGCATGATAGCCGACAATGTGATTTCAGAACATGCCCATATATGGGCATTATCAAATATGGGCATTTCCAGATATGCGCTTAATATTGATGACATCGGGACAGGGATCTCCATATATGGGCATAACATGGACAAGGACAAAATTCATTTGCTAGTGTGACTCGTGATGACATCAGTGATCTCCATATATGGGCATAAAAGGAACATCAAGCCAGAGCGGGATTTAGGTGCTTTTGGTACTCTGCTGTACTGTAGCTTTTTACTTAAAGAATAACAAAAAAACTGAAAAAATGCACAACACAATAACACATGGACCTAATAAAAGGAGGGTCGACTGACAGAGATGCAATCTTCAGTTTATCGTTCCAGCTTCTCAGGTTTTAACAAAGGAAGGAAGGATACATACTCTATTTACATAGTGTAATATGACATACTGTAAATCTAATTTGCTGGCATCAATGCCATTCAGGGGTGCCATGGGTGACACTTGTGTTATATTTACAGGGGTGGCCTGAGCCAAAACAAGTTTGAGAACCTCTGACTTAGCGTGTTCTCTGTGTTCAGGATGAGAGCTTAGCTGGAGTCCCTCAGGGCTCCGTACGTGGTCTGCTCTGTTCCCCCCCTCCACATCAAATCTATTGTATAAGCAAACCTTTGTTGAATGTTCACCTATAGGGTTAGGGTTAATGTTAGTGTTAATGTTCCACTCTGTCTCTCTTTCTCTCAGCCGATAAGAAGAAGGAGCGTCCACAGATTTCTCTACCGTCTGACTTTTTACACCCCGTCCATGTTGGCTTGAATGCTGTCACCGGGGAGTTTACTGTAAGTGTGTGTGCGTGCGTGCGTGCGTGCGTGCGTGTTAGGCTATAGAGTAAGAAAGTCACATTGTGACCATGGCTGGCTGCCTGCGATTGCAAAGATTTCTCAACGGCAGCTCCTTTTGGAACCTCTTCCTCCACTATCTGCAGAGGGACTGGAGAGGTTCCGAAAGAAACAAGCTGTTCTCAACAAGATGCACGATTAGTCGTCGTTGTGTGATGATTAAAAGTATTTTGAGCAGCGAGCGAGTCTAAAGCTAATCTAAAGCCCACAGGTGCAACACGTTGCATTATGATTAGATTTCCGTAAAGTTGCTTGTATTGATATTAGCTGGTTGCGTTTTATTTGTTGTGAGCTTGTAGATTGCCAATTTTCAAGTAGCTGATGCGGCGATGCATATAGTTTTAAAGTGCTTGTGTGGCCTAGATAATATAATAATATAATATTTTGGGGCTTAGTTTCGTACACCTGGTTGCTTATTTCTCTCGCAAAATCTGGCAACACTGGTTTTCATGCCGTCACAATGGTTAAGTGAAAACGAGGTATTTTAGGCGATACCAGCATTTTTGCTGCCGATGAGAGCATGTGAAAATACGCGAAAAGAAAAAACGAAAATTCCGGAACTGCAATGAAAACATGCCTTAACTGTAACATGATTGCAAGTAATATTGATACCATATCACAAGGAAATGGAATGCTTCAACCATACAATATTATCTATGATAAGCCTGTACTAAGACACACACACCTGACATTGATCAATTTCGTATTGGTGCATACAATATAGCCTACTGCTAGAGAGAAGGGGGAACAGTTAATCTGCTGCTGTGAGCTCTTCAAACTTCAAGACCCCACAGTAATACATACACACAGAGCTCACCTTCTGCAGGAAGTTCATTCTTTCAAAAGAACGTTGACTGTTATCATCTCAGCCTTGGATTTTCTTTGCAGTATTTGCATCATTAAACAGCACTGTTCAGTTTGTTAGTGCAGTTCATGCTTTTGAAGCTCAGTCCATGTAACTATGCTATCATGATATTATTGATATACTAACGTAATTCATCACACGCAGCAACCTTTTCGTGTCGGCAGTCGGCATGTTTACTGTAGGCCTATAGTAGACACAAGGTGTCTTACATGTCCACTCACGGGCTGAACACAGTTTGTATTCCCATTGTTTGTTTCAAGAATAAAATATTTTCTTTTTAGGAGGCTGGGGCATTTTCTCTATCGCTCCTATCACAGCAGTGGCAGCATGGCGAGCACACATTTTTCCACACACACAATGTAATGTGCTCGATCCTCACACTCACAAGCACACACACACATACTGTACATACATGCGACACGAGCGTGCACCCCCGGTTAGGGATGGTGCTCGTACATTTTTACAATGAGCACTTTATCGATCCTGCTTATTGAGCCGGGCTTTTATCAAGCCCACTATTGAGCGTTTTCTAATAATTTGTGGAAAGATGTGAGACAACAAATTCTGAACAGAACCGGTATATTTTTTTATTGGCCAGTTGTACTGTGAGTTTGTGGCTGACGACCATCTATGAAGATGACAATTGACAAAAGTAACACATATTATCATTACATGTCATTAAAACAATAATTCGTTAGTGTGCAATAAGTGTTAAATGGCTTTATATTATGAATAGTACTGTAATAATTTCTTGATCGCCTCTTGTCTTGATTGTTTAAACATGATGCCATGGGCCGCTATCGATAACAGGCTTGATGGAAAGCTTATTCATACGGGGTACTCAATACATTTGTTATTGAGTTAATAGCGGCCCTGGTTTCAGCTCCATCGCTACCCCCAGGGTCCTAGCGCCCTTCGAATACAGCACACAAACACACAGGCAAGCAGAGAGAATGCACTGCCTGGTGCACGCAGAGAAAAATATATATTTTATGTGCATCATCCCTTTACCGGGACGAGTGATGTATGGGACGCGCCTCTTTTGGTCAGAATACGGGGTGTCCCGGCTAATACGGGATGGTTGGCAACCCTATTGTAAGTTTCTCCTATATGGTTAAAATGTGTGTACGCGTGTGTGTGCGTGCCTGTCTGTCTCAGGGCATACCAGAGCAGTGGACTTGTCAGCTGCAGACCTCAAACGTTATCAAGCTGGAGCAGAAGAAGAAGATGAAGAGGAAGAAGAAGAAGATGAAGCCACCCCTCCTGTCAACCAGCCTGAGCCTGCCATGCAATCTCCAAGTAAGGGAATGTTGATTAATGTATAAAAAAAAGTAGGGCTTAAGAATGTTTGGTGCATAAGGTCGAATGCTGACGCTTATTGTCTCTAAAGGTGGGCTGGCAGAGGGCCTGCAGTGACCACCCCGCATTGGGGCCCATGTTTGTTACGCCACTGACACACACACACACACACACACATACACACACACACACAAATTGATTTAAATTTTTTCTTTGCCCGATTCCAATGATCCTGTCTTTCGGCACCCTGGCCAAGATATGACTTCCGCTTGGTTCCAAGATTTCTAGCGGAAGTGCTGCGTTTAATAGAAGTTACTTCATGCGGTGCGGGGTCTGTTTACATTCCCCAGTGAAAGTAGATTGTAGCTCTTAACTCGCTCTTAATAGGTGTAATATCGCCTGAATCAATGTTTTAGTTTATATGTTGTTTATTGCGAGCGCAACCGACGGAGCAGGAGACGTAGACCCGATTTTTTTCCAGCTGGGAATACGTTTGCAGGGACACCGCACTGTGAAAAGAAGACAACTTCCACGAATATTCAGCCCCACCTCCTTGAACGGTCTCTGCCTCATATCTTGACCAGGATTTTCTCTTCGCAGATGCCTGGCTACGCGAGGCTAGTCTTTCGGCTATTTTCGGCATATCTAGGCGTTACAGTGGGAACTCCTTGTATGGTTATGGATCTCGAGGTCATTGATGAACATGTTTTGCCACAGTTTCCATCAACAAAATTGACACCTCTTTTTGGGTATAGGATGGACCGGCACCAGGGCTGGGGCGGGTCTTTGAAGAACCAGATGACCATGGAATGATCACATGGCAGAGTTTTTTGGCGAGTCCGCCACCACCCATTGTGACCCGCCCTCCTGCCACCCAGTCTGCCATGCAATTTCCAAGTAAGGGAACATTAGCGAAGTCAGAATCTTATTGAAAACTGCATGAACTTAAAGGGATATTTCACTTTCACAAAGCCATTATAACTTCAAACTCCATTTTAACCATGATAGATTCAATTAAAACACCTGTCCTTTTTCTGGTGACTCCTGACACCCTCCGAATATGTGAGCAGGCCGTGTTTTTTCGCTAAAAAATCTCATTGATTTCTATAAATTTTTGGGGGAAATGAAAATTATTAAATAGAATAAAAGATTATAAAAAATAATAAATAAAAAAAAACACAGCCTGCTCAGGTATTCGGAGGGTGTTCGGAGTCACCAGAAAAAAATACAGTAGTTTTCATTGAATCCATCATGGTTAAAATGGAGTTTGAAGTTATAATGGGTTTGTATAGGAACCTCCTGGAAGGGGGAGAATGGGGGGAAATAATAATACTGAATAAAGAAATTCAAAAACTGTCCAGGGTGTTCCCAAAAGCCTGATTAGACGATAAAATGACAAAAAGCTTTTTTGAAAGTGAAATATCCCTTTAAGATATTTCGGCATATCTGGGTGCAGTCACAAGTCCTTGTATGGATAGTCTTAGTGACATGTACGTGACGACGAGGTCTGCCGGTCCGCTGGACGGTCCTCCCGTAAGCCAATTTTAATAAGATAGTATGATTTGAATCTAATCACCCTGTCAGGGTTTATTTCTCAATAATTACCTGCTCCCCATTGATTATCCTAGCCTGGAAACCACCCGAATCTGCCATTATATTGCAAATAAATAAATAAATACTGTCTTTTGCAGATTTGGTCTGGCACCGCTTAGTTTTGATTGGATTTCACTCGCTCTGAAGTAGCGAGGGACCAATCAGGGATTCAGGGTTTATCACCAGAGGTATTTTTCGTATGCCTCTGGTGTAGTAACAGACCAAGAAGGTGTCGGCTGAAGCCTAAGCTTATTGTGCCTACACTTTAGAACTACTTGCTTGGCCATTCCAGGCTATGATTATCCCTTGCATAAATTATCTGTATCATTTTCCATGTCTAACCTCCCTGCCCACCTCTGGTCCAGAGCTGACGTCCATGATGAAGATCGGTACCAGAATCATGAGAGGACGAGACCGGGAATGGGATCACGAGGTTTGATAATGAAAGATAACGCTTTCAGTGTCTATACAGATCCTTCTAAAAAAATTAGAATATTGTTTAAAAGTTCATTTTCTTCTGTAACATAATAGATTTTTTTAAACTTTGATATATTTTAGATTCATTGTGCATGCAGTGAAATATTCAAAAGCTTTTTTTGTTTTAATTTTGATGTTTATGGCATATAGCTCGTGAAAATCAAAAATCCATATCTCAAAATATTAGAATATTCCACACAGCCACTCGAAAAAAATAAAGAAGCATTTATAATACAGAAATGTAAACGTTCTGAAAGGTTATGTTAATTTATGCACTCAGTACTTTGTATGGAATACTTTTGAACAAATTCCTTCATCAGTGGGGTGTGGCATGAAGGTGGTCAGCCTGAGGTATTGCTGAGGTGTTATGGAAGCCCAGGTTTGCTTTTATAGAGGCCATAAGCTCATCTATGTGGTTGAGTCTGGTGTCTGTCATCTTCCTCTTGACAACACAACACAGATTCTCTGTGGGTTTCAGGTCAGGCCAGTTTGCTGGTCAGTTAAGGCTAGTAATACCATGGTCACTACACCAGTTACTGTAGTTTTGGCTCTGTGGGCAGGTGCCAAGTGCTTCTGGCTAAAGGAAATCATCATTTCCTTAAAGCTTGTCAACCTACAGAAGCGCAGAGTGCTCTAAAATCCCCAGGTAGATGGCTGTGTTGACTCTGAACTTGATAAAACACAGTGGACCAACACCTGCAATACAATGCAATGCTGGTTTTGCCCACACTGCGTTTTATCAAGTTCAGAGTCAAGACAGTCATCTACCCAGGGATTCTAGAGCACTTAATGCTTCCGTAGGTTGACAAGCTTTATTGAGATGATGATGTATTTTAGCCAGAAGCACTTGTCATTTGCCCACAGAGCCAAAACTACTAGTAACTGGTGTAGTGACCATGGTATTACTGGCCTTAACTGACCAGCCAACTGGCCTGACCTGAAACCCACAGAGAATCTGTGTTGTGTTGTCAAGAGGAAGATGAGAGACACCAGACTCAACCTCACAGATGAGCTTATAGCCTCTATCAAAGAAAACCTGGGCTTCCATAACACCTCAGCAGTACCTCAGGCTGACCACCTCCATGCCACGCCCCACTGATGAAGGAATTTGTTCAAAAGTATTCCATACAAAGTACTGAGTGCATAAATTAACATAACCTTTCAGAACTTTGACATTTCTGTACTATAAATGCTTCTTTTGAGTGGCTGTGTGGAATATTCTAATATTTTGAGATATGGATTTTTTAATTTCATGAGCTGTATGCCATAAGAATCTAAATTAAAACCAAAAAAAGCTTTTGAATATATCACTGCATGCACAATGAATCTAAACTATATGAAGGTTTTAAAAAATATATTACGTTACAGAAGAAAATGAACTTTTACACAATATTCTAATTTTTTGAGAAGGATCTGTATCGTGAATATTACAGACAAGCATATCACTGATAGATAGTGGTTTATTACTTGCGCCAGCAGAGTGCACAAGTACTACTTTCGGTGCTGCCTGTTTGTGACCAACAGTAAAAAAAATCAGGGCCTTTTGCCAATGAGGGAGCACCGTTCTTGGTGACGTCCCCACCAACAGGTGCAACCTGATATAAATGGCAAGGCGGAAGTTGGTACCTCGACAGTGTGCCAACTTACCCACCCACATACACATACATACAGACAGCAAGTACTGTAGTACATGCACGCTCTGCCGGCGCACAAGTAGGCCATATATGGCCACAAATGTGCAAGTTGGCACCTCGACAGAGTGCAGTCTAGTTGATCATGCTTTGTCATCAGTGGAAATTGGACATACTCCCTCCTGATCAGTACTTGGATCTGTGTGTAAATGGTAAATGGTGCATTTATATAGCACTTTTATCCAAAGCGCTTTATGACGGTTTCTCTACCCCTGAGCTATGTCTGTGTTCATTAATTTATAAAAATGAAACCAGTGTGACAGTTTTTACAAATTGTGATTCCCTCATTTGTTTTGGATCTCGAGGTCATTGATGAACATGTTTTGCCATAGTTTTCTTCAACAAAACTGACACCTCTTTTTGTGCTCTGGTATAGAATGGACCGGCACCAGGGCTGGGGCGGGTCTTTGAAGAACCAGATGAGCATGGAATGATCACGTGGCAGACTTTTTTGGCAAGCACGCCACCACCCTTGCCACCCAGTATGTCAAGCCCTCCTGCCACCCAGTCTGCCACCCAGTCCGCCACCCAGTCTGCCACCCATCCTGACACCCAGTCTGCTACCCTTCCTGCCACCCAGTCTGCCACCCCTCCTGCCACCCAGTCTGCCACCCCTCCTGCCACCCCTCCTGACACCCAGTCTGCCACCCCTCCTGCCACCCCTCCTGACACCCAGTCTGCCACCCCTCCTGACACCCAGTCTGCTACCCCTCCTGACACCCAGTCTGCTACCCCTCCTGACACCCAGTCTGCCACCCCTCCTGACACCCAGTCTGCCACCCCTCCTGACACCCAGTCTGCTACCCCTCCTGACACCCAGTCTGCTACCCCTCCTGACACCCAGTCTGCCACCCCTCCTGACACCCAGTCTGCCACCCCTCCTGACACCCAGTCTGCCACCCCTCCTGACACCCAGTCTGCTACCCTTCCTGCCACCCAGTCTGCCACCCCTCCTGACACCCAGTCTGCCACTCCTCCTGCCACCCCTCCTGACACCCAGTCTGCCACCCCTCCTGACACCCAGTCTGCTACCCTTCCTGCCACCCAGTCTGCCACTCCACCTGACACCCAGTCGGCCACCTCAGCTGCTCCCCAGTCTGACACCCCTCATGTTACCCAGTCTGCCACCTCTCCTGCCACCCAGTCTGCCACCTCTCCTGCCACCCAGTCTGCCACCTCTCCTGCCACCCAGTCTGCCATCCAGTCTACGACCCAGTCTGCCATCCAGCATCACTCTGCCAACCAGTCTGCCACCCCTCCTGCCACCTCTCCAGCCACCCAGTCTGCCACCTCTCCTGCTACCCAGTCTGCCACCTCTCCTGATACCTCTCCTGCCACCCAGTCTGCTGCCACCCAGTCTGCCACCTCTCCTGCCACCCAGTCTGCCACCTCTCCTGCCACCCAGTCTGCCATCCAGTCTACGACCCAGTCTGCTATCCAGCCTTGCTCTGCCAACCAGTCTGCAACCCCTCCTGTTACCCATTCTGCCATCCTTCCTGTCACCCAGCCTGCCACGCAATCTTCAAGTAAGTTTTAAGAAGTGGGTCTTAAGAAGTAGACATTTCTCTTCTGTCTTTTGATTCTCATCCCTATACTCAATAACGCCCCTTACAGTTTATTTGAAAAACCAGTAAGATTGAGAAAGGAGCGCTTGTTTTAGTTCACCTTATGGGCAGTCCCTGGAAGAAGCTCATGTCTCAGTGGTAGAGCATTTGACTGCATTAGTCCCATGCTGGACTGGTGAATGCAAACCTGGTGAATGCTACTATGCCTAAACCTAACCCTAATCCTAACCTCAGTAAAACTATGCCTAAACCTAATCCTAACCATAACCTCAGTAAAACTATGCCTAAACCTAATCCTAACCCTAACCTCAGTAAAACTATGCCTAAACTTAACCCTAATCCTAACGTTGGACCAATGCCATGGCACTGACATGACATTTCAAATGATTTGTTGTACAGGTCCTTTGTATAAAACGTCTGTATCATTTACCATGTCCAGCCTCCCTGCGAACTTCCGGTCCAGAGATGGTCTCCATGATGAAGATTGGTACCAGAGTTGTGAGAGGACCAGATTGGGACTGGGGAGATGAGGTCAGTTAATACAAGTTAATAGTTGTATATGAGCATATGAGCTCATATTTTCAATAAAAATGACTCTGCTCTGTGTGCTTTGGTGCAGGATCGACCCCCACCTGGGCAGGGGAGGCTCCGGACAAATGTGCTCAAGGATGGATGGATCAAGGTCCAATGGGACTCTGGTACAACCAGGAGATACCGCATGGGCAAGGATGGCAAGTATGACCTCAAACTGGCAGAGCCTTCCACCCAGCCTCGCTCTGCCACCCAGCATATCACCCGGGCATTCCCCCGGCCTCGCTCTATCAAACGATCTCGGCATGGCAACCGGTCTCGGTCTGCCAACCGGTCTCGGCCTGCCACTCAGTCTGCCACCCAGTCTGCCACCCAGTCTACTACCCAGTCTAGCACCCAACCTGCCACCCAGTTTACCATCCAGTCTTCGACCCAGCCTGCCAACCAGCCTCGCTCTGCCAACCAGTCTGCCACCCAGTGTACTACCCAGTCTGCCACCCAGTCTACTACCCAGTCTACCATCCAGTTTTCCACCCAGTCTGCCACCCAGCCTCGCTCTCCCAACCAGCCTACTCTCCAGTCTTTAACCCAGCCTGCCACCCAGTCTCTCTCTGCCACCCAGCGTGCCATCCAGCCTGCCACCCAGTCTGCCATCCAGTCTGCCACCCAGTCTGCCATACAGTCTACGGCCCAGCCTGCCACCCAGCCTCACTCTCCCAACCAGCCTACTCTCCAGTCTTCGACCCAGCCTGCCACCCAGCCTCGCTCTGCCACCCAGCCTGCCATCCAGCCTGCCATCCAGTCTGCCACCCAGCCTGCCACCCAGCCTGCCATCCAGCCTGCCACCCAGCCTCGCTCTGCCACCCAGCCTGCCACCCAGCCTGCCATCCAGCCTGCCACCCAGTCTGCCATCCAGCCTCGCTCTGCCACCCAGTCTGCCACCCAGCCTCGCTCTGCCACCCAGTCTGCCACCCAGCTTGCCACCCAGCCTCGCTCTGCCACCCAGCCTGCCATCCAGTCTGCCACCCAGCATGCCACCCAGCCTGCCACCCAGCATGCCACCCAGCCTGCCATCCAGTCTGCCATTCAGTCTACAGCCCAGCCTGCCACGCAGCCTCGCTCTGCCACCCAGTCTGCCTCTCAACCTGTCACAGAAAACTCCCATTCAGGTCAGCACAGTGATATTAAAAAAATGAATATAGACATAATAAACACTATTTTGACATGGATCCGTTTTTAAAGTGAGCAAATATGGATGTCTTTAGCTAATTTGGTATGAATCAACTGACCTGCGCAGAGGTTGTACGGGTGATTTGTATAAAATGTCTGTATCATTTACCGTGTCCAGTCTCCCTGCCAACCTCCGGTCCAGAGATGGTCTCCATGATGAAGATCGGTACCAGAGTCATGAGAGGACGAGACTGGAAATACGGAGATGAGGTCAGTTAATAAAATATAAATATTAACAGCCTGTGATTGGCTCATAGATTTCATATTGATAACATTGACACCGCTTTGTGTGCTTTGGTACAGGATGGACCCCCGCCTGGGCTGGGTCGGGTCCATACAAATCCACGCGAGAATGGAATGATCAAGGTCCAATGGGACTCTGGTGAGACCAGGGGATACAGAGTGGGCAAGGATGGCAAGTATGACCTCAAACTGGTAGAGTCAGTCACCCAGCCTCGCTCTGCCACTCAGCATGTCACTCGGGCTTTCAGCCGGCCTCGCTCTGTCAACCGATCTCGCTCTGCCAACCGATCTCGGTCTGCCAACCGGTCCCGGTCTGCCAACCGATCTGGGCCAGCCAATCGATCTAGGTCTGCCAACCGATCTCGGTATGTCATCCGGGTTGCCATACTGTCTCCGCCTGTCACCCAGCCCGCCACTCAGCCCTGGTCTGCCACTCGGTCTCAGTCTGCACTCCAGTCTACGACCCAGTCTGCCATAGAGGGCTCCCACACAGGTCAGCACAGTGACATTACCCCATTGGCTAAATGTTCCTCCTCAGAACAATAACAATAGTGTGTTGCCCTGTGCCGTTTTTGCATTTTCCCATTCAAGCTTTTGGGGTTACAAACATCTATTTTCAAATGGCCGAAATGCATATAGAGTTAATTGGTTAAAGCGGGCCCATGTTTTGTAATAATAATCAATCTACAAATTGTCAAATAAATATAGTGGTGTAAAAGTACAATATTTTTCTGTGTAGTGGAGTGGAGGTAAAAGTATTGGTAAAGTAAAGTACAAATACCTCAACATTGTACTTAAGTCAACCGATCTATAGGCCTATATATAGAGGTCTTATGTACTTTACATCACTGAGTGCAGAGATCTTATGTACTCTTATGTACTCTCGCATCTAGAATTGAGTCCCAATCGGAACAACAGTGATGTGGACCCTGGTCCTCTGATCACAACACCTCCAGCACCAGCAGTTCTGACCACCTCCGCTCCAGAGTCCAGAGACCGTGGGACTGCAGGTGGAAAAGACCAGGTCAGTTAACAAAATATTAATATTAGCGTTATAGTGATCTTATACACACAGTAGCCTATATCTTGGATAGGTTTGCATGTTGGCTTGCTGGCTTGCTAAGTGAGACCCACCAGTGGGTCTCACTTATGGTGGTTATGGTGGTTCTTGAAATCAAAACATTTAAGAATCACTGGGGCTTAATTTATTTAGAGTAAGGCTGCTGTGCATGGTTTCTGTAGCGTGAGGTAGAAATACACGCCCTGGGGCGTGCACAGTCGGTAGCGCTGTAGCCTCACAGCTAGAAGGTCTTTTGTTTCGATTCCCGCCGGGGGGAGCTGTGGGAGTGTTCTCTCCTCTTTGTCATCAGTGCCCATACCCTAGGTGGGGCTGGTGCAAGGGCCTTTCTGTGTGGAGTCTCCTAGGGTAGGTACCCTCACAAAAACATGCAGTAATCCTGGTCTCTATAATGCCTCCCCTTGGCCAGCCAGGGTGCCTGGTGGAGGGGCGCTACGTCCAATCGGGGAAGCTCCGCCCTGTCAGGTGATAAGAAGCAGCTAGCTCACTCCTCGTGCACTGAAGCATGAGCTCAGTTCGGGGCTCTCCCCAGGTTGGCAGAGCAGCACCCAGGATTACAGCTTAGGCAATTGGGACTGGGTGAAAATGGTTTACAAAATTATGGGATAAAAATGTGTGGAGTCACACATTGTGTATTTGTGGCAAACTCAAAATATATCTCTGTTGTTTTTAGGATGACCAGTACAAGGTGAGCAGCAAACCTACAGGTCTCTGTGTGATCATCAACAATGAGAACTTTGGAGATGTTCGTTTTTCTCAAAGACGTGGAACAAACAAGGATGCTGGTATGAATGCTGTCTGGATAGTCTGCACTTATATACTCTTTACTGTTGGTTGCTTGTAATTATCTCAATATAGAATATTATGGCTCTTACAGTATCATAAATTGCTCTCAACGAGCATAATTGGTTTCTTTGGTGGTTGAATCCTAATGATTAAAGGGTTTGTTTTGCCTCCCCTGCAGATGATTTAGCCAAAACATTCAGCTGGCTGGGCTTCAGAGTGTTGATGTTTAAAGACCAAACCAAGAGCCAAATGCTCAAGACCCTCAAGTGTTTGTCTTCTCTGAAGGACCTCACTGACTTACAGAGCTTCAGTGTGAAGGAATGGTCCAGGAAGAGCATGGAGTTCTCCAGCCTTGACATTGAGGATCCTCCACAGCATGGAGATGTCTTTGTCTGCTGCATTATGAGTCACGGAAAAAAGGGTGGAGTTGCCGGGACCGATGGCAACCTCCTCCTCATTAAAGACATGGTTGTGTGCTTCAACGGAGTTAACTGCCGTCTCCTTTTGAACAAGCCCAAAGTGTTCTTCATCCAGGCCTGTCAGGGCAACGACGAGCAGAAAGGGGTTGAAGCAGACACTTGTACAACACATGTGAATGCACCTGTGGTTCTCACTCCTCCGGTGGTCCTCACTCCTGCGGATGCAGATACCCTGGTCGCCATGGCCACCGTGGAGGATTGTGAATCATATAGGGACCGACAAACTGGGACCTGGTTCATACAGTCTGTCTGCAAACAGCTAGAAGAACGCTGTCCCAGGTAAATAATAATCTATCTATAAATGCGACAAATCTCTGCGTGTCTGTCTGTCTGTCTGTCTGTATGTAATCCATGTATCAATCAAGTGCCAAGTGTGGAGTGTTTTGATTTGACTTGATTTGATTTATTTGAAAAAGCAATAAAACCACATGGCTACAGCAATTCGAGGACGTCACAAGAAAGTCCCAATACATATTTCCATTTAGGTCCTCTAGCGCTTAACAGTTAATACGTTAAATACAAATTTCAAATTACAAGAGTGTTGTGTGTGTTTGTTACAGGGGCGACGACCTCTTGAACATTCTCCTCCGGGTCAACAACGATGTGAGCCAGATGTACGAAAAAAAGCAGCAGTCTGAATTGACTAGGGTCACCTTGAGAAAAAAGCTCTTTCTTTCACCAACTAGGTTAGTGTTCAGGGCTTCAGGCACTACCTCCCTTTTCTGTAACCCCAAAAGTCCATTGAGTCCAATGGGGCAGGGGTGCAAGCTTGAGGATTGATCAAGTTTCATGTGACAGCACGCATAGCCTATAAATAGGCAACCAACTTTCTAGTTAGTGTGGGTGCTAAAGGAAACCAGACCACTGTTCTAGTCCTAAAGTTTTCTTTAACCTTTTATGCCACCTATTAAGTAAAACTGTTTTCATTCAACTTTTTCACATCAGCAATCCATCTCCCAGGGGTCTAGCGCATTGTAACGGGGACAGACTCCCACATGTTACTGGCTGATATCGACAATAAGCCACTCCCGACCTACTTGCTGTTGCTATTGGCAACACACTATTGTTCTCGGTACGAGAATTTTGAACCTGAAACCTGTGAACCTGTGTTTTGTAAACTTTTTGACTAATGTTATGCGGGTTGTAAGGGATATCTTGGACAATATAATGTCCAATCAGACACCATAGACCTTATTCACACCATGGCCATCTTTGATTACATGACCATTTTGGGTGGCAAGCAGCCAATCAGAAGCTTTCGCGGGGGTGGGTCTTGCCTTACCCAAAATGCTGTGTTGAGCTTCTGATTGGCTGCTTGCTACCCGACGTGGTCCTGTGATCAAAGATGGCAGTGGCCGTGGTGTGAAGAAGGTCTATTGGTCAAGCTTCGCTTGACATCAAAATTATATTGCCCAACATATCCAGCCTTACAACCCAGATAACATCACTCAAATAGTTTACACGTTTTCAAGACAGGAGTGACATCAGAAGAAGTGACGTCATGATATGTAATATAAATATACAAGACATAAAGAAGGGAACTTTCTATTAAACTCATGGATTACATGTGTGTGTGCAAATGTAGAGTATGATGTGCTTGGACCCGAAGTCTGGAGGCCGTGGCACACCAATGCACCTGGTGGTTGTTGAACCTCCTCCTACTATAGCGTAGTTGATTAATTCCCTCTGTCTTGTGTGGCTTTGATCCCAGTGGATTCCTCGGGACTCGTGTCAGTGCAACCACACTTGCAATTTCCCAGAATTGCACCTTTCTAGTTATCATATGTTCTTGCTTTAGACTATTGCACCTTTCTAGTTATCATATGTTCTTGCTTTAGTTTATACTATTTCACCTTTCTTGTTATTATTGTGTTCTTGCATTAGAGTCTAATGATTAGACTACCTTTAGTGTAGAAAATGCCCTCCTGCCTAGCCTGGGGTAGGAGGAGCCAGACTTGACATGTCTAATGATCACACCTGTACTGATTATAGATGGCCTTTAAAAGACACCCACCTAGTCTGTTTGTCATTTGTTTGGTTTCCCATTTACGTTGAGTTTCAGTTCCTTTTGTTTGTTTTCCTGTGTTACATTTTTCCTGATTTGGTTGATGCATTATTTGAAGTAAGTACCTTGTTTGTTGAGTTATCATTTGTTACCTTCCCTTTGTTGTATGTATGTATGTATATTGATTGTTTGCTTCCTTTGTTTATAGTTAAAATCATCATTACCAGTTCATCACCACCAGTCTGTAATCACTGCCATCCCTGCTATTTCCATCATCATTCCATGCCATAAATAAATCCTCCCATTTTATCCATCTGGTTCTGGTCATATACTCTGATAGGTATGCTGATATGATATCCAAATATTATATCCCAGCAAACAAGTCATCAGCTATCACAGTCTTTTACATGGTCCTTCGAGCCCGGAATATTTGGCCATCAGTCATAGACCAGAACTAGATCTAAATCTCACCAGATGGAACATATAGAGCATCGCAGTTGAAGCCCCACCCCGTCCTCACTCTGGTGTCGGAAGTGTTTTCTCCATTCATTTCTTGCATAGACATTTCATAAAGTATTTATTTAAACGTTTTTAAGCCTTGGACAAAGCCACCTCGGCTGGAGAGGAATCATGACAATATTCACATTTTTTTGAATGCAAAGATTAATTCGAAAGCTGAAAAAAATGGCAGGGTACAAGACTGTGTACATCATTATTTTTAAAATTGCGGAAACTACACTCCCAGAATGCTTTGCGAATGTTGTTGTTGTTTCCTGAAATATAGCCGTTAAATCACGCTCAGTTTAGTTATCCAGGCCAGCATATGGCCTGAAATGTAGTGATTGTCATCTCTGTGGACTTTCTTATCGTCATCTTTAACTAGTGCATCATATTTGTAAAAGAACGTATTCGCTCACGGGAGTTCTGCTGACGTGCAATAATCTGCCGGGAAGACAGGGGGCAGTAAGCTACTTCCGCGGTAACCGCAAGATATGTGAAAGAAGAAGAAGCTAGACCAATCACAGACGTCGTTTTTACGTTTAGCAGTATGGGAAATGCAGTTCTTCTCTGTGCGATCTTGATTAAAACGTGTTTTTACTAAAACTAGAGTGATTGCATACATACTCGGGGGTTCTACAGGAGCATATGGAACCATTTTACAACCACCAGCCTAGCGGTAAGTGTACATTGAATTGCTACGACTTTGTGGCTGATAATGAAAAACCCTATGGTAAATATGAATGGCCAGCTTGCTTCCGACACCTCACTGCGATGCTCTATATGGCAAAAAGCATGGCACCAGTATTACCAGACTTTGTACGCACGGCCAACACCTGATTATGCTACAGCCCAGGCTACCATAGCTAATGGCTGCCTCCAACCACAGTGCCATGAGGCTAGCAGACACTATGGCATACCAGCTGCTTCTATACCAACCACTGCTTATGGGCCCCAGCCAGGCTACATAGCCCAGTACACCTACCCTGGCTACGGTCCACAACCACCCTCCCAGCCGCCGGCCTCCCAGCCATACAGCCCCCACCAGCAAGCCGACCAGCCGTACGGGCCCCACCAGCAAGCCTACCAGCCGTCGCAGGCCCCCCAGCCTTACTACCTCCCGGCCCCCCAGCTGCAGCCCTACCTGCTGTCCCCCCAGCAACAGACCTACCTGCCGGCCCACCAGTCTTCCTACCTGCCGGCCCCCCAGCAGCAGACCTACCTGCCGGCCCCCCAGCCTTCCTACCTGCCGGCCCCCCAGCAGTACTCAGTCCAGCCACCCTTCCAGCCATCGCCAGTGCCCGAGCCACTTCTCCAGCCTTCTTCCCAGTCGACTCCCCCAGCACCCGGGCCCTCCCAGTCTTCGCCTCCAACCGGGCCTCCACCCCAGCCGTCGACTCATCCAGCACCCGGGCCTCCCCAGTTGCCGCCTCCCCCCGGGCCTCCTAAGTCTCCTCCACCCGGGCCTCCCAAGGCGACACCTTCTCCTCAGTCGCTGCCAGCACCAGAGCCCCCCCACCATCCGGCGCCACTACCAGAGCCCCCCCACCATCCGGCGCTGTATGCGAAAGCGTACACAGCTCCACCTACACATCTGAAGCATGCCCCAGTGCACTCTGAACCACCTCAGCCACAGCCGTGGTCCCCATCTCCCAGCCTGGTGTCCCACAGACGTCGGTCCCCCACTTGGCTCTGTCCCTTTGGTCGCCCCCCAGGCCTCGAACCAAGGTGGCCCCGCCGGCGTTGGCGGGCCTCAGCATGGCCCCACCCTCCAGGTCGCCCTCCGGACCCCTGTCCCAAGTGGTTGCAGCCACCTGAGTGGCTTGGGCTTGTGTGTCCCTCATGGGGCGGCTAAGGACCCCCTTTCTTTTTGTAGCCAGCCCCAAGTGACATTTTCTTTTTATATCAAATTTAATTATTTGATGGGGCGGCTGTAGAAAATGCCCTCCTGCCTAGCCTGGGGTAGGAGGAGCCAGACTTGACATGTCTAATGATCACACCTGTACTGATTATAGATGGCCTTTAAAAGACACCCACCTAGTCTGTTTGTCATTTGTTTGGTTTCCCATTTACGTTGAGTTTCAGTTCCTTTTGTTTGTTTTCCTGTGTTACATTTTTCCTGATTTGGTTGATGCATTATTTGAAGTAAGTACCTTGTTTGTTGAGTTATCATTTGTTACCTTCCCTTTGTTGTATGTATGTATGTATATTGATTGTTTGCTTCCTTTGTTTCTTTGTTTATAGTTAAAATCATCATTACCAGTTCATCACCACCAGTCTGTAATCACTGCCATCCCTGCTATTTCCATCATCATTCCATGCCATAAATAAATCCTCCCATTTTATCCATCTGGTTCTGGTCATATATATATACTCTGATAGGTATGCTGATATCCAAATATTATATCCCAGCAAACAAGTCATCAGCTATCACAGTCTTTTACATTTAGTTAAGTCAGAACATAGATGTTTGGTGGTTTTAAGTCTATTAATAAATCCTTTGTTTTTTATACATGTTGTCTTGACCCCTTCTTTCTGCCGGCTCTTAAATTATGTTATCCAGCCATATAGACGGGTTTCTTGTTTACAAACATTGAGACAAAATGCACAGGTGACTGTATCATGTAATCAATTCCGTCCAATCCCCAAACCTGTTGTTTTGGGGAGCGCTGGTTTCATTGGCTAATTTTGGTACCGACCCTGCGCACGCATCTAGTTCTTATCAGTGTAGCGTGGACCAGAAACCCATCTATCCCCTAGGCCCAGACCAACTTAGTTGTAAAGAAGAGCATATAAAGACATACAATAGCCTATAATAAATCATTGATACTAGGATCAGTAATAATATGTTTAATGAAACACAGTGGGGGTCCTTTTTTTCACATGCAAACAAACAAAGAATGAAGGCTAATGATGAATGTCCTAGGTAAAGTCGAATCATTTTGTCCATACATCAGTACGATAAATGTAGATAAATATCATAGGTGTTAATGAAAAGACAAATGCCTGTCTTTTGCATCTAAGTAAGTAAGCCTTGGAGCTTGTCAGCATTGCTGTAGGGTGCAGCTTGTTAGCAACCGCTGACACAGAGCAGAAGAACATGTTAAGTTTCATCTATTTGTAAACCTTTTTAAAAATATTTTGTTTAATACTCTTTAAAATGATCACAGACCTTGTAGATCTGATATTTTGGCTATGTGCATGTAACATTACACAACTATTTATGTCAATAGGCAGAAGCTAGAGACCTTACATACACAAGTGCTGTAGAATGTGTAGCCTATTTAAATATCATTATAACAATGTGTAATTGTAGAATATGTAATTATATATTACAATGTGTTTTATTATTGTAGAAAGTGTATTTACATATAGGCTAACAATGTTTCATTGTAGAATATGTATTTAAAAATCATCATAGAAATAGTTCATCCCCAAAACGTTTTTCTTTCAATGGGGGTACATTTATCATTTATAATCCAATTATTGGCTTAGGAATGTGAGGAGGGGGGGGGGGGGGAGTTTTGAACTCAAGTCTCCATGGGGTGAGTAAATAATCGATAGGGGAAAAAAGTCATTTTGGTGGTGAACTAGGCCTATTCCTTTTATTTAATTTCTTATAATATTCATGTTATAGTCAATATTGGAGGGCAGTCTGTCCATCCAGCCTTTATTCACTAACAATTTATGCACCTCCTCCACCACTAGGCGGCGAAAGACAACCGTGCCTGTATCCTCTTTGCGGCAAGACGTTGACCCGGAAGTAATTGCTTGTTTTTGTTCAGTATAACTCTATGGTACGTAATGGTGGAATTTGGGATTATCAACGACATGCAGGCAGAACTTTACACATTATTCAAGTATATTTGTAGTAGGAAAGGATATTGTGTTCTACAAGATATCAGTCATTACGATAGTATAGGCTGTTATTACTAATTATCACTCAGCACGTCACTTTGAGCCTTAATGGCGGTAGTAGGATAAGGGGTAGACAGGTAGAAGACTAGAAGTTGAACTGAGCTGGGTTGCTCTTGAGTTAGTCTATTCAACATGAGCTGCCGTGACTCTGTTGTCAATTAAATAGGGTTTTGTCTGGTTTTAACGACAGCAACGTGAAAATATCCCCTAAAGGAGGCAAAATGAGTAAAGTGGAGTCTGTACGGCTGAAGATAAATGAACACATGACGTTGGTGGGAGAGGAGATATTGTGTGTTTTGGACAAACAGCAGCGTGGTGCTGATGTTTGTTGTTTGAAGCTTGTCAGAGTCAGAGTGGTTGTGTTGGAGCGCCTAAGTGCGGCCGCAGAGTTCATGTGCAACCTCTTCCAGAGAGAGATGGAGACACTAGAAACTCAGCTGGACATTGATTTTGATATGGACATCCATCCTAACATTGCAGGTTGGTAAACACGTGTGTGTGTGTGTGTGTGTGTGTGTGTGTGTGTGTGTGTGTGTGTGTGTGTTGTCCGAGCTAGGCAGAGATGACTCTCATGAGTTTTGCTCATAAATGTACTTGACACCGTCACTACTTCAAGATAAAAAATTGTAGCTTGGGGATACATTTTAGCTAAGGAATGTAGTTATTAAAGTTCTCATTCGCTTGCTTCATTTCAGACCAGTGTGTGGAGTCCAGACTGCAGGTGAAGATGAACTCTCCAGATTCAGCTAGGGACATTTCTATTAAACAGGAGGCGCCTGAAGACATTTCTGTTAAACAGGAGGGACCTGAAGACCAGACACACCTCGGTATGTATTTTCACTATATGATAATCTTGTCAAAAAAATATTGTGACAGAGGGCATGGTGGCACAGTCGGTAGGGCTGTTGCCTCTCAGCTAGAAAGTCCTGGGTTCGATTCCCGCTGGGGGATGCTGTGAATGCTGGAGGCGTGTTCTCTCCTCCGTGTCATCAGTGCCCATACCCTAGGTGGGGTTGGCAAAAGGGCCTTTCTGTGTGAAGTTTGCATGTTCTCCCTGTGTCTCCTAGGGTTGGTACCCTCACAAAAACATGCAGTCATCCTGTTCTCTATACTGCCTCCCCCTGGCCAGCCAGGGTTCCTGATGAAGGGGAAAGGAACTGGTTGGAATAATGTGTTCCTTCCATGCGCTAGGTCCAACCGGGTAAACTCCACCCTGTCAGGTGAAAAGAAGCCGCTTGGACTCCTCATGCATAGAAGGAAGCATGAGGTTAGTCCGTTGCTCTTCCCAGCTTGACAGAGGGAGTGCAGCACTGAGGATTACATTAGATAATTGAAACTGTGTGAATAAATGGGTTACAAAGATCGTTTGATAAAAAAATAATAAAAATAAAATAAATAATTATAGCTGGTTATTATATGACCACAATGGACTTTATTGTTATCTTAGGATTGCTCATCTGTACTTTTGTAGCTTGGGGATAAATTGTAGCTTGGGGATGTAATGTGCTTTCTTAAATTATGCGAGGGGTTGTCATGTGCATTAAGCGAGATTTCTACCCTAAAATATCAATCTCATTGTCTTTGCATTAAAGCTTCATATGTTAGAGAGTTGGGCTTAGGTATTGTATTGCCGTTACCTGTAGAATACATTAGTTATTCTCCACTAGGTCTCCAGTTATTAAAGTTCAGGAAACGATCACTTGGGTTTAAGTATACTTTATTAACAAGAATGAAGGCAAGAGCAAGCATCACACAGCATGGCATAATGAGCAACCTACTATAGAGACAGCATAATATCTAAAGCCTATATAAGCATTGAGCACCCTACTATAGAGACAGCATAATATCTAAAGCCTATATAAGCGCACCATATTAGCAGCCTACCTTAAGCTCTACTATAAGACAGCATAGACTCTATATCCTAAGAGGAGCATTGATTGGCATGGGTTCTGCCTCGGGCCATAACTCGCTGACCCACGATACCCATGTTGCCATGAGTATCGAGGGCATAATCTTATTACAGCGAGCCCTGGCCCGAGATCCCCCACGGGGGATCTGAAGCAGAACCTGACGGTGGAGCTGGGGTGGTGGCGGGGCAGTGCTATGCAACAAGACTGAACCCCACCAGCTAGCTTCCCTAAGTACCCTGGGTAAGGGGGGGGGGGCAGGACCCTGTGTCCCGTCCCCCTCCGCGCGCGCGCCCCCTTGTGACCGTTTACCCGAAGTAGCTTTGATTCTGCGAATCGTTGCATCATTTCAGGAAACGATCACTTGGGTTTAAGTATACTTTATTAACAAGAATGAAGGCAAGAGCAAGCATCACACAGCATGGCATAATGAGCAACCTACTATAGAGACAGCATAATATCTAAAGCCTATATAAGCATTGAGCACCCTACTATAGAGACAGCATAATATCTAAAGCCTATATAAGCGCACCATATTAGCAGCCTACCTTAAGCTCTACTATAAGACAGCAGCATAGACTCTATATCCTAAGAGGAGCATTGATTGGCATGGGTTCTGCCTCGGGCCATAACTCGCTGACCCACGATACCCATGTTGCCATGAGTATCGAGGGCATAATCTTATTACAGCGAGCCCTGGCCCGAGATCCCCCAAAACTACGAAAACCCCCAAAACACGCCAAAAGCTCAGAATCCCATGCCAGCGCTAGCCAACTGCGAGGAAGGCAGCTCTGCTGTGACTCTAGCGATTAAGAATTATCATTACTGCGGGGGCAAACTATGAACTGCCTGTCCTATTGCTATAGATGGCTATTAATACTGCTAAAGCAAAATAAGTAAGAATGTAGCCGCCTGCATGGCTTGCTATAAATACTACTAAGCAAAATAAGTAAGAGAATTAACGGCTTGCCAGAAACGCTATTAATCCTGCTAAAGCAAAAATAATAAGTAAGAATATTAGCAGCTGGCAGACCGAACCAACGGTGAGGAAGGCGGTTCTGCTGACTATAGCGAAACTGAAATCTAACTGGAAGCCATACTAAACAGCCTAGTGACAAGCGGGAGCAGCAACACTGAAATATATATACAGACAGCAGAACCAGAAGCAGCGATGAGACCTTTAATTCATATAACTTCAGCACCAGACAGCTTGATATATCCTACCTAACTGACACCCCAGCAACCACCTAGCTTTGCGTGATTGAAATATTAAAGCGTAATATTTATCGTGGCCCGCAACCTATCAGGGGCGCGTGCCCCGAGTAACGCAACAGAAGCAGCAAATAAAACACGCAACCTATCAGGGGCGCGTGCCCCGAGTAACGCAGCAGAAGCAGCAAAATGAAACCCTATGGAACAACCCTGCTAATCGTGCCTGCAGCACTATTAGCATCAGCAGCAGAAGCGTTAACTGAAACGCGTCCAACTCCAGCTTGGAACCATTACGCTTCGGTCAGTCCTGTGTTGTGTGTGCTTGATAGCTTGGCGTGCAGGATCTTGAGTTAGCTGAGGGCACCAGAAGTGCTGGTGGTGTGGCTGCTCCGATCCGGAGAGAATGCAGAGTGAAGAGGGGCGGGCCGCAAATCTGGCAGCTCTCTCCGGGGGTCGTGAGACGAGGACAGCATGGACATGAAAGGACAGAAGGGAGAGTTAGTTCTGCGACTGACACTGGTGTACCTTCCCTGCTTAAACTGCGAGCTGCAATCTTCAGAGGCCATGTGCTAGTCGCCTCTTAAGCCTGGCCTTGGTGACTGCATGAGCTTGCCGCAGAAATTACCATCTTAGCTTTAGCTGACCATAACAATGAAACCACGCCTAAGGTCGCTGACTTTTAGGATCACAGAGAAATTTTCGCAGCCCACGGAGCGCTCTGCTGCAGAGTATGCTGCTGCACATATGAGAATCTCCACGAGATACCCGTCTTGACCTTTAAAGGCAAGCTATGCAAGCCTAGAGAGCGGCTAAAGCCCAACATTCAGTACAAGTAAGTCGCTGCTATCTAACTATTATTAGCAAGCTTAGAGAGCAGCTGAACGCTCACAGAATCGAACAAGCAAATGTGTTGCTATTTACCTGCTAGAGTGTGGCTCCTCAGGGCATCTGGGAAAGCTGCAGCTGGCGAGAGGAATGGAGTTCCCACCGCTGGTGCTGGAACTGCAGCTTCCCATGTTCCCTTGCGACCTGGCGGTGGCGACGACGGTCGCAGCCTGACAGCGCCTCCGGAAGATGGGCCGGCACCACAGGCTTCCAGCACGACGCAGCGCTGGATCATGCTCATGGTAGCAGCAGTAATAGCATTAACTGATGCTGTAGCGGGCAGCCGGACGGGAGGGCCGACAGGCAGGTGGGAAGGCAGGCGGGCGGGAAGGCAGGCGGCGGCGGGCTGGCGGTAGGCCACTTCCGTCTGCTGAATATGGCGCGTGCAGGCGGGCAGGCGGGCGGGAGGGCGGGCGGGCAGCTCATGGTAGCGGCAGAAGTAGCGGAAGCTGTAGTAGCAATGCCCTCTCCAGTGCTAACCGACTCCTGACTGGTCTCATGGAATTATGCAGTAGTGGACGAAACTATAAAGATAAACATGTTAGCAGAAAACACTCAGCCGCTGCAGCGCGACGCTGCAATGATGGCATGCTGTAGCAGCCGCTATGCAGCGGCTCCGGCAAGAAGCTGAAAGGACGAACATGATGTTAGCAGCAACATGTAGCAGCCGTGGCCCGAAGCTATAAAGAAAAACGCGATTTAGTGGAACATGAAGCAGCTTTATCATGAAGCTGCAGTGCTAACCTGATGCCGTGGCAGGGGGCATGCCGCAGCTCCGGCCTGGAGCTGTAATGATAAATATGTTAGCAGAAAACCTCAGCAGCTGCAGCGCCATGCTGCTATGGCGACCTGCTGTAGTAGCTGCTATGCAGCAGCTCCAGCACGAGCTGAAAGGATAGAAATTGTGTTAGCAGTTAGACATGTAGCAGCCGCAGCAAGAAGCTATAAGGTAAAACACGATTAGTGGAACATGTAGCCGATTTAGCATAAAGCTGCCATGATAACCTCATGACGTAGCCGTGGGCCTGCAGCCACTCCGGCTTGGAGCTGAAATAATAAACAGAATGTTAGCAACCAACAAGTATTAGCTTTGGCGTGAGCTGCAGCAACAGACATGTAGCACTTTAGCCTGAGCTGAAAAGAAAGCATGGCGTTAGCAGCCTTTATCCTGGAGCTGCAATGGAGAACATGATGCAACAGTCCTGTGGCCGCTTTAATGTGATTGTAAAGATAAACAACTCGTCATTTTTCACTAGCAGTAGCCTTAGCTGTAATTATTAGCTCGAGTGCCGCAGCTACGGAAACACCACAAGGACATACAGTGCGATACGCAGTGACCCAGAACTATAACCTTAGATTGAACAAATACGGCAGCTCGATAGAGGATAGTATCCAATGACTTCAACTTCAACGCTGCCACACTCGACGCCGCCCTGATGCCAACAGACACGCGGCAGTTTCTGGCCCGAGCTGCAAACATAAACAGATGTTAGCGTTTTCACCAGAGTAGCATCGGCAACCATCATCAGCTGCTATGCCAGCAGGCAGCCGCAGCTTGGGCAAAGCTAGCATTAACCGAGACCAGGCAAAATCCTCATGAACAGCAAACAAAGCCTGTATGTAAGCTTGTACAGTGGGCACAAGCGAAGCATAGACATTGATAATACATGCGCATCCCTGCCCTATTGAACTGCGCGTGCACATAAAATAATATAATACGAAAAAGAATCGTAACAGACCAGGTGACATGGAGGTTAAATGCTAGAGAGCCACATTACCCATGTGTTCAGAATGCGCAGACCGTGCGCCACCCTTCGCTTCGTGACGTTACCCTCTGCTAGCCTGTATGCTAGGTAGCTGCTGACCACGGACACCCGCAACCCCCATGGAATAGGCAGCTTGAAGAGTCATTACGGAACGATAGCAAACCTCTTTAGCTACATGAGTTCTGAGTTGCAAGCTAGCCGACCATCAACAGAACAGACAGCTCGTGGCTGGAATGAACCATGGCTCCTACCGTAGCAGAAGAGAATATTTAGCTGGAGCTACCGAGCATTTAGAGAAGACTACGATTCCCTGCATGCACTAGCGAGTTCAACTGGTGACGTCAGGACAGACAGGCACGACTTGCGTTAGCGGAAGCAAAACATTGTTTGCACGTAAACTGTGGCACCTATGAGCTTGCGGGTTTCCTCCTCTCAGGAGCCCACGCAGACAGACATCCTTTATAGGCTTCTCAAAGAGAGGCGATTACTGTATTTAATAATTCATCCCGCGAGGGCTTCTACGCCACGGTAACTGGCAGCAGCCCTACTGTGGTCCAAGAAGCGACAGAAACCATTTAGCTGCTATGGTATAGCAACTAGCACCTCATAAGCAGCAGCTGTTAAGACGGCCGGACAGTGCAAAAAGAGGAAAACATACACATAACCCGAGGCGAGGCAGAAGCAATATAGGCCCCATACTAACTAGATTAAGCACGCTGCGGGCGAAGCTTGCTACTAGCACGACGCCGAGGCTTGGCATGATAGAGAACTACATTTCCCACACGCAGCGCTTAGTATTTGCTGCCGAACGTCATGCCGTAAATCACCGCTTGACGTGACTCGGCTAGCTCAGGAGCTAGGTGAACGCTGCCGTTTACAGACACCTGCAACCTACAAACTGAATCCTCCTAGCGTGATTCATTACCTGCTACGGGGCTGTGTTTTCACGCGGGCCGCCGCTCTATGCCTTGACATGGCTAGCACATTGATTTACCAGCTAACAGCATCCTTACCGAAATAGCCGGCTAGCAATAGCCACCAGCTAGCTCCTAGCTGACTGTACATTAAACCTGTTGTTCCGCGCTAGCCGATACGGCCCGCGCCGTTGCAAAGTACTGACATTGTTATCGACAAACCCAACGACTGAGATTACTTTAACTCATGGTAGCCCAGTAAAGGCCCACCAGGGCACGAAATAAGTTAGCATTTAGCCCGTAGCCACAGCCAACTTCTATGATACTGAGTTTACCTTTAGCAACTTTAGCAAGCCTGTAGCACCTTTGAAATAGCTTTAGCAACAAACAACTGAAAGTACAGAAATCAGCTAGGCACCAGCAACGATAGCAAGAAATCTGAACCTTGAAACAACAGTTTAGAATTCAGCGATTACCAGAATAACAATCTCAAACTTCCCATACAACCTGGCCAAGAACACAGCTTCTTAGTTTGGCAGCTAAGAACATGAATTGAGCGATAGTAAAATAGCAGAAACAGCCAGAAATACTCAGCCAAGTTAGACACCCTCTCCAAGCGGTGGGCAGCAGCACAGCTACCTGCAAGCAACAAGTGTGGCACTTGTGTGTGTACTGCAGCGTGGTAGCAGCAGCAGTGCTATGCAACAAGACTGAAGCCCACCAGCTAGCTTCCCTAAGTACCCTGGGTAAGGGGGGGGGCAGGACCCTGTGTCCCGCCCCCCTCCGCGTGCGCGCCCCCTTGTGACCGTTTACCCGAAGTAGCTTTGATTCTGCGAATCGTCGCATCATTCCTTCTTCACTTGCTTCATTTCAGACCAGCTTGTGGAGTCCAGACTGCAGCAGAAGATGAACTCTCCAGATTCAGCCAGGGACATTTCTGTTAAACAGGAGGAGCCTGAAGACATCTCTGTTAAACAGGAGGAACCTGAAGACCACCCACAACTCGGTATGTATTTTCACTATATGATAATTTTGTCAAAAGATATCATGACAGGGGGCACGGTGGTGCCTGCTGTAACTTCTCTGTCGAGGTTGGGCGGCCAATTGCTGCCCCAGGTTCCTAGCGGTCATGTGGAATCCAGACCAGTCAAATCGCTCCCCCGTCAAAACGGCCAATAGCAGTTGCGCGGTCCTGGATTCCTAGTGGCCACGTCTGCCCCGTCAGCCAAAACCCCTGCAATTTGCAAATGAATATATCGTGCTGCAGACGCAAGGGCACCAGTTATTTTATTTGTGTAGTCTTTTTGGGAACGGCGAAGAAGCCGAAGCATGCATAATCACTTTATTTATACATTCTAATAAGACTGCATAGCCAAAGCATTTGGATTTTTGTGATGACTTTTATAGTAGCAGCTTATGTGTTATATATTTTATACATACGCAAAAGTGATGTTACTATAGGCCTACACTGTTTAATTGTATTTCTATTTGTAATCAAATGTCATTCATTGTATTCTATGGGGGCAAGGTTGCCTATTTTGAGTATTAAACAGAGAAATATGTCACATTGCTTTACACAGCACAATCAAGTTGTAGCTCTGGTCTATAGCGTCATCCTGTTCTCTATACTGCCTCCCCCTGGTCAGCCAGGGCGCCTGATGAAGGGGAAAGGAACTGGTTGGAATAATGTGTTCTTTCCTACGTCCAACCGGGGAAACTCCCCCCGTCAGGTGAGAAGAAGCCGCTTGGACTCCTCATGCATAGAAGGAAGCATGAGGTTAGTCCGTTGCTCTTCCCAGGTTGACAGAGGGAGTGCAGCACCGAGGATTACATTGGATAATTGAAACTGTGTGAATAAATGGGTTACAAAGATCGTTTGTTAAAAAAAATATATAATAAATAAATAATAATAGCCGGTTATTATATGACCACAATGGACTTTTATTGTTATGCCTTTGCCTTGAATGTTTTACTGTACCTCCGACGCTCCGTGCTAGTAATGTTTTTTGACTAACAAAGTATGTAATCAATCAATATGCATAGGTATCATCTATCTATAAATGCGAGAAGTCTCTGCGTGTCTGTCTGTCTAATCCGCGTATCTCGAGAACCGTTCGTCCCACCGGCTTCAGATTCGGCACGCGTGTTCCCCGCCGCGGCGCGGAGTGCAGTGCCGGGCCTCGACCCGACCCGACGCGCGGTTTTCCCGAACCGGCGCGAAACGTTCGGAATCTCCTTATGCAGGGCTGATTGTTGACATCAGGCTGTTCCGGAGGAAATCGGCGCAAGCGCTGACTCATTGTGACATCACATCATAAAAGGCTCTGAGATCACGAACACCACATGAGTCAACTAAAAATGCCATGGTTACGTATTCTGATGTTCCTATATGGGCATAATAGGACACAGGCAAACATATGGTCAAAACGGCTCTTATGACAACAGGTATAATGGGGTTTGCATTAAAGGGTGGGGCATTCATGAGTCAACTAAAAAATGCCATGCTTACGTATTCTGATGTTCCTATATGGGCAGAAAAGGACACAGGCAAACATATGGTCAAAACGGCTCTTATGACAACAGGTATAATGGGTTTTGCATTAAAGGGTGGGGCATTCATTCCCTATTTCAAATTCGGCACGCGCGTTCCCCGCCGCAGCAGGTAGTGCAGTGCCCGGCCTCGACCCGATCCGATCCACGATTTTCTGGAACCAGCACGACAGGTTCGGATTCTGATGTCTGACATCAGGGTTTTCCGGAACCGGCACTGTGTCTGCATAGATCTCCATTTATGACACAGGCAAACAGATAGTCAAAACGGGTCCTATGACAACAGGTATAATGGGGTTTGCATTAAAGGGGGAACCAGCACTGTGTCTGCAACACAGTCGGAGGCACAGACAGATACAGAGATCTCCATAATGGGCATAAAGGGACACAAACAAACAGATACAGAGATCTCCATATATGGGCATGAAATGGATGCAGACAGACAGATACAGATATCTCCATATATGAGCATAAATGGACACAGGCAAACAGATGGTCAATACAGGTCCTACAGAGATCTCCATATATGGGCATAAAATGGACGCAGACAGACAGATAACTCCATATATGTGCATAAATGGAAACAGGCAAACAGATGGTCAAAACAGGTCCTACAAAGATCTCCATATATGGACATACAATGGACGTAGACAGACTGATATCCCATATATGGGCATAAATGGACACACGCAAACAGATGGTCAAAACAGATCCTATGACAACAGGTATAATGGGGTTTGCATTAAAGGGCATTCATCCCCTATTTACATTGTTCCCGAGTTGGCCAGGGCGCCGACTAGACGCTCCGAGCTTCTAGTTAAATTAATTATGCAATACAAAATAAAAACTGCACCCCATGCCGTAGGCAAAAGCATCTAGAACAGGGTTGGTCTGTCACACAGCTCAAGCCGCCAATTGCATGACATCATGAAACAGAAGCTCCTCCAGCCATGAAACCCAGAAATGCCTGGTTAAAGTTTGGTAGTAGTTGAAAACTATGAAAACCTTTTTTTTATGGCATCTCTGTAAGAGATTAAAGGTCTAGAATGTTTCTGTGAGACTGATCTGTAGGCGATAAAATAGATATTTTACAGGCAAGCATCTTGATTTGAGGTTTAACCACTTGAACCTTAGGATCCCTATTGCTTATGATATATATATGTCACGGTTTGTTAGAGAAACAGGACGGTCGAGAAACGGAGCACTCGTCGTGCAGCACGGGGCGGAACAAGCGCTCGATTGTCCACGACATTGCAAGCGGCACGCAGGCCAGCGGACCTTGGTCCTGCTCTTCGCCCCCGAGCACCGCAGGTGCGAGTGGCCGCGAAGAGAGTTACGAAGCCGTGGTGAATGCAATCGTTATATTTATCGTGGGCTTCGTTTATCGTGGGCTTCGTTTATCGTGCCCACGATGTGCTTCGTTTATCGTGGGCTTGCCCACGATAAAGTGACTACAATGGAGCTAATGGCTAAGCTAGGCTAGGCTAGGCTAGGCTAGGCTAGTAAATAAAGTCGCAAATAGAGTCGCAAACGAGTGACGTCAGCGCCTTCACTAGTGAATGGCTGTCGTCGCCACCTGGTGGTGATTGGTGTGTGGTGAACGACAAAACAAGCGCTCTTACATAGAACGTCCTGAGTTACCCAAACATCCGGTAACATATATATATATATATACATATATATATATATTAGGGGTGCAACAATACACAAAATTCACGGTTCGGTTCGATATTTTGGTGTCACGGTTCGATACTTTTTCGATACAAAAAATAAACAGAAATGTCCTTGATTCATAAATGTATTTTTTATAACTATGTATTTCTTTGTTTTAACTTTGAACAATACGGTACCCAACCTCTAGGGTAGTGGTTCTCTAAGTGGGCTCTGGGGACCCCTAGGGTCCTTGAGGGGGTTCCAGGGGGATGTGGAGTGGTATTGTATTGTTCGGTACAGGGTCATTCGTTTTGATATTTCTCGGTTTCGATCCGATTTTCGATATTCGGTTCGATATGTTGCACCCCTAATATATTTATATATAAATATCACATTGGCTCAAAAAAGATTTGGTGTATTGGGGAAAAAAGAGAGGACCAAGTGCAGAGTCAACCCTGCTCAAGTTCACTAGGTATGTTTTTCACACTGTCCTGTGCTCTCTCAAGGAGCACCTTTTCTAGTTTATGATCATATAGGCTTTTCCACAACACAGAGTGCCAACGCTGACTGAATGCAATCTTTTTTTTTTTTTTGCCACTTCATTGTTTGGTCTGTATTTTAATTTCTGAGACTTGGTATAGAATCTTAGGGAGTGAGGAGGATTGCTCTGTACTTTTGTAGCTTGGGGATACATTGTAGCTTGGGGATGTAATGTGCTTTCTTAAATTAAGCGAGGGGTTGTCATGTGCAATAAGCGTGATTTCTACCCTAAACTATCAATCTCATTGTCTTTGCATTCAAGATTCATATGTTAGAGAGTTGAGCTTAGGTATTGTATTGCCATTTCTACCCTAAACTAGGTCTCCAGTTATTAAAGTCCTTCTTCACTTGCTTCATTTCAGACCAGCTTGTGGAGTCCAGACTGCAGGTGAAGATGAACTCTCCAGATTCAGCCAGGGACATTTATGTTAAACAGGAGGAACCTGAAGACATCTCTGTTAAACAGGAGGAGCCTGAAGACATCTCTGTTAAAGAGGAGGACCACGCACACCTCAGTATGTATTTTTCACCAGATAATCTTGTCAAAAAATAACATGACAGGGGGCACGGTGGTGCCTGCTGTAACTTCTCTGTCGAGGTTGGGTGGCCAATTGCTGCCGGGTTCCTAGTGGTCATGTGGAATCCAGACCAGTCAAATCGCTCCCCCGTCAAAACGGCCAATAGCGGCAGCGCGGTCCTGGATTCCTAGTGGCCACGTCTGCCTTGTCTGCCAAAACCCCTGCAATTTGCAAATTAATATATCGTGCTGCAGACTTTTTGGGAACGGCGAAGAAGCCAAAGCATGCACAAACACTTTATTTCTAATAAGACAGCATGGCCAAAGCAAGTTGGATTTTTGTGATGCCTTTTATAGTAGCAGCTTATGTGTTTTATATTTTATACATACGCAAAAGTGATGTTACTAATAGGCCTACACTGTTTAATTGTATTTATATTTGTAATCAAATGTCATTCATTGTATTCTATGGGGGCAAGGTTGCCTATTTTGAGTCTTAAACAGAGAAATATGTCACAGCACTCTCAGCCCCACACCACACGCCTAAAATACGTGTTTTGGCCAGAAAATACAATATTTCACCAGAAATTGTAGCTACTCCACAGCACCCCCATGGACAGATTTTGCCTTCCGAGTGAAATATTTTCCATGCTCCATGCACCAATGTTAGGCCACCTTTCTTTGCAGCCCTTGAGGACACGCTCCCGGCATCCACACCAGGTGTCCAACCTCAACAGCGTGTGCTGCGACCGCTCCTCCCGGCACTACAACCACTGTTGCCTACTGCACAACCAGCACTACGACCACTCTTGCCCCCAGCATCCACATCAGGCGTCCAACCTCAACAACGCGTGCTGCGACCTCTCCTCCCCACACTACAACCTCTGTTGCCTGCTCCCCAATCTCTCCTCTATGTCCCCCAGTTTCTGTCTCCGTTAGCCGTTCCAAGACCTGCAGCTTCCACAGAATATGTGTCTCATACGCTCTTAGTTGCTCCACAGCCTCTCCTCTCTGCCTCACAACCTCCCGTTCCTGTGGCTACTTCCCAATGTCCACTTCCTGCACCTACCTCCCAACCCGCCGTTCCTGTAACTACTACAAAAGTTGTGCCTTCAAGCACCCTGCACTACCGTAAGAGGAAGTTAGAGGAGGAAGCGAGAGGCAGAAAGAGGCGACAGTACACCAAGAGGACAGACACAATCACCTGTAAGCAGTGCCAGAGGGAGCGGGACCCCGCAACCCACAAGTTTTATTATGGTAATTGGTACTGCCAGGCAACAGCCACCACTTCTCTTGCTGAGTGGAAGGCTGCACTTCAAGCCAAACTTCAAGCTACAGGGTTTGGCAGAAAAAAGGTCTGACTCTGACCTCTATGACAAGGGATGGGTTCCTGTGTGGTCTTAGCTGGGTGCACATATCACTTCTGCTTTTTACACTGACCAATGGACAATTTGGTTTGGCTCTGCACTATTAGGAGTATTTAAGTATTATTGCATTTGTTTGGTGAGACACTTGATGTAGCAGTGACTGTTATGGACACTTTATTTAAGAAGGGTTGAAACCATTGTCATAGATAGATACCTTTATTATTAGTATAAAAACAACAACACAAATATGAAGTGTCGAGAACAATGCGACGTAACATAAATAGTAATACTTATAGTCATAGTAATACTTATAGTCATACTTATCAATGCAGTGCCAAACAAGAAAAAGTGACCCTAATCATAACAAGGTCCATTATTTATTGGGCATTTGAGCCACGGACCACCGTTTGAGATTTAGACTCTCAGACCCAAAACTTTAAATATTTTGTTGTCATTGGATACAATCTTTTTTGCACAATTCCATGCTGTATTGATGTTGGCATAACAGGCCAACGTAACAAAAATATCAATTCTTTAACATTTTCTAATTGTGGAGACATAAAATAAGTAATGCAAATGTTTAACAATAATGTTATCATTTAGCTGGGGACCACCTGGAAACCCCCCAAGGACCACAGGTGGTCCCCGGACGCGATAATGGAATCCGTAGGAAACGGGGTTGAATAAATTAGAAGGCACGGCTTGTGATTGGCTGGAGCGGAGGTCGGGAGTGCTCGGCTGTGGTCACTTGGACCGCGCGGTAGAATGTTATTGTTAACCTCTATGCCTAAACCTAACCCAAACCCTAACCTCAGTAAAACTATGCCTAAACCTAACTCTAATCTCAGTAAAACTATGCCTAACCCTAACCTCAGTAAAACTATGCCTAACCCCAACCTCAACCTCAGTAACCCTGGTGCTGGTGAGTAACTAACCCGCTGATGCTGGTGAACCGAAAAGAAGCGCACAATTTGTCACAACACAAATTGTAATACTTATGGATTCGATTGCAATTTTATTGCGCTTTTCTAAGCAAGTTGCCAACTGAAAGCGCTTACAAAAAATATATGATGATACACATACATAAACATCTCACCATTAAGTCAAAGACACACAATAATACTTAAATACTACTTAAAAAGTGCAGAGCCAAACAAAAGTGTCCATGGGTCAGTGCAAAAAGCAGAAGCGACAAGTGCTCCAAACAAAAAATGCACAGGAATCCCCCCTCAGCAATCCTCAAGTAAGGACAACGTCTTTGGATGGTACGGGATACTGTCCCTTGAACGAGAGAAGCCTCTCCCTGCAGCATTGTATGCACGTTCCAATCGACCGTTCCTGCGCCGAGCCATGACGTGGATGCTCCCACTGAGCAAGTCTGCCCTCGAGGGGCAACGGAAGAGGTACAAGTACACCCCATGGACATAACACTAATATGTCACAGTGGCTTACCCCAATCCAACCCTTGGGTACCATTTTTAGAGTATTTGGCATAACCCCGGATTGAACCCGGACCTCCCAATCTCAGGTTGGAATGTTAACATACTAGATTTTCAGGCCGCTACGCAGCCTTCAAACTTAGTCCTATGTTGTGCTGATGAGAGCAATGGTCACTGACACAAGTGTTACACTGTTATACCACTGCTGCTGAGCAGCAATGCACTTGCAGCATCCATGTCCACTGTCATATCTGTGCGACTTTGTGTTCGGGAGGTACGTGTCTGTGACCACTTCCTGGTAAAACATTGAACTACACTTCTCAGAGTTTATATCACAGACTTTAAATCACTTGTGGTTGTGGCTGTTGTAAACATTGAGCTGGAAAACTCAGCTGTGATTGGTTCAGAGCCACCCAGGCCCCGTTTCATTCTCTCTCTCTCTCTCTCTCTCTCTCTCTCTCTCTCTCTCTCTCCCCCCCCCCAGTATGACTTATGGGGGCTAGTAGTGTTACTGTAAATAGTAATAAAGAAATTGCTGGCTTATTGTGTCATTGAATCATGGCACCCCATGAAGGAGCCATTCAGCCTGTGTGCCTATAGCTGGTTGTGGGTGGGTTCACCTGCAGGGGAGGGGTGCTGTAACAATCAGTATGCTGATAAGGAAAATGGCAACCAAACAGTTGCTTGATGGCATGGTATGGGCACGGAGGGAGATTACATTTTTACAGTTTCTTTTATTTTGCATTAAGAAAACCTTGCTGTTGTACTCCTTTTACCTTGAATAAATGGGAACACCACTCAGCAGTAGTTGAAGTCTGGACAATTGATTATTTGAACGCGTCAAAAAACGATTTCCATGTGCCCAGCCGAGTGGTGAAAAGTTTGTTAAAGAATGCCACTACACCTCTTCTTTAAGGCATGACCATACTGTCTCCGACCACCAAACATTTTGCTGGAAAGGTCTACAGAGATTGTAGCTTTTTGGCGAAAATCGCCATTTTTAATCCAAATAGGCCATTTGTATCTAGCTTTGCTCAACTGTATCAATAAAATACATCTGACATTTGACACTTTATGTATATATTCTTTGTTCCCTTTCTTTGATATACCTTGCTCTTTACTGTACTCTGTTCTTTTTTTATTCTTTTCATACTTCTCTGTAACTTTGTAAATATCCTTATACCTCTGTGCTGCCTCCGGGCGACTGATTTTCTCCCCTTGGGATAATAAAGGTATCTATCGATCTATCTATGAATGATAGTTTTGATCCAAGGCTTCCAAAGTTTGACACTGATCCTAGATCAGCAATTAATGCAACGTTTGCCTTAATAAGCCTGATAGTCAGTGTGCCATATCAACATTAATTTGAATTATGACAACTATGATGACAACTTAAAAAAAAAAAGTATGATCTCATCAGGGAATTAATGTTATATCTTGCTCAATAATGAGCGTATGGATTTGTACTGATTGACTCAAGTGTAGTATAGCACTCTGCAAAATGGTTTGGTACCAATGCAATCTGCGTATAACCGAGTTAGAATCACCCAACCTGGCCCAAAAACCCCCCAAAATTATGCATGCGCGCACACAGTCCCCCCCAAAATGTTGTCACCTTTTTCACCTCGCGGCTGTTTGCATGCCTGGGTCTGACTTTCCGACGTGCAGCTTTGTGGACTCGGGGTAATGTTTTTCAGAAGTTACAAACAATTTAATTTTGTTGTTGAACCGGGCCTCTCCGACGAAATGTTCGGTGGTTTGAAAAGATATGGACAGCCCTATAGGAGTTTACATTCTGCACTCTAACAATCTGTACAAAACTGAAACATAGGGTTGGGTATCGTCGGCGATACTTTTAATGGTATCGATTCAATGACGTCGATACTATCGGTATCGGTTCACGTAAAAACGAACGATACCTTGTTTCGATACTTTTGAACACACCCCTTGCCGGTCGCATCTGTAACAGTTGTGCTACTGAGAGTTTAATGACTGTTTTAGTAGGCTACACTCGTTACTGTGAAAATAGAATAGCCTAGCTATAATGTTTATTATTATGATAATGATCCAACGTCTATAAAATAGCCCATAGAAAAAGGCAAATAATAATTATAATAATAAATAAAAAAGTATCGAAAATGGTATCGAAAAAGCTATCGTATCGATTCCCAGGTATCGGAAAATTTATCGTATTGATTAAAAGGTGAACGATACCCATCCCTAAACATGACAATGACTTGCAGCACACTATTTTAGATGTAAAACAAAATACTTGCTTTGTCTACTGGCAGGCAGCATGCACAAGACATTTGGCGCAATTTGTTACAATGGTTTGTGAAAGTAGCCCCAGACAGACATATTTACAGACTCATTCCTAGACATACAGTATAGGGCTGCATCATAAATAAATAAAAATTAGATTTTAAACGGTGACCCATTAACTTTCACCAGACATGTCAAGCTTGGTGGAGGTGCTTCCGTTTCATTATGCCATCCACTTACATACATCAAGTACATAAGATACAGACAAAGCTGTAAACGGCTATGGCTTGGCTTACAGCCTGACTATCTTCAAAATCAGAAAATATTTAGGCTAGAATAATAAAACACAATACATGTGTTAAAGATTCAAATTAAATATTTGTTCTATATATAGCAATAGAACATTGTACATTAAATATGCGTTCTATTGCCATAATTAATTTATTAGTTAATATAACTAAGTATATCAATTCCGGTTTCCAGAACCTCTTGCAGTCATTTAGTAACTGTTTGGCCAGGCTTAGTAGGTAATAGTTATGTACATACATGGAAAATTGATTTACATTTTAGGAACCCAGTGTTCACTATTGGTTTTCCTGCTCTTAGACATCCTGCACATGGTTGTGTGTAAAGAGGAGGATTCTCCTGAACCAGAGAGGAGCCACAGTGAGGAACCAGAGCCTCCACACATTAAAGAGGAACAGGAGGTGTTACTTCAAAGACCAGAGGAGCCTGGTGGATCAATGTTGACATTACTAGCAGTGAAAAGGGAAGTTGATGAAGAAATGTCTTCACAGTGCTCTGAAGTTGAACTGAAATCTGAGCCTGAAGTCACTGAAGACTGTGATGATTGGGGGGAGACAAGTGGAATTGTCCAAACTGGTGAAAAACCTTTACATTGTGACATCAATTTCTATGATTCAGATCAGCTGAAAACACACCAGCGTATCCACACTGGAGGAAAACCCTTTCACTGTGAACATTGTGACAAGAGTTTCATAAGGTCTGGTCATTTAAAGACACACCAGCTTATCCACACTGGAGAAAAACCCTTTCGCTGTGAACATTGTGACAAGAGTTTCAGACGGCCTCATCACCTGAAAGCACACCAATATGTCCACACTGGAGAAACACCTTTCCACTGTAAACAATGTGACAAGAGTTTCAGGGATTCAACTACCCTGATAAGGCACCAGTTTATCCACACTCGAGAAAAACATTTCCACTGTAAACATTGTGACAAGAGTTTTAGCCGGTCTAGTAATTTAAAAAGACACCAGCGTATCCACACTAGAGAAAAACCTATTCAGTCTATTCACACCACACAAAAAGGCATTCCACTGTGGATTATCTCACTTGGGCAATCAAATTAAAATGTATGTATGATAGTGATATACTTGTTGCACTAACTAACATTGACTGTTATGGTCACTTGGTTTTGGACACTGTGCTTTTTTTTATGCAATAGACTATTCATTGCTAGTTGCACTAACTAGCATTGACTGCTATGGTCACTTTGATTTGGACACTGTACTATTTTGATAGTTGTGCTTAAGGTCACTTTATGTATATATATTTATATATTATTCGTTCACCCTCTTGTACCTTGCTCTTTACTGTACTCTGTTCTTGTTTCTTTTATTTGTATTTGTTCTTACTTCTCTGTAACTTTGTAAATAACCTTATACTGCTGTGCTGCCTCCGGGCAACTGATTTTCCCCCTTGGGATAATAAAGGTATCTATCTATCTATCTATGTTGTATTGGGCAGTTAGTTAAATAAATTGCAAATGGTCCCGACAGTAGAGTACCTCGGTTTCCTCCCATAGACTTGTATTTTGAACATGTTCATTTTGTGTCACTTTACACATTTCACTCAAAACCCGGATGTTGTTCCGTTTCACCATGGATGAGCTGAAGCTAACCACAGTTGATCATTGTCTTGCCATATTTTGCTGTGAAAAGTGGTTCTCAGCGGAAAAAATTGGGGCTACGGGATAGGCTGGTGCCAAGCCATCTCCCTGCTGATAACAAAATCACGTGGCTCCACAGGTCTCCGAAGGGTACTTGGTAGTGTGGTTCCTGTAATCACTGTATGAACATAAAGGAATGTAAGCTATTTACAGACTTTAAGACACAAAAAAAATTATGACATAAAAGCATTTATCAACTGTAACACATTTGTGGTATACCGCTTGTCGTGTCCCTTTTATATAGGTCTTTTATATAGGTCGCACAAAGAGATGACTAAAAGACACAAATTCGGAGCACAAATATGCTATCAGAAGAGGTAATCTGGATTACCCTGTGGCTAAACATTTTGACAATGTACATAACAGTAATCCAGAATTCTCAAGGTTGAAGGCCCAGATACCATCAAAAACAACATTAGAAGGGGTGATCGACTAAAATTATTACTGCAGAGAGAAATGTCTATATATCACATGCAAGTCACTGTATCCAGGAATGAATGAAGAGATTGATTTCAGTCGTTTTCTGTAGATGTCCTATATGTGGACCAGTCCTTTATTTTTCTGGTAGATGAATAGATACTTCTGTAATTTTTACATCATTTTACATTTTACATCATTATCTCTATTTTTTCTGTTTCTTGTTCTGTTTGCTTTATACCCATGGCTCACCATTTATGCATGGCCACCTAGTGGTCACTCTGTATTTGTCTCCTTTGTCTGATTTCCTCTCAGTTGTTTTGAGGATTTGTAATCTGTATGTGCAGCGGTGCATTGGTGAGTCCAGGGTCCCCGTGGATCTTGAAAAGTATTGAATTTAGTTTTGCGAATTCAAGGCCTTAAAATGTCTTAAAAAGTATGGAATTGTGTAAGTGGGGGTATTGAATTTTATCTGGGGCAGAATTAATAAACATGTCATAAACAGACTTTCGTTTGATTCGGTTATTTTTCTTTTCCTGGTTCTCGGACGGTCAGGCGACGTAATAAAAAAAGGGGAAAAAAAGTAATGTAATGTAATGATTCCAGGCGGTACATACCGCTTCGGTAGGTGGCGGTATGACTTGTGTGGCTGCCCACACCGTGCCAACAAGAAGGTAGCTTCCGGCCTTTCTGCCACAAACACGAACAACGTAGCATGGCGACGAGTGTACAGACAACAGAGAAACGGAGAGGGAAAAACAAAATGTGTTGACGCTGGACGAAAAATGGGGAAGTGCAAATTCAACAAAAGGTGGCTGGAGGACCAGCGCTACAAAGACTGGGTAAAACAAGCCAAGGAGTCGTTTGAAGTCCGTTGCGAATTATCCAGGAAAACATAAAAAATTGGGAATATGGGAATGAAGTCCCTCGATTCCCACATGAAATCGGAAAAGCACAAGAGCTACGCAGGTACTAAAAAAGTACACAACCAATTCAGTCATTTGCTGCTGCTTGTACTAGTTAAGTCGTAGTTCAGTCGTGTGCGTTGGAGAGTCCACTACTACCGAGTCTGTCACTGTGGCAAAAACAACATCCTCTGCATTCAGAAGCTTCAGTCCTACACTGACTTTAAGAGCAGAAGTAATATGGGCCTTGCAAACAACAAGTAAACACCACTCTTATACCTCAAATGAAGACATAGACACAGTGTTCAGAGAAATGTTTCCCGACTCTGAGATGGCGAAGACATTTACGTGTGGAAGGGACAAGATGGCGTATCTTGTGCGTTTTGGTCTCGCTCCTTATATGAAAAAGCAGCTTATCTCTAGGTTGCATGAGGACACTTTTGTCATAATGTTCGATGAGAGTATGAATCAGACAACAAAGAATAAGCAGCTGGACCTACATGCAAGACACTGGACTACAGACGAAACTGGGACCCACGTCCAGTCTCGCTACTTTGGGTCCCAGTTTATGGGCCATTCCACAGCTGAGGACATGGTGGAGCGTTTCAAGGTAAGCGCAACATTAGATCATTTGTTTCGTCGTACAACGGTGTCGCGCATTGAAAATGACTGAGTTGACGTTGAGCTGAAAGGGTTACATGTCTCCATTCCGACATGTCTCCTTTCCGGCATGTCTCCATTCCGACACTAACCCTATCTCTAACCCTAACCCAGTGTTAGATCATGGCTTGCTAACACAAGCCATCTAAATTGCAAAAGGTAATAAAGTGATACAATAACCAAATCATGACTGTTTACAGTAAGTGTTCATTTAACTGTTCACTCAAACCTAAATGAATACTCAGGGTCATATCTTACTCCTGGTGCAAAACCGAGTGCAAATGTTATTGCTTGTTTTCAACCACCCACCAGTTGTAATTTGTTTGTTATATTTTTATTTCTCCACATTTGTAGGATTGTACAAAGGAACTCAAGCTGAGGAACATGATCTCCTTGTCCATGGATGGACCCGGGAGCGTGTCGCTGTTACTACACTCATCTTTTCGACACTCGACTCTAACCCTCACCCTAACCTTAACCTCCGTGGAGTGAGTCGCTAACCCTCCGGTCGCAATGATGGGCGTTCGCAAAAGCGAGATTTCCCCGATGGACCCAATGTGAACTGGAAGTTTGTGTAACTCCTACAATTGCAGCATGGCGAGGAGTTTGCTGGCGCTCACTTACAAATTGTGGGAAGTTGTGGCATCCACACTCTCCAACGCCTTCAAGGGTGGTTTTGTAGTGTGGCAGATGGAGAAGGTGCTCAGAGCCCTGCACTCTCTCTTCAACTGTGCTCCAACAAGAAGAGAAGACTTCAGTAAAGCAACCGAATCCTCAACTTTCCCTCTACCTTTCTGTGGCCATCGGTGACTTGAAAATGTGCCGGCAGTTGAAAGAGCAATAGAAATGTGGCCATCCATTGTAAAGTACGTGGACCTTATCAAAACAAAGAAGCTTCCTTCCCAACCCAGGGTCATCAGCCTATGATACAATTGCGGAGGCCCGCTCAGATCCCCTTATTCTGGCCAAGTTCCATTTCTTCATGGCCATTTCAAGAGTATTCCAGGCTTTTCTGACCAAATATCAGACCGATGTTCCAATGATGCCGTTCCTCTGGAAAGACCTGGAGTCTTTGATCAGGGTAATTATTAAGAATCTTGTAATCCCAGTTGTAGCCCTGTTTTGCCAACTTTGTTAATACATTTGTTGACAAGCACTTCTGGTTGAGGAGTTAATATTTATTTTTCCTTTTAAGTTTGGCACATACAGTACACTTATTTACCTCAAAATAAAATGTAAATTTGACTGTAAAAGCATACCCACGCTTATCCCCCTTGTACAGAAACCTACATTGTATACTCTACCATAGTATTTATATTTCCTAATATACCCATTTGATAAGACACACCACACGCATACAGTACATTCCAAACTATCCACATAACCACACAGATTGACTAAACTTTGTTAAAATGTATGCCAATTGTCTTTTCAGAGTCTCCTCAGAAGGTTCATTAAGCGAGATGCCCTGGCTGTTATGCCATACAAGCTTGTGAGGCTTGACGTCACAGACCAGAAGCTTCGGGTCAGTCCCAAGGATGTTAACATTGGTATGGGTGCAGAAGCTGCCCTCAAGGTGAGACATCTAGCATATTCATGCCTTTTAGTATAGCAATTCAATTTTGACATGTTTAAGAATGTCTAGACAATGTGATGTCAATGTCAATTTAAAGATGTACTCATTTTGTAATGTTTTATCTGTAGTCTGATAGGAGTTCATGTTAACCAACTGATTACAGGCTGTAGATCTGGAGATTTGACAAATCACTTGTTTCTGTTAGGCACTGTCAGGGGCCCAAAGCAGTGTAAGCGAGCTTGGTATACTACGCTTTGTAATCTGTTAGATAGGAAATGAAGTTATTTATGGTCTTACAGTGGTCTGTTTCCATGGTCCACTGGAAAAACATTGTGAAGTGTGTAAATCGTGGCATCTATATTCACAGGCTGTTACCTCAGTTGAACTAGCAGCCATTCATCAAAGCGCCAAGAAGGACTGCACTCGACTGTTCCACCTGCTGTTCGACAACATTTTCAGTGCTGAAGAACTAGATGGAGCAGTAGTCTCGGGGAAGCATGGGGTGGTTCCAGAGGGGAAATATCTGCTGGACCCGGTGAATGTGAAAACCATTCAAAGTAAGTTTACCTCACACTTTTGGGTTTTGTAAACTTTATTTCGATTTATGATGTAACCAATGCATTTTTATGCCCAGCTGTCTTTGGCTACTTCTGTGTGCCGCGGAGAATCATGGGATAGTCCCTCCGTCTCGCGATGCACACCCTCCAGGGCTTAGCTATTTTGACATCTATTTGTTTATATCAAATTTGTCAGCTGTGATGTCATTGTGCAACAAGATATATTTTACTCTATTATTTAATATTACAGCCTGCCACACATTCAGTACAAACGAGTACATTACACGTTTATATGTGAACATTGGAGTCATTGAAGAAAAGTATTTGAATCAAACAAATATATACAAACATCCAATGGGAGAACTTAGCTTAATTGTCATCATAATCAATGTGTCCTGCCCGCAGAAATTTGCAAGATGTTTCTGAAGGTGCCAAAGAGATCACTCGTAGGCCCTGTAAGTCTATAATCTGCTTATGGCATCTCTATTGCCCAGGGTGATCCCTGCGTCATTGTTACTGCCTGACTTGTACTTCTTCTTCACACAGATGACACTGACCACGGTGACCACCAGCATGACTGCCAGGACTGACACAGAAGCAGCCACCGCTGTGGTGGTTCTTTCCGCGCTGGAACCTTTGTACTGACACTTGTCACCGTAATACCACCAGTCATCTCCCACTGCACACCTGTTGGATGGAGAAAGAGGAGAGAGGCAGGAATAACAACAAACAAGGAAAAAGAAATTATACAAGTCTTCTAAACACATTCACCCTGATGTTTGGCATGCCATTATTGTCCAAACTGTTAAAAAGCAGCCTAAAATGTAACAGCACACACAAGCACAGGATATGTGCCAGGATAGGTTGACACATAGGCAACACGTCAAGGGGTGCTGACAGTTCCACTTGATGTGACAAGTGACAAGACCAAAGAATAGATCAAGTTAAATAAATATATGTAAACACAAAATGTTACTCAATACTAGGCATGTAGAGCTGCAGATTTCTAGACATGAGAAAGACACATTTGTTTCCTAATTTTCAACCAAGGGTTTAAGTAAGAATATTATCTATTCTGTGAGGATTTAAGTCATTCATTTATTTTAAACACCCCACTCCTCTACAAAAACACACACATAAGGAGACTAGAACCCTAACAACTTTACCCAAAGGGATGACATGAGATGGAAAGAGAAAGAGCTGAATGTCTAGGTGCAGGCAATGACATGCAAAACACTGCTACACTATTCAAGGCAGTATTCCAGTGGTTGACATCCAGTAGGCCTATATGACTTGCCTGTCGGCAAAGGAAAAGTGCTCACCTGCAAGCACCTTCGCCTTCGTCCTCCACACACACGCCATCATTCTCACACTCCACATGGGAGCAAAGATCAGGAAGTGGTTTCATTGTCGTGGTATCCGGGATGACTGTGGTGTCCGGGATGACAGTGGAGTCCGGGATGACTGTGGTGTCCGGGATGACTGTGATGACTGTGGTGTCCGGAATGACTGTGGTGCAGGGACGCGCAGAGAATGTTAGAGAGGCAGGGGCTGAAATGTCTAAAAGTGCCTTTTTGGTGGAAATATCAACCTCCAAGTGTTGTGAACTTGGAGGTCGGCTATTTTTGGTTATACCACACTGAACTAAGCATTATAAAGTCAATACTGGAGATGTGGCGTAACGGCATGGATTTCGACACAGTGAGGGAAATTATTTCAACATAAGCGTTCCAAGTTCAGGAGAGTTTGGATACGGCAATTCTCTCGAATGCTGCCTTCAGGTGTGGCATGGAAAGGAGGGCATTTGCATTTGTAAAAACTGCATTCATGGGGGGGCACTTTTTACAGGCGGATAAAAGGGCAGGGGCTCAAGCCCCCTTTGATGTCTATGTGTGCACGTGCCTGCAGTGGTGCCCGTGGTGATCGTGGTCTCCATGGTGATTGGGGTTGTCATGGTAGTAGTGCCGGAGGCTGTGCTTGTGATGGGTGACGAGGTTGTCATGGGAGCCGTGAGATGAGACACATCTGGAGTGGGACAGAGGAAAGACAGGTCGTCTGCAATGTAATCATGTTTCACTGTGGTGCGTGAGTAAATTGCTGGAACACCATGGTGTTAAATCAGGGGTCTGCCACTGCCTAGTCTCTCCCTAGTGGCTCCCTGAAGCTTTACAAAAAATATATATGGACATTTCTAAAAGATTTGGAAGCTTTTAGGGAGGGAGGGGAAAGGGGGAGGGGGGGGGGGGGTTGATTTTACTTTATTTGGTTTTGAATGTACACTCTTGGTTATGTAAAGCAGCATTGGTTATAAACAGTTATGAGAAATCACAAGAAGTTATCATATTTAATCGATGCTCATTAACAATAGCATGTATTTGTATTTAGTCATTTTTATAGGCTAAAATACACTTCATGGCCAGTGTTGACTTGATTATAAAGTCCAAATATATTTGCCGCGCCTGACAGATTTTGAATTCATTGTTTTGGTCCAAAATGGCTCTTCTGATATTAATATAAAGGTTGTTGACCCTTGTGTTAAATGAATGTCATCACATGGAATTAATGTTGTATGGCAGCATGACTGTGTTATCATAGACAATGCAGGGCACAGAATGATAACATTTGGTTTTCCAAGTACTTTATTCCCTTGTGTGGACTAGCCACTTAAAGGTTGGATTTCAGTACAGATGCCTTGATAGGGTCTAACCCGAAGGTATATTTATTCTCCAAACATACAGATAGGACAAGGACATGACAGGTAGCTCTGCTCTGTCCACACAAACTGAAGCAACTGGCAAGTGCCAGCATTTTCTGCTCAGCTGAGCTAAAGAACATGGACTATACCACCCTAAAGGGGTGTATTCTAAAATAAGAGCATACAAGAAATAGATGCATGCAATAATAATGCATAAACACACCATAAATACTTAAATACCTCTAACCCTCACAAGTATATTAAAAGTCTCACTGAACTACAAAACACTTTCCGCACTACAACAGCAACCATAAGCAACACTCAACCCCTTCACAATTCCCCCCCTCTGCCATTCTGACTTGGTCCAGCCCATTTACACTGGACTCATCTTGAGTAACTTTTAAGATTACAATCATCACTCAACATTACCTACAGTATGTTAAACCTTCATACATATTTCACTTACATTGCACTCATTCCTATTGCACACATTGCACTCTGTCCATCCTAACTGACACCAAACATTACACCAAACATTTCTGTCCCCAGGTGGAACTAATTAGCTGTTGAGTGGCCAGCTCAACAAAACAGGACACATCCAAAATGTTCATGTATTCAATCATCACATTTCTAAAGTGACAATTTAAGTGACCATTTAAGGACTTTTTAATACCTCTAATGACAATTGTAAAAGATTAGAGGCAGAAAATTTGAAAATAGCCGTGGGAGCATGTAGATCTGCTATTTTCACAATAGAACCGTGTTATAATAAATGTAATTCCTCAACTCTTAGTGCTCGTCAGGGTGGGGCAGTCCCCAGTTCAAATATGATTATTATGGGGGTCGCGGCCTGAAAAGGTTGAGGACCACTGCCCTAATGTATTGTCCTGGGGTATATAGGCCTATTGGATATATATATATATATATATATATATATATATATAATATATTTATTTATTATATATATATATTTTTTAAGACTTCTCATACCTTCCATGGATAGGAGGAAGATGGCGTCTCCACCCTTGATGAAGTCCCTGCTCTTGGCTCTGGGATGGGTGAGGTACACCGCCGTTCCTGCTCCTGGCCCTCGGAAATACTTGGTCCCATCTGTGTCATTCACCTCAACACCAACCTTGCGAGGGTCATCCCAGAAAAACTGGTCAGAGTCTAGATGTAAAAAGAAAAAAATAAATCCTCAAAGCTAATCTATCTATAAATGCGAGAAGTCTCTACGTGTCTGTCTGTCTGTGTGTCTGTAATCCGCGTATCTCGAGAACCGTTCGTCCCACCGGCTTCAGATTCGGCACGCGCGTTCCCCGCCGCGGCACGGAGTGCAGTGTCGGGTCTCGACCCGACCCGACGTGCGGTTTTCCCGAACCGGCGCGAAACGTTCGGAATCTCCTTATGCGGAGTTGATTGTTGACATCAGGCTGTTCCGGAGGAAATCGGCGCAAGCGCTGACTCATTGTGACATCACTTCATAAAAGGCTCTGACATCACGTACGCCACATGAGTCAACAAAAAATGCCATGGTTACGTATTCTGATGTTCCTATATGGGCATAAAAGGACACAGGCAAACATGTGGTCAAAACGGCTCTTATGACAACAGGTATAATGGGGTTTGCAATAAAGGGTGGGGCATTCATTCCCTATTTCAAATTCGGCACGCGCGTTCCCCGCCGCAGCAGGTAGTGCAGTGCCCGGCCTCGACCCGATCCGATAGGCGATTTTCTGGAACCAGCACGAAAGGTTCGGATTCTGATGTCTGACATCAGGGTTTTCCGGAACCGGCACTGTGTCTGCATAGATCTCCATTTATGGGCATAAAATGGATGCAGACAGACAGATACGGATATCTCCTCAAACAGATGGTCAAAGATCTCCATATATGGGCATAAAATGGACGTAAAAAGACAGATACATATATCTCCATATATGGGCATAAATGGACACAGGCAAACAGATGGTCAAAACGGGTCCTATGACAACAGGTATAATGGGGTTTGCATTAAAGGGGGAACCAGCACTGTGTCTGCAACACAGTCGGAGGCACAGACAGATACAGAGATCTCCATAATGGGCATAAAGGGACACAGACAAACAGATACAGAGATCTCCATATATGGGCATGAAATGGATGCAGACAGACAGATACAGATATCTCCATATATGAGCATAAATGGACACAGGCAAACAGATGGTCAATTCAGATCCTACAGAGATCTCCATATATGGGCATAAAATGGACGCAGACAGACATATAACTCCATATATGGGCATAAATGGACACAGGCAAACAGATGGTCAAAACGGGTCCTACAGAGATCTCCATATATGGATATAAAATGGACGTAGACAGACAGATATCCCCATATATGGGCATAAATGGACACACACAAACAGATGGTCAAAACAGATCCTATGACAACAGGTATAATGGGGTTTGCATTAAAGGGCGGGGCATTCATCCCCTGAGCTTCTAGTAATAATAATAAGCTTGCTTCAGTTAGACAGGTATCTGTACTTAATAAGCGTCCCTACAGACGGACGGCGGGCGGGAATTTCACGGGGTCGCGCCCGCTCGCCTCGCCGCCCCTAAACCTCTCTGCACGGCCCAGATAATCGCCCGCCTCTCATTGAAAATGAATTACTAGGACGCGGCAACCGCGGCCCGTCTGAAAGGCGTTTTACTCTGACCTGTTATTTTCATGGTGGGGTCGGTGGTGACGCTGCGCTGGTTGGACATGCGCTTCTGGACGTGCGGATTCTGGTCCATGAGCATCATGGTCATCTGCTTCCACGGACATGGCCACCTCTGCCCCGTGTCCCCAGCCCTGGCCACCAGGTGGGCGTAGGCCGAAAGCTCGCCGGGGTACCCTGCCTTTCCGCTCGGGTATAGACCCATTTGATAGGTGTAACCCTCCTTGGAGGTGAACGGGGGGCTGTAGATCGGTGTGTCTGGCGGAGTGTTCTCCATGACGTGACTGAAGTTCTTCACGCGCCAGACGTGTTCTGGACAGGTCGTCTCGGAGAGGTTGATGTCGTCCAGGGACAGCCCGCCTACCGAGGGACCTGAAGACGTTTTACGCCCCTGGAACACCACTCGGAACTTCTTTGTCGCGTCCAAACTCGCGTGGTGCACCTGCCACTGATCTTGTGGGGGTCCTATGACAGGGAAATCTGCTATTAGCCTGATTTATTGCGACCGTAGGTACTGTAGCATTTTTTGTATGAAAACCTGCAGATCATGTGCCTGATGTGCGTGCGTGCATCACGCCTCTGCCCATATATGGACATACTGTGTCAGTCTCATGTGGTCTATCAGTCATCTCCATATTTGGGAAAATATGGCCCAGACGTGAGTCACACTTGCAAATGAATTCCGTCCTTGTCCATTTTATGCCCATATATGGAGATCCCTGATGTCATCAAATTTAAGCCCACATCTGGGAATGCCCATATATGTAGTCTCTGTTGTCTCAGTGCGACCTTGCCCTTTAGGCTGAGGTCGCTTCTCGCCCTTAGGGCGTCTTACTGGTACTTTGTCATATGATGGAATATTGCACTGGAAATGTCAGAACTACAACACAGCGCATAGCATCGTTGTGATCTAGATCTGCTATTTTCTTCTGCAATTATCGAGTACCGGTATATCAACTGCTGTAAGCAGATGACGTGTTCAAGCTTTACCAACGAAACGGCACAAAAACGAATTATGGAAAAGAAGTATACAAGAATAGTCACCATCAATTGCCTTTATAAACCGCAAGGATCCACTGGGGCTGACTCCGTCGTACTCTCGCACCCAGATATTCAGTACATCACCAGCGCCGCCACTGTTGTAGTAGAAGAACTGCAGGCACTGGTAACCTCGTTTGGGGTAAAGAAGTCTGCTCTCAATTACAGCTGTGCTGGCGCTACTTTCTGTGCGAGTGTCAAAGTGCATGAAATACCCAGAGCCTGCCGGTAACAAAAGTACAGTATCATCTCCATTAGAATCAGTTCTTCAGCAATTTCCTCCACAAGCAAACACACTTGTACTTTGAATGTTAATTAACATTTTGAGGTCTATTTAGATTTACTTTACTTATGTCCTTATTCTTTTTTGATACTTCACTCCACACACCATAGACCTTATTCACACCGCAGCCATCTTGGATCACATGACTTCCTGGGATAGCAGCCTGCATTACAAACCATTGTGAACAATGGAGCGATGGTCCCAAAATATGAGTTCTATTCAACCATTTTCTTTTGACCAAATCGACACATGGGCAGATGACAACATCAACATCCCCAAAAGCATTAAATAGCATCCACAATATTCATGGTAGTTAGGTTACACTGTGAATAAGGTCTATAGAGGGTATGCGTGTGACATCATCATCATACCCGAAAGTTATGCGGAAAACCTACTGAGTGGCAAAAAATACTTTCTGGCCTTGATAGCCCATATGTTAAAACAGAAAAGTCCTATCTGATTGCATTAAGCAACGTTAAACTCACTTTGCCGCTCGATTTGCCATTCACTTTATGCATGCGCATACCCTCTATTATTTTTACTCCACTACAATTAGTCAACTTTAGTTACTAGTTACTTTGCAGATTGAGATTATATTACAAACCATACTTTAACTACTTAAGTCCTATTTTATACATTATGAAAAATGTATAAAGTACATTTTGATGCCATTACTTTTGTACTTCTACTTTAGTAAAATTTTGAATACAGGCCTTTTAACAAATACGAGTACTTCTTCCACCACTGTACACTATTATTGGAATACTCCAATTATAAATGACATAGTGATAATGTGCAGATATTGTTGAGGGTGCGTGGTATTCTCACCAGAGCATTTGCCCATATTGGAGTAGTCGGAGCTGGGGCCCCCGGCAGCTTGTGATACTCTGGTCCACGGAGCATAGATGATTCCTGGATTCTGGATCATGCCACAGTTGTTCTCCAGCTCAAAGTCACATGAATCCAGGAATGTGGAGCCTTTGGCTACACACGCACGCACACACACAGAAGGGTTGCACACAGGTTATATAAATATAATGTCTCACCACAACTAAACAACAGCCATAATAGAACTTTGATCTGTTAAATGTCCAAAGGCGTGGCAGGGGCAATATGTTAAGCTAGCACAATGTCTTTTGAACAAAATGATCTGTTTGATCTTCATCCATATTTACAAGGCATGGCTGCAGAGTCGAACTGCACAGCCTATGAATATTTTCATAATGTTTGATGTTCTAAAACGTTTCTGCGATAATGCAATGTCCAAAATAGAGGTAGATCATTAATCAATTATTTTATAAATTGGATCAAATGCACTTGTTGGAAGAGAGGACATGCTCTTACTGCAGTTGTAGAGGCGGCTCAGCTTGAGCAGGTCACTGTCACTGAACTCCATGCGCTGGCCGATGACGTCGCTGAAGGCGGCGATCTTTGTGACGATGGTGGGCTCGGTGCCGTTGCGGAAGGCGTTCTTACTGTAGTGCATCATGGATCCATAGTCGTAGGGAACTCCCAGAGAGCTGCTGGTGGTGTCATTGTAGGTGTTGAAGTTGTGTTCTCTACCTGCGTAGAGAACATAAAAGGGACAAGATTCATTTGCAAGTGTGACTCACGTCGCGGTTGGTTGGTTGGTTGGTTAAGTTGGACAAAAGGGGCCATATTTTCCCAAATATGGAGATGACTGAAAGACCACAGGAGACTGACACAATATGTACATATATGGGCAGAGACGTGACGCACGCACAGGGCCTTTATTTATGAAAAATACATAAAATAAAACGTTTAAATATGGAGATAAGAGGTTTCTCCCCAACAGCAACAAAATGCTGGTAACAGCCTTACTTTGTTCCTCATCAGAACCTCCCACTGCTCTTTGAAGAGAGATTTGTTACTGTTTATTATAATCTTAGTGAAGAATAAATTAATCAATCCACTTTGTTATCTATGTAATTAGGATATGTTATGCTGCTTTTTATCTATCTGATATTTGTCAGACATGCTGGTACACTGGACATTAAACACATTGCCCTGCACACTAGGGCAGTAGGGCGCTAATAATCTAGTTATGATTTAATGGCCAGAGCAATGTTTTGCTGCCTCCTGCATTATGTGAAATTTAGAAATAGGTGGTATGCAGGACCTTTGAGTGAATTTCCACGAGCGCTTTCAAATTCCAACACTTTGCAGATAGAAAGAGGACAATTCAAACTTTCCATACAGCCACAATGCTGATGAGTTTGACTTTGTTTTATAGCCTACAATCAGATAGCAAAAAACTGTTTGGATGCATTGGCTGCCAATGGGTGGTGCAACCCTAGATTCAACATAATAAAATAAAAAAATAGTTGCAATTTGCGGATAGTGGAGGCATATTATTCCTTCATGCGAAGATGTTGTTACCTTTCTTACGCAGCTTATTCTTCTAGCAAGAAGTGTGGATGTGACAAAAAACAACAAATCGTCTGTCCGTTTGTTGAAGGCACATATAACCTTGTGTAGACACGGACATCATGGAGGGAGGCAGTGAAAGGTGCAATACCTTCTGAGATGCGGTCCCACATGATAGTGACGTAGTCATCCCGGTCCGACCTGGACTGCTCATGCCAGAAACCCAGAGCATGGAGGAACTCGTGTTCAATGGTTGCGATGCGATCACAGTTGGTCCCTATGGACAGCCTCTGCTTCCCGACGTGCCGGTTACCCACAGAGGAAAAACATCTTGGGATGAATTAACAAGACGTCCATGAAAACCAGCACTCAGGCCTGGCATGTATTTTCTCAAGAAAGTTTTTTTCTTTGTTTTCTTGTCTCTCTCCCAATTTAGTTGTTGCCAAATGCCAATAGTCTATAATGCACAGCAGCCATATTGGGGACGTTTGTTACAGTACACTCTCAGAGTTACACACCTTTTAGGGTTCATTTGGAACCCCCAAGGAACCATGAGCGTCCCTGGACCACACTAGAGACCCACTGGTGTAGCAGAGTGTTTCCACTGAGCCAACATGCACAATAGCAGCACCCTGACTCTGTTTGACCAGAATGGAACAGAGCCTTCATTAGTATTATTGGTAACCTCTGAAGGAAGAGACCCAACTTCTCATCAAAATGGGTGCTGTGCATATTGGCTATTCCCCCTGTGGTCCCAGTTGCTGCCATCCCCAATGTTGGCATGGGGCGGCTAATACCACATGCCTCCTCCAATACACATGTCTGAGTAGAGGGTCTCACAATATTACTGTACATTTGGAACTATGGATATATATATTTTTGAGCGGTGCTCGTTAAAGGAGCTAAGCTCCCATATCTGGCTTTGTCCGGGCTCTGAAGCGTGGCCTACATCTGGCCTACATCTTGGCAAAAGCGCTCAAAGTTTGTTGTACGCCCAGGGTCACATTGGCCAAGCTTCACGGGACGCTTAATGAAATTAACTAAAGTTAGCAAAATAGCACCACTCACTTCACACTAGGTGTGATTTTTTAACATTTACTGAAACTATGTATCTATGTATTTATATGTCATTCCGCCCATCCGTCCATTCAGTCAGTCACTACAGTAGTAGTTCTCCTCTCCCTTTTTATTCCCAGAACTAGATCATAATGTTGTCCTGTGACATCCCATCCGTGAACAACACCAACTGATGGTTGTTGGAGCGTCCATGGGGCACCACAGCCCGGGAATTGAACTTGGTTCTCTGCAAATAACTGCTATTTTACAGATTTGAAATCAGCATGAGAAGGATTATCTCACCCTCCCCCTTTAAAGATGGAAATGTAGTTCGGCTCCCCAGTCCAGGGCTTGAAGTCAATACAAGTCTTAAGCCGATACTGTTCAAAGGCCTTCAGGATAACACCTTTGGCGTTGATCTCTGCAGAGAAGGGAGAATAATATTAAATACTAGAATGCAATTCTGGGAAATTGCAAGTGTGTTTTTCCTATTTATTGTTTGGATCGCCAAATTGCCATTGTGAAGCCCTGTTGGGCAACCACACTAATCATGTGAGGCCTGACCTATTTATAGTCCTGTAAATTGCCTACAGTATTTATAGTCTGGACAGTTTATCTAGAAGATAGATTATGTATAGTCTTGATAGCAAGAATGTCATGTGAAGTTTGACCTATTTATATTAAAGTAAATTACCTATTTATAGTCTGGATTAGCCTTATTCACGGCCCGCCCACTCAGCATCCCCCGGGTGCTGAAGTCACATTTTGAAGGGGAAAATCCTACTCGAAAATGTAATGCAATTTCCGAATAGTAAAGTATAAAATACGGCTAGCATGATCAAGAACAGAAGATAGTAAAAGGCACAAAGCATTATAATTTACTTTACCGTTCGAAATAATGATTTGTTGGCTTTAAATCCAGCTATTTCTGTTATAATTTCCCCTTCTAAATTGATGTCAGCACCCGGGGGATGCTGAGAAATTTGCTGAGTGGGCGGGCCGTGAATAAGGCTTATTGTTTATCTAGAAAGAAAGAAAGAAAGAAAGAAAGAAAGAAAGTAGCACTAGTACTATAGTGTGTTGCCCCTGTTGGGACATTTTTGCTCCACTCTGAGGTTACTTTGTTTTACTTCACGATACAGGGTATATTTCTTTGCAATTTATCAAAGTGGTGCAATATTCAAGAGAGTCATTTGTCAAGCTCATACAAGACAGTTGGTGTGGCATTCTCCACCAGATGAAAACAAGATAATATGAGTATATATAAAAAAGAAGATAAGCAATAGGTAATAACGTGATACATTGTAAAGTGTGTCAGTGACTGTGGACACAGTGTGTCATGTACAAAACAGAATCTGAAGAACACTATCAATAATTTGATAAGAATATAATACATGCAACAGAAGGCTGGCCACAGTCAGTGGTGGAAAAAGTATCAATACTGCCTTATAGAAATAGGCCTACTCATTATGCAGTAGGCTATATGTCCCATTTCAAGTAAAGTCTAAGTACCTCAAAAGTTTACTTAAGTAAGTACATGTACTTAATGTACTTAAGTTACTTTACTCCACTGGAAACCGAAGTGAGATACTTCCCTACAGTCCTTTGCAGAAAGGCCAGAAAAAAATTGCACTGTATTTCAGCCATTTTGAAACATAATTTTTAAACTTTTAGATTTTTTTTTTCACCATTCAGATTTAATCTGTTGGTTAATAACACATTATTCTGTTGTGTGACAAACTGTTAATACATTTTGTATCATGTTTATTTTGCTATACAGCCACTTTTAATTTGGACATGAGGTGGCAATAAATTGCTCATAGTGTTTTAATGTCTTACCCAGGTCATCCTCCAAGTAGTATGGAACGGTCTTCGGCCACCTGTACTCATCACCTATTATGGAATTTCTCAATTGCTTCTGCAGCAGTCATCAAAGACAATCAAACATATATTAGTCATATAATTAGCCAAGGTGACTCTTCTTTAAAGGCATACTAGGTAAGATCACAGTGTGTGTGTGTCACACACACAAACACACACACACACACACACACACACACACACCCGCCCCCTCCTTTCTCTGGCGGGTGTCAAAGTTATTGATGTCCTTGATGCATTAATTAACACATACATTGCCATTTAAAAATGGCTGCCAAAGTGCCAGGCTGCCACAAGTCTCCATCAAGCCCCCAGAACGGCTTGTAAATATTGAAGCGGCCGCCCTACTGGCCAAAGCTGGAATTTCAGGCGGGGTGAAACATACATGCACGAGCATAAGAGCGCGGCGCTGGGGTCTACAATAGGGTTCAATGGACGTCGACGTCGTTTGTGACGTCATTCGTGACGTTTTGGAACCAGAGCTGGTTCCAATTTCCCCCAGAATGCACCTGGATTAGCTACATGCTAGCACGTAGCCGTTGCTTCAAAACGCCACTGAGCACTTGCATTGAAATGATAGTGGGGCGGGGCCCGTCCGCTCTCTATTTTATATACTCTATGGTCTCCATAGACTTCCATGTAATTAATTAATAGTGCACGGATCACGCACGTCCATGCATAGATGATGCACCAGGTGTGTGCACGCTGTTCACAGCTTTCCAACAAAAAAGAATCCGCTTGGAAATCCGTTCAGGCATTCATGAGATAGCAGCCATTATGTTTTCTTCAAATGTAAACAAACATGGCTGCCATGTTTGAAAGATGGGGTTGTTATGGGGGTCAAACATGCAATTTCGCAATCGCGATCATACCTAGTAGATAGAAGGAAGTCCAAAAAATCTAAAATGGGAATAACTCAGGAAACTCGTGAGGGTCACTTTTATGGCCCAATCAATCAACTTAGTGCACAAACATCCCCTTTGAAGTTCAAAGGTAACCCAACCCCCCACCCTGCCTCCATAGACAGAGGCGTGAAGGGATGAATGTCAACGTAAACAGTGGAATGTCAACATAAACAGTTACCTAGTTAACCTTTAATGACACAACTTAAATCACATACCTCATCAAGCACGATGTCACCCTCCACAAGATTCAAGCCTGCCTCTGTGGAGACAAAGCACAACCCATGTCAGTTTAAAGATGAATGGAAAGAAAATAATAAAATCTCAACATTAACAGATGATGACAAACCTTCATTGATGTCAGAAATGTCAAGTTCTCTTCCACCGTCCACATCATATTCTATAGAAGAAAAAGTGTTATTCGTTTGAACAATTGAAATTAATGTAATACTAATAACTTTACTGAGAATGTATTTCCAACAAACACTTACCTATTATTTTTGATGTGGGCTGAATGAAATAAGAATAACAAGAATTACTAATTGACAACAACAGAAAAGTCAACTTAAATACTGCAGGCAAAGTACACACAATTTATACAATCCAGATTAGTCTAATCCTCATCATAAACTGTACTATGTTTACAGAGAAAAAATAAACATTTTCTCACCAAGCAGAGTATGTTGCCACAAAGGAAATACAATAAGTGAAGAACAAACTCATATTTAGGCTTTCTTCCCAACATAGTGCTCAAAATGTCCTTCCGCATGCGACAGCTGAAGTCTGTGTCTTGCAAAAGCCTTGCAAAACATAATTTCAGAGAGGTGCAAGCAAGGAAAAGATGAAGTATGTATCATCAATCAATAATTGACAGAGCTGTAAAGACTCACACAAATCAACTGCAATCTCTCTGACCGAATCTTTACACTTACACTTTACAGATTAGCAACAGATGGAAACTCAATCTGATAGCAAGAGATCAGCCAGACAAATAACCCAAACAATAAGCCAGACAGAAATGTGTCCTACTTGCTAATAATGAGGGGCAGGCCAGGCAAGTAAACTCATTTGCATACATTTTGAGGTTGTGACCTGACCTCCATATGGTAAAACACATTTTGAATATGCAAATCATCATCATCATTTACAATATTTCCCTCACACCGTTGTGTGAGGGGTTAAATGGGTGTGGTGATGAATAGAGATAACAACCTTTCGAGTCCATTAACAGCAGTGTACCAATAAAAGGCCTATTTGCATTACATAAATGCTTTTCAGAAAGTATGTAAGTATTCAGAAAGTATTGGACATTAGAAATACTCAAGTAAAGTACAAATACATCAAAATTGTACTCAAGTACAATACTTACAGTAAGTAAATCTACTTAGTTACTTGTTACACCACTGCTGGTTACCTTTTTATTATCTTCTCAGATTGTTCGTAAATATGTAATCTTTAAGGACAATCTGAGAAGATAATAGACAACATAAAAAGATAATGAGGAGCTCACTTCATAAAACGCTAGAGCATAAATGCAGAGAAACAATAATACAAAAGGGCAATACAGCAAGGATATTGCTGTTTGGAACATAATATGAACTGAATTCATGTATTCTGTGGTTGTAAAGATTCCCACTGTTAAGATAATTGATTAAAATGTTCCTGTTATTATGTTTAACATGGTATAGATATCATTTAAAATGTCAATGCCATCCTATGTTGGGACAAATAACTAATGTACGCGATGAGATCTGTCCACTGCAGGTCATAATGCCCAGGACACAGGATAACAAAATGCTACTGGGCCCAACGACACGAAAACATCTGATATCCATTGTTATGTTTAATTGTCCAATCAGAATGTGACTAATGTATTCTGTAACTCCATATATCTGTGAAATCATGTTTTGTATGGTCAGAGAAGCAACGATGGGTGAATGTACTTGCTGTACTGTACAATTTGAACTCTGAACTATTTCTTCAATACATCTGAAACAGAAAAACGGATTTACACTGGTGTGGACTCATTTCTTGTGTGCGAGTACTTTAATATTTTGGGGGAAACTGTCTATTCATATGGAATATAATTATCTTTCCATCACCCACTCTGACTGGTCAGAACTGAACTGACATTGGAAGATGGCCATTGAGGCCGTGGCTTCATTAAAAGATTAAGATTCAGGCTCAAACTCATAATATAAACTACCATTTTTATTTTTATTTTTAACAAATTTACTTCACAGTCCAAGTTTTGAGCTCCCAATTTGCTCCACCAAAAATGGTGTCTTATAACATATAGGCCTACACTTCGGATTTAGGGCTATGTTGTTGCAATATCGGTATATACTAGTATATCGTCGTTGTCGGGTATAGAAACCTTGTATGTCCAAAACCATTTGTTTTGTATTTACATTTTTAAAATCGCTTTGCGAGGCGTTATGTGTTTTCACTACTTTTGTGCGGCGGCCTTGTATGATGAAGCAGGGCTTTGCTATTTGTGAGAAAAAAAAAAGACACATTTGAAACTTGGAAATACGAGGTTTCTGCCCGACAGTGAAGATAATATAATGTTAAATAATTATTAATTAATTAATTACATCATCTTTGCTCATTCATTGTGGAGTTGTCTGTCTGTTAAAGGCAGATCTGGGAAGCAGAAATGGGAGCTCACAGGTGAGAAGTAATAGATACTGTGGTGGTACTGGCAGCTTGTCTGGAAACAATCTATATTTCATAGTTTCTGATAACATTTTAGGTGAGAAATAGGCCATGCAGTTGTTCAATATTGATTCTTATTTTTGAGCGGTGCTCCTGGAAGGAGCCAAGCTGCAACATCTGGCTTTGTCTGTGGTCTGAAGCCTACAGTACATCTCAAAGCACTACAAGTTTGTTGTATGCCCACTAACCCAGGGTTACATTGGCCAAGTGTTGCGGAACGCTTAATGAAACTAGAAGAAGTGCTCTTCCAAGCACAGGTCTCCACCAGCCACATGTCCTGGTGGTGGTATAATAGGCCAATGTAAAAAGGGTGGCATGTGTTCTTCACCAATCTTAGGCCTTTCATGGCGCCACCATGAGGCTGATTTGAACATTTTGTAGTGTAATTTCTTCCTTGGCCTTTTGCGAATGTGCGTGCACAATTTCATTACAATTGCACGCTGTGTTTGATTTGAGGCATTTTGTTTGAAAAGGATCAATCCTGCAAAGTTTGGAGGCCATCCTGATTGGCCATCTTAGCCAATCAGGATGGAATATTTAATACAGGACAGATCCGTCTTGATCATATGACTGTAGAGATACTGTGTACTGATTTGTGTTCATTTTGGTTACAATCTGAAGGAGTAATATCCAAAAATGTGTCTTACATAAGTCGGCCTCCAGGTGGCGCTATAAAAGGCTGCAAGGAAAGGGTTTTTCCTTGGCCTATAGGGAGTGCGCTTACAAAGTTTGAAACGGTGGAGTTATAGGTAAAACCACAAATTGGCCTGTTTTAGTGCCACCATGAGGCTGATTTCAAAAATTTGAAGTAGCATTTCTTCCCCATCCTAGTGGGAACGTGTGTGCGCGATTTCATGTTAATTGCACTCTGCATTGGTGATTTGAGGCATTTTGTCCTAAACGGACCAATCTTATAAACTTTGAAAGCCAATCTCAGCCAATCAGGATGGAATATGGACAATCAGAGAGATCCATGTCGATCACATGACTGTAGAGATACTGTCTACCGATTTGCGTGATTTTTAGACAAAACTGTAGGAGTACTGGCCAAAAGGTAGTTTTGCACAAATTGGCCTCCTGGTGGCGCTAGAACAGGCCCATGTGAAAAATGTGGGGCAGAGGTTCTGAATTGGCATCCAGGGAGTGCGCTTACAAATTTTGAAACTGATCGGTGGAGTTATAGGTTAAGCCACGAATCGGCCTGTTATAGCGCCACCATGAGGCTGATTTCAAAAATTTGAAGTGGCATTTCTTCCTCGGCCTAGTGGGAACCTGTGTGCGCGATTTCATGTTAATTGCACTCTGCATTTGTGATTTGAGGCATTTTGTCCAAAATGGACCAATCTTACAAATTTTGAAAGCCAATATCAGCCAATCAGGATGGAATATGGACAATCAGACAGATCTGTGTCGATCACATGACTGTAGAGATGCTGTCTACTGATCTGCGCGATTTTTGGATCTGCGCGATTTTTGGACAAAATCTGTAGGAGTAGTGTACAGAAATGTGTTTTGCAAACATTGGCCTCATGGTGGCGCTAGAACATGGCCATTTGAAAAATGTGGGGCAGAGGTTCTGAATTGGCATCCAGGGAGTGTGTGTGCTCATTTTGGCTGCGTCCAGGCCAACGGCGCCGGAGATTAGCTGGTAACAAACTCGGAGGACGGACGCACAGACGGATGGACGCACGGACGGACAGACGCACGGACGGACGCACGCACGGACGCACGGACGGACGGACGGACGGACAGGGGCGAAAACATACTCTCCTCCTGCCTTCGGCTGGTGGAATTAACTCATGAATAGCACTGCTCACTTGACACTAGGTGTGATTTGTTTTTGTTATTAATTGTTTTTGAGCGGTGCTAACCGCTCCAACATCTGTTTTGTATCTGTATGTATGTATGTATGTATGTACCGTATGTATGTATGTGTGTGTGTGTGTGTGTGTGTGTGTGTGTGTGTGTGTGTGTGTGTGTGTGTGTGTGTGTGTGTGTGTATGTCCCGCACTCGTCCCAACGAAGATAATGAAATTATCTCATGAATGGCACATCTCACTTCACACTGGGTGTGATTTATTTTTATTATTCATCCTATCACAAAAACAATACAATTATGTCAGCATAACATAGATGCATCATTAACAAAACAAAAAAGAAAAAAAGATTACATACAACACACAATATTGATTAATTTCATGTTTTCAAGAATAAGAAATGTATATGGATGGATGGATGGCCCTCTAACAGCACCTCTCACTGGTAGTGCTGCCGTCACAGCGTCACGTGCCACAGCGTCGCATGACCCCGCCCGCATGTATACACTTACACCCCAGACGCAGTTTACAACTTGCGTTCTGTGCCATGCGCCATAGATTGTCTATAGGGCCCATTATTTGTTACCTGAACATTTCACCCGCACTCTGAAGAGGGTGTAAGTAGACATTTTTGTTGCACACTCCCTCAGTGAATATTCAGATCCATCACAGGAAGATCTAAGATTCCATACAGGCAGAGAGGAAACAAGACTCCTTTTTGTTGAAACAGCAGAGCCACAGCCCAACTGTCTACACACTACAGATGCTGGCTTCAGGTCCCAGTAGTAATCATCCACAGGTCTCCACTGTCCCTGGTGTTTCATCTCCAGTGTACCAGTACAGTGACTGGTTCCTCCCACCAACCTGACATCGTCAGGATCTGTAGCGTCAATAGGGGGAAAATTAATTTTTAATCCATGTGTATAAAGCATTAGAACAGTAATGCATTATAAGCTGCTTATACAGCTGCATATTTTGCAGTTATAAGCATTCATACCGGCAATGTGTGTGTGTGTGTGTGTGTGTGTGTGTGTGTGTGTGTGTGTGTGTGTGTGTGTGTGTGTGTGTGTGTGTGTGTGTGTGTGTGTGTGTGTGTGTGTGTGATTATATGAGCCTGCAGATCTGCTATTCTCAGTGCATATCTGTCATACTCTGTCAGAGTATAGGCATAACAGCACCGTACTTACATACTCATGCAGTTTGTCTTTTACCTGAGCAGGTGAGTCCAACAGCCATGTCAGGTGAGCAGGTGTTCCTGGTTGAGCCTGAGGTTCCACAGTCCAACTCCTCGCTGTCTTTACACTGAAATTCTTTGGTCCAGATTGGAGCTGTAGCTTCTCCATAGAGCGCCCCCTGGAGGACTGACGGAGGACCACAGCCAAGCTCCCTACAGGCCACCTCTGCATCCTGCTGGTCGAAGTCACCTTCACACACTGAGACCCACAGCTGATTAGTCTTCACCTCCACTCTGCCTGAACACATGCTAGTCCCATTCACCAACCTCACAGAACCTGGAGAGAGAGAGAGAGAGAGAGAGAGGGAGAGAGAGAGAGAGAGACCCTCCTCAATCATTGAAGACCTACAGAAAAACTACACACACACACACACACACACACACACACACACACACACACACACACACACACACACACACACACAGACAGACAAAAGGACGGACGGACGGATGGACGGACGGACGGACGGACGGACGGACACACAGATAGATAGATAGATAGATAGATAGATAGATAGATAGATAGATAGATTAAATAAATAACTGTATACTGTTATTGTTGAAGTCTGAACAGATCACCATCCGCCTGGAGGAGTAAGAGCCACCAGACTCCACTGTTCTGCACTCTCTGAGTGAAGTTTCATATCCAACACAGGTAGACTTAACTCTCCATAGAGGTTCATTTGTAGATCTAGTACTCCATTCCGTTGCAATGGCAGAACCACAGTCCAGCTGTCTACACACTACAGATGATGGCCTTTGGTTCCAGACAGACAAATAACTATCCACCACTGGTCTCCACTCTCCCTGGTGTTTCATCTCCACTGTACCAGTACAGTGGCTGGTTCCTCCCACCAACCTGATATCAGCAGGCTCTGTACAGAGACAATAAAATACGCAGTAATAAAGTAATATTATGTTGATTGTAATCCATCCAAACCTAAAATTATGGTTGTCATTTACCTGAGCAGGTGAGACCAACAGTCTTGTCAGTTGAGCAGATGTTCCTAGTTGAGTCTGAGGTTCTACAATTTAGGATAACGGCCTCACTGCCTTCACACTGGAACTCTTTGGTCCACATTGGAGCCTTCACTTCTCCATAGAATGCCCCCTTGAGTAATGAAGGAGCTCCACAGCCAAGCTCCCTACAGACCACCTCTGCATCCTGCAGGTCAAAGTCATCTCTACAAACTGAGACCCACGACTGATTAGACTTCACCTCCACTCTGCCTGAACACAAACTAGGACCATTCACCAACCTCACAGCATCTGGAGAGAGAGAGAGAGAGAGAGAGAGAGAGAGAGAGAGAGAGAGAGAGAGAGAGAGAGAGAGAGAGAGTTGGAAAGGTTTAGGCACAAATGACTAAACCTACTGTGATGGGTCAGCCACTGGTAAGCCAATTAGGTGGTCTCCTCTCTGTTGGTGGTTTTGAATATAGTTAACTTTTGTCTAAAGCTGCCAAAAACGTGCCAACTGTTGATGGAGGTCGAGGCAGGTTGGCTTTAAACCACTACAACGTAGATCAGTTTATTAAAATGAACTGAGCTAACTAACAATTTGTCATTGTTTGCTACCTGAACAGATCACCTCCAGTCTTGTGGAATGAATACCAGACTCCACTGTTACACAGTCCCTCACTGCAGATTCAGATCCAACACAAGAAAATGTAATCCTCCATACAGGTTGATCGGTAAAATCTGAACCCTTTTCTGTGGAAACAGCAGAGCCGCAGTCCAACTGTCTACAAACTACAGATAATGACTTCAGGTTCCAGCCAGACCTAACAGTTGCCGGCCTCCACTCTCCCTGGTGTTTCATCTCCAGTCTACCAGAACAGTTGCTGGTTCCTCCCACCAACCTGACAGCATCAGATTCTGTACAGAGACAATAGAAGCAGTAAAAAAAAAAAAAAGAAGTATCATTGTGATCAGAAGAAAACCTTGTGAATGGAGAAGTCCCAAGACTAATTTAAATGTTAAATGTTGTTTATTTTTATTTTTAATTCTCCCTCTTATCCATTTATCCTTTTTTTTTTTTTTTTGGTGGGGGGGCGGGGGGGTATTCGGGATATTGATGGATTAATAACTTTTTGCTTTTTTATTTTTTTATTTAAATGAAAAGATTGGGGAAATCTATACATAAAATTGGGGCGGGATTTTGGAAGTCCTATAATATGAGTCACGTGCTGGCTATGAGGGTGATCACTCCTCCCCCTCGCCTTGCTAGCCTCTCTGTTATATGTTTTGATGTACTGTTTTTTTATGTCCTTATGTGTTATATGTACGTGAAAACACCAAATAATCACCCATGCGTTATGTTTCTGCCAAGATGGGTCTATATCTCTCTCCATGCCTCCTTTTATTGGTCCTTATATTATACAGGCCTACTTATTTGGAACTGGAAATACAGTACCATGTCTAAGCCTGGCAAGACTACTGGTGATTCAATTCTAAAACTTCTGAATAATTATGCCAATGACTAACTCAAATATCAATGTTTACACATGGAACATTAAAGGGTGCAACCATCCTATAAAACGAAAAAAAGTACTTAATTTTCTAAAAAGAGAAAAGGTCTCCATTGGGTTACTACAAGAAACTCATTTAACTGACTTAGAACATGTCAAGCTAAAGAAGGATTGGGTTGGACAGGAATTTCATGCATCCTATAATAGTAGAAGTAGAGGGGTTTCCATACTAATTAATAAGAATCTTCCACTAAATGTAGAATATTATGAGTCTGACCCAGAAGGTTGCTATGTATTTGTACATGGCTCCCTATATGGTGAAAAGATAACAATCTTTAATGTATATGCAGTACCTAATGCTCCCCTGTCATTTTTCACAAAAATTACTCATCTACTTTTAAAATATAGCTGCCCAATAACAATTGTTGGTGGAGATTGGAACTGTGTACTCTCGGCACTAGACAGGGAACCTAACTCAGTCTCACAGAGACAAGGTCCGAGGACAAAAGCGGTCCTCCAAATGATGGATGAAGTGGGTTTAACGGACATATGGAGACTGTTAAATCCCTACAATCGAGATTATACATTCTTCTCAAATCCGCATGGAACATACTCAAGAATTGATCTATTTATGATCCCTCGGGGATCAGTAGGTCTGGTCCAGAAATGCACCATAGGCTCCATTCACATATCGGATCATGCAGGGGTCCTACTACAAATGGCTATACATAATCCCAACGTGGAAGGTTTTAACTGGAAATGTAATCGATCTATCTTATCAGACCCAGATTTTTGCTCTATGGCTCAACATGAGCTCCAACTATTTATTGAAGAAAACGATAATGGGGATACTGACCCTTCAAATCTCTGGGAAACAACCAAAGCCTACCTGCGGGGAATTATTATCTCATACTGCTCTGGCAAAAAGAAAACACTTTTAAGGGAACAAGGACGTCTGGAAATTCAATTACAGGATGCAGAAGTGGAGCACAAACGTGTTGGGTCAAGAGACAACTGGGAAAAAGTATTAGTAGCTAGAATGGGCCTGAACACCCTGCTGACACAGAAGGCAGAAAAGGCACTATTTTTTCAAAAGCATAAGATTTATGAGTATGGCAATAGATCGGGCCGGTACCTTGCAAATTTGATTAGTAATAGATCCTCTCAAAATTCAATCACAAAAGTCAAAGATAAAATGGGTAGATACTGTCATACAACACAAGACATATTAAAAGTATTCCGTGATTTCTATTTAACCCTGTATACATCTGAATCCCCAGAGCCTGCAGTTGCCGAAAATAAAATGAATGAATTCTTTCAACGTATAAAACTGCCAAAGGTAACAGAGTATGACAGAACCAAGCTAGATAGGGAAATAACTAGTACTGAAGTAGGAGAAACGATAGGCACGATGGCATCTGGAAAGGCCTGTGGGCCAGATGGGCTCCCATCAGAAATATACAAAACCTTCAAAGATATTCTGTCTCCACTCCTAACAAATATGTTTAATCACTCACTGTCTAACAAAACCTTGCCTAGATCACTACAGTTGTCTACAATTAATGTTATCTTAAAAGAGAATAAAGACCCAGAGGAGCCAGCCTCATACAGGCCAATTAGTAACCAAAATACTGATGCAAAGTTACTATCAAAATTATTAGCTAATAGATTAATGGCTGTTGTCCCAAGTATTGTCGCTGAAGACCAGACAGGTTTTATTCAACATAGACAATCATATACCAATGTTAGGAGAGTATTGGGGATTCTCCAGTTCATAAACGCAAAGAAACAGGATGCCCTAGTGGTGACATTAGATGCCGAGAAAGCATTCGATCGTATAGAGTGGGGCTACCTGTTCAGAACATTGAAAGAATTCTCATTTGGAGAAAAGTTTATTGATTGGGTCAGACTCATTTATTCTTCACCTCAAGCTGCTATTACTATAAATGGCACATTAACACCTGTGTTCCCAATAAAGAGAGGTACAAAACAGGGATGCCCTTTATCTCCACTGCTTTTTGCTTTAGTTATGGAACCGTTAGCCGAAATGATTAGGTCAACTAATCAGATCACTGGTATTAGATCTCAACTAAAATGCCATAAAATATCCTTATATGCAGACGACATCCTTCTATTTCTTAGTAACCCAATGAATTCCGTCCCGATACTTATTCAAACAATAAATGAATTTAGTCTATTTTCGGGATATAAAATTAACTATGGTAAATCACTGGCCCTTCCACTTGGGACCTTGAGAAGATCGGATGAATTAAAACAGCTCCCTTTCCAGGTGTCGCTTGATGGGTTTAAATACCTTGGTGTGTTTATTGCTTTTAATTTTAACAATATGATCTCAATGAATCTAACCCCAGTTTTTGCAAACATTAAGAGAGATCTGGAAAGGTGGACACCCCTCCCAGTATCACTACTTGGACGCATAGCAATAATAAAAATGAATGTTCTCCCTAGATTGCTATATCAGATGCAGATGCTACCTAATTTTATACCCATAACATTCTTTAAGACATTACATTCATTAATCTCAAAATTCATTTGGCAGGGAAAACGTGCTAGACTTAAACTTCAGAAATTACAGTTACCCATATTAAAAGGGGGTCTAGCACTACCAAATTTTCTATACTATCATATGGCGTCCCAAGTAAGATATATAGTAGATTGGATCAAAAATGATCCCAACTCCACGTTCCTAGACCTAGAGGCATTTGGTTGTGATCCTGTTTCCATATCTGACTTGATATTTATAAAAAATGTTGATGTACTTCCTGGACTAAAAGACAATTTTATTGTCAAAAATACTCTGAAAACGTGGAATCGGGTACGGAAACACTTTGGTATAAAAAACCATATTTCATGTTTGGCACCGGTAGCAAGAAACCCAGACTTTGCTCAATCCTGCCTTGATGTAGGTTTTGGGCGGTGGAAGGATGCAGGCATCTTGGCCGTCCAAGACCTGTATAAAGATGGTATATTAAAATCCTTTGACCAATTGCAATCGGAATTCAATCTACAACAATCACAACTGTTCCGTTACTTCCAGCTTAGGAGCTACATTAACTCTGTCCCAGAATACAAGACCGGTTTGAGCACGCGTCCCAACCAATTAGAGGATATCCTAATAAAAGCGTCAACGTTGTCCAAAAAAACAGTTAGTTTTCTCTACGATAGCTTATTCCAGGTGGAAAAAGCCTCAACCAATAACAGCAAAGTGTCATGGGAAAATTACTCTCATACACAAATAGACGAGAGGGTATGGCGTAACATACTACTCAATGCAAAGAAAATAACGTGCTCAAACAAGTCTTATGAAACCCAATACAAAATAATACACAAACTACATGTTTCCCCAGTAATAAGAAGTAAATATGACCCCTTATGCTCTCCCCTATGTCCTAGGTGTAAAAGTGAACAAGGTACCTATACCCATATGATTTGGACTTGTCCACAAATTAGGACCTTTTGGATCTCTATTCAAGAAGAAATCCTTAAATTGACTGGAACTAAAATACCCTTGAATCCACTTTACTATGTCCTAGGGGCAGACATTAATATTGCATTACTAAAAGGAAACCAACAATTACTAAGAGTGTTGCTCTATGCTGCCCGGCTGTCGGTCCTCAGCAAGTGGATAGAGGACAGTCCTCCAGATACTTTGCTGTGGCTGGGGAAAGTGCTGGGCCTGGTACCTTTGGAGAGGCTTTCCTGTGTGCTCCGGGGCACACTGGCTGAATTTGTGGAAACATGGCGGCCATTGGCACCAAGTCTGGGGGATGAGTGGTTCAGAGTCCTATGTATTGGAGTGTCAGAGAATGATAGCTAATAGAAAATATTATCAAATGTGAGGCAGGGGATGGATATGGATGGCAGAGATATGGGAGAGATGGTGGTGGTAGTATTATAGTGGTGATTATTATTGTACTTGGTGTGAATAATTACTTTATGATTTTATTATTATTATTATTATTTTTGTTTTGTCTTTGTTGTTCATGGTCTACTGTTAAGTTTGTGACGTAGTGTCAAGTGGTGTCTTATGTATGTTTTGATGCAGTGTTAAGTGATGTCTTGTGTATGTTTGTGAGGTCTTCCTTATAATAAAAAAAAAAATATTGAAACAGAAGAAAACCTTGGTGACAATCTACATTGTTTAGTTCAATCTTTGTTCACCTGTTGTGTGGTGTGTTGGTTGAGCCTGGAGAGCTGAAGAGAAAACATTGTAAAAGTTTATCGTAACAGAATAAATGTATCCTCTCTAGCAGTGCAACAGCTTGGTTCATCAGCAGATGATGTATACTTTGTTTCTTAATTGAATTCAATTTGATCAAAGTGCCAAATCACAAGTTTCACAACAAGCTAAATACACTTTACATGTGTCCTGTTTCCTGCTATTTATTTGACATTCACAGGGTGGTAATGAGTAACCAGTTTTGAGCTTGTAGATCTGCTGTTTTCACTAGTTTGGGGTAAACGTCTAATTTCTCTTTCGACCGGGTTTCGGCTTGATAGACTGACTGAGGGTTTTTGGAGGGTTGCATAGGAAACAGTACAGTTTCATGGCAGTACAAATCACTGGTACAAGGTCATCTAAAAGGAGATCCTTGTAAGCTTTTCGTCTAAAAATCTCCAGAGCCAGTGGATTAGATCTATACTTACAAGGCAGTTCCATGGTTATGGAGGAAAGGAGCTGTGAGGCCACACTCAGCCACAGTACCGTCTTCATCCTGCTGTCTGCTCCTCTGTCTGACTCTGAAGCTCAGCAGTGCAGATACCTTCACCCACTGTACTCTGACACTGTGTCCACACACACTCCCCCCCACCATAACCCCACCCCCAGAGACAGATATCCACATGCTCACACACATGAATAAACAAACACTTACGCACTTGCGCACACACACACACGCACACGCACGCGCACACACACACACACACACACACACACACACACACACACACACACACACACACACACACACACACACACACACACACACACATGCATGCACACACACAGAGGTGTCAATTGGGTATGGCAAGGTATGGAAGCTGCCATACCTTGGCTCCAGGGGGAAAAAAATAAATGTTGTCTTAAAATAAATTCAAAAATGTCTCTTTGCCTATCTGCGTTGATTCTTCTGTTATTAAATTACTTTAAACTAACTACAATGCAAATAAGAACAAAATTATTGCTTTCACAAGGTATAATATTCTTCTCAACACTTGTATTCCCCCTATCTTGATAAATGGTTTATTCCCCGGATCAGTAGGTCTGCACAGGTGCAATGTATATTTTTTTCAAGTGTGGCAGTCAGTTGTTTACTTGTGCCCATAGGCGATTGTAGCCTCTGCTAGCAGGGAGTGCAAGAAAGGCTGTGTACACACAGTTGTGTCCTGTTGTTTTAACGGGTTTCTATGGTTTATATATTTTTACCTAAATGTTACACAAATAAACCAAAGGAAAAGTGCAAAACAGGAGTTTCTTTTTACCCACCATGAGCATAATCTATGTGATGTATTTACTTATTTTGCAGCACAGGACATATAGCCAGACAGCATCAGCTGACGTACAGTAACACTGTCAAGGCGTTTAGCAAAAACAAACAAATAATTGAGTAGGCTACATGACAAATGTATCTGCCTTATTATACAATAAATTGCAGCCTTCTGTCTTTTGCTCTTACATACTGTTCAGTTATTTGGTACACATTTATTTTGTGTTCCTTCTCTAACTGCTAAATTCCTAAATTTGATAATCTTGTATCAGTTATTGTTGTCTGTAAATAACAAAAAAGTGATTACAAATAATCTAACAAAGAAAGAAAGAAAAGAATCGCCTGGCCGCCAGGGGGTGCAATTTACCTCTGCAACATCAAGATTCATACTCAGCTGTGTTTGACTTGTCTGACTCCCCATTACTAATCCTATATCTCTAACCCTAACCACACAGCTCCACAGATCATGTTCAACCCAGATTTGTCTCAAACAAAGGGTCAAATTTGTTCTCCTGCTATACCACTAAAATGTGGAACGCCCCACCGAAGGCCTTAAAGGAGTGTAAATAGCAAACACACCCTGACCATGTTCTATAGGTCACTCACTGAGAGTGTTCTGACTTTTAACATTGTTTCTTGGTATGGGAACCTCTCAGAGATAGGAATGAGTTCACCCAGGTAGTTAATCAGGCAAGTAAGATCATTGGAAACAAACAGTTGCAACTTCAGGACATATACAACCGCACCATAACCAAAAAGGCTATTCAGATTTACAATGACTCTACACACCCTCTTCACCCTTCATTGCGCCAGGAAAGCACGTAAGCAGTGGTGGAAAAAGTACTCACATTCTTTACTTCAGTAGAAGTATGCAATGTAGATGTACTCTGTTACAAATAAAAGTCTGGAATTTAAAATGTACTTAAAAGTATGAAAGTATTGACATCAAAAAGTACTAAAAGGGCCAAAAGTAAAAGTACAAAATGTTTGAAAATAGCAGATCTACAAGCTCACAACGTGTCACAATGCGACGTGTTGTGAGCTTGTAGGTCGGCTATTTTCAAATAGCCAAGGTACAAAATAGGGCTAAAGTGGATTAATGTATGATTTATAATACTAGAAGCTGGGCCCCCCTTCGGGCGGCCCAGCTTCTAGTCGGCGACCTGGCCAACTCGGAACAATGTAAATAGGGAATGAATGCCCCGCCCTTTAATGCAAACCCCATTATACCTGTTTTCATAGGACCCGTTTTGACCATCTGTCTGCCTGTGTCCATTTATGCCCATATATGGAGATATCTGTATCTGTCTGTCTGTCGGCGTCCATTTTATGTCCATATATGGAGATCACTGCAGTTATAGTTCTGGGTCCATTTTATGCCCATATATGCCCATATATGGAGATATCTGTCTATCTGCGTCCATTTTATGCCCATATATGGAGATCTCTGTATCTGTCTGTCTGTGTCCCTTTTATGCCCGTATATGGAGATCTTTGTGATTCTGCATCCATTGTATGCCCATATATGCCATATATGGAGATATATGTTTATCTGCGTCCATTTTATGCCCATATATGAGATCTCTGTTGTTTTTTCAAACAGATGGTCAAAACGGGTCCTATGACAACAGGTATAATGGGGTTTGCATTAAAGGGGGAACCGGCACTGTGTCTGCAACACAGTCGGAGGCACAGACAGATACAGAGATCTCCATAATGGGAATAAAGGGACACAGACAAACAGATGGAGGAGGAGACAAACTTAATGCAAACCCCATTATACCTGTTGTCATAGGACCCGTTTTGACCATCTGTTTGCCTGTGTCCATTTATGCCCATATATGGAGATATCTGTATCTGTCTGTCTGCGTCCACTTTATGCCCATATATGGAGATCTTTGACCATCTGTTTGCCTGTGTCCATTTATGCCCATATATGGAGATATCTGTATCTGTCTGTCTGCATCCATTTTATGCCCATATATGGAGATCTATGCAGACACAGTGCCAGTTCCGGAAAATCCTGATGTCAGACATCAGAATCCGAACCTTTCGTGCTGGTTCCAGAAAATCGTGTATCGGGTCGGGTCGAGGCCGAGCACTGCACTACCTGCTGCGGTGGGGAACGTGCGTGCCGATTTTGAAATAGGGAATGAATGCCCCACCCTTTAATGCAAACCCCATGAATGCCCCACCCTTTAATGCAAACCCCAATATACCTGTTGTCATAGGACCCGTTTTGACCATCTGTTTGTCTTTGTCCACGTATGCCCATATATGAAGATCTCTGCACACACAGTACCGGTTGCGGAAAACTCTGATGTCAGACATCAGCTCCGCATACGGGCATTCATTTTATTCCCATATATGGAGAACGCGCGTGCCGGTGGGACGAACGGTTCTCGAGATACGCGGATTACATACATACATACACACTCACAGAGATTTTTTGTTGACTCATGTACGTACGTGATGTCAGAGCCTTTTATGAAGTGATGTCAAAATGAGTCAGCGCTTGCGCCGATTTCCTCCGGAACAGCCTGATGTCAACAATCAGCCCGCATAAGGAGATTCCGAACGTTTCGCGCCGGTTCGGGAAAATCGCGCATCGGGTCGGGTCGAGGCCCGGCACTGCACTCCGTGCCGCGGCGGGGAACGCGCGTGCCGAATCTGAAGCCGGTGGGACGAACGGTTCTCGAGATACGCGGATTACAGACACGCAGAGACTTCTCGCATTTATAGATAGATTATAATTTATATTTGCAAAGTAACTAGTAACTAAAGTTTTCCAATACATGTAGTGGAGTAAAAGTACAATATTTGGATCCGAGATGTAGAGGAGTAGAAGTAAAAGTATTGAAATTGGAAATACTCAAGTACAAATACCTCAAAACTGTACTTACGTACAGTACCTAAGTAAAAGTACTGTGTGTCAGTGTCTGCCCATGTTTAAGCCCGTAGCCCAATCGGGGACCATCATTTCTGGCAACGTCATCATTAACAGCCAATGAGGACCAGCATTCCTGGTGACGCCAGTGGTGATGTCACTGGCATCGCCAGTGGTGAGCGCACCTCATGTATGCACAAGTAGGCCATGTATGATAAATAAAACGTCCATTTAATGCAACATTTGATGGACAATAAAGTTTTCTTAACTTATTATTATTTTGAAGCAGTGCTCCTGGAAGGAGTTAAGCTCCAACATCTGGCTTTGTCTGGGTTCTGATGACTGGCCTGCATCTGGCCTACATCTTGGCACAAAGCACTCAAATGCTCAAGAGTTTTTTGTATGCCCAGGGTTACATTAAGCTTCGCGGGACGCTTAATGAAATGATCTCATAAACGGCACAGCTCAATTCACACTGGGTGTGATTTATTTTTTTATTATTCATCATCACAAAAACAATACAATTAATTGTGTCAGCATAACATAGTTTACATAGATGCATCATGAACTATTAACATAACTAAACAAAAACAAGATGCGTGTATTGATTAATTTCATGTTTACAAGAATAAGAAATGTGTGTGGATGGTAGGTCCCATCACATCAGATCCCTCTCACAGGGATGTCGTGACCCTGTTACAGGCCCTGTCATGTTGCCATGTTATCTGCCCTGTGCACAGGGATGTCAGACCCTGTCACAACCCTGTGACATGATACTGACCACAACAAGTAGGTCGGGAGTGGCTTATTGTCGGTATCAGCCAGTAACACGTGGGAGTCTGTCCCCGTTACAATGCGCTAGACCCCCGGGAGATGGACTGCTGAGGTGGAGCGCCACACCTACCATCAGCTCCCAGTACTTGCCGAACTACTTGCCAAGCCGTGCTACTCATACGCTGAGTTGGCGGTGCCCGGAATCGAACCCACGACCTTGCGGTACAAAGGTGAGAGCTACCCGGGCACTAATAGTCCACGATAGTGACATGATATTGGCCGTGATACTGGCATGATACAAACAGGGCTGTGACAAGGAATGACACAGGCCTTAAATTGTCCCTTTAGACAAGTGCAGATACCCTATACACTTACATTGTATGTTGGCTTGATTTCTGTTGAGAGATAAAACAATGTTTTACACCCCAGACTAGGAATGGAGCTCGTTATTTTTTATTGATAATGAGCACCTTATCGATCCTGCTTATTGAGCCAAGCTTTTATCGAGCCCAGTATTGAGCGTTTTCTAATATTTTGTGGAAAGATATGAGACGACAAATTCAGAACATAACGAATATATTCTTTATTGGTTTATTGGTTATTTCGTTGTTGTGACTGTGAATTTATTGCTGACCACCATCTATGAAGATGATTATTGACAAAAATAACAAATATAATTAAATATCATTAAAACAATCATTCATTAGTGTGCAATAAGTCTTAACTGGCTTGATCATATGAATAGTACTGTAATAAAGTCTTGATCGCCTCTTCATCTTGATTGTTTAAACATGACATTACGGGCTGCGATGATCATTAACAAGCTTGATAAGCTAAAAGCTTATTGATACCAGGTAATCAATAAATCTGTTATCGGGTTATCAAGCTACCCTTGTTTAGGGCTCCAACCCAGACACAGTTTACGACATTGTGGTCTGTGCCATGCGCACATAGATTGTCTATGGGACAATTATTTGTTACCTGAACATTTCACCTGCACTCTGTAGAGGGTGTAAGTATTCATTTTGGTTGCACACTCCCTCAGTGAAGATTCAGATCCATCACAGGAAGATCTAAGATTCCATACCGGTTCAGACCAAACAAATTTCCTTTCTGTTGAAACAGCAGAGCCACAGCCCAACTGTCTACACACAACAGATGCTGACTTCAGGCCCCAGAAGTAATCATCCACAGGTCTCCACTCTCCCCGGTGTTTCATCTCCAGTCTGCCAGTACAGTGACTGGTTCCTCCCACCAACCTGACATCATCAGGATCTGTAGCAACAATAGGGGCAAAGGGAAACAGTAATACACTTTCCTCAATCCATGTGTATAAAGCATTTATAACAGTAATGTAATATAATCTGCTTATACAACCAAAGCATTGGGCGACCTAGAGAGATGCGTACTTAACAATAATCATAACACATTATCATGCCAAAGGATCAAACCGGCCCTGATAGGGCTTTCACGATCACGACTATGTAATTAAGTCCCTTTCCTTTGCGTGTGTGTGACTTACGACAGAGTATAGGGACAACAGTACCGTACTTACATGCTCATGCAGTTTGTCTTTTACCTGAGCAGGTGAGCCCAACAGCCATGTCAGGTGAGCAGGTGTTGCTGGTTGATTCTGAGGTTGGAGCTGTAGCTTCTCCATAGAGCGCCCCCTGGAGGACTGACGGAGGACCGCAGCCAAGCTCCCTACAGGCCACCTCTGCATCCTGCTGGTTGAAGTCACTTTCACACACTGAGACCCACAACTGATTAGACTTCACCTCCACTCGGCCTGAACACATGCTAGTCCCGTTCACCAGCCTCACAGACTCTGGAGAGAGAGAGAGAGAGAGAGAGAGAGAGAGAGAGAGAGACCCTCCTCACTTATTGAAGACATTCAGAACAACTGCACACACACACACACACACACACACACACACACACACACACACACACACACACACACCTACACACACACACACACAGATTGATGGAGTTAATTATGAAATGTATAGATTACTGTTATTGTCCTTGTTATCTGAACAGATCACCATCCGCCTGGAGGAGCTAGCGCTAGCAGACTCCACTGTTCTGCACTCTCTGAGTGAAGTTTCATATCCAGCACAGGTAGACGTAACTCTCCATAGAGGTTCATCATATGCAGATCTAGTATTCCATTCCGTCGCAATAGCAGAACCACAGTCCAGCTGTCGACACACCACAGATGATGGCCTTTGGTCCCAGACAGCCGAATAACTATCCACCACTGGTCTCCACTCTCCCTGGTGTTTCATCTTCAATGTACCAGTACAGTGGCTGGTTCCTCCCACCAACCTGACATCAGCAGGCTCTGTACAGTCGATAGAATACGCAGCAAAAGTCATATTATTTTGATTGAAATCCATCCAAACTAAAAAAATTATGGTATTCATTTACCTGAGCAGGTGAGTCCAACGGTCTTGTCAGGTGAGCAAGTTATTCTACTTGAGTCTGAGGTTCTACAGTCCAGGAGAACAGACTCACTGCCTTCACACTGGAACTCGTTGGTCCACATTGGAGCCTTCACTTCTCCATAGAGCGCCCCCTGGAGGACTGAAGGAGCTCCACAGCCAAGCTCCCTACAGACCACCTCTGCATCCTGCTGGTCAAAGTCATTTTCACACACTGAGACCCACGACTCATTAGACTTCACCTCCACTCTGCCTGAACACAAACTAGGCCCATTAACCAACCTCACAGCATCTGAAGAGAGAGAGAGAGAGAAAGAGAGAGGGGGGGGGGGGGGGGTCAGTCATGTAAAGTCACCTCTATTTATAGTACAGTGCATGTAAAATTAGATGTTGATCCAAAGTGCTTTCCACAAAATGCAATGCCTGATTTATACCTAGCTGTATGCCAAAAACAGTACTAGTTACTTAGTACTATTTACTATTTACTATTTTTTTTTTTAAATAAGCCTATATATACACACACACAGAGCTATATTAAAACAATAATGTATTTGACTTTGGGGAATAAAATATGTTGAAAAAAGGTATTTGATTATCACATGGTGACCTAATCACATGGTCACCTTGCCACTTCCGGTCAGAAGGGAAGTCAAATTTAAATCCCGCTTTGATGGCACACCAAAGTCTATTTATTTGAGAACTAGAAACTGTCTATAGGCTCATTGTTGCAAACTAACACCGTTGTATATGGGGAATAAAAAACAGTAGAAAACTGTTACAAAAATAATACCCGATTTTGTAGTGTGTGCGTGAGTGACTGTGTGTGTGCATGCGTGCTGTGTGTTGCACTGTGCTAAAATAACTAGTAACTATATAGCTCCTTGTTACACCGTTGTGCTGGGAATAAGCACCCGAGACCGTAATAAAAATAACCCAAAACCGTATAAAAAAACGTGAATTTTTCGGCGTGCGGCCTTTGGCCGCACGCATGAACTCCTCCAGGCTCAGCTCCCCTTGGGATTTGGGAGTTCCAGCGCCCCTGACGACGGAAAACCACGAGGGCTATGCACCTGTAGACTGCGACGGAAAACCATGTGGGCTATGCACCTGTATACCACGACGGAAAACCACGAGGGCTATGCACCTGTAGACCGCGACGGAAATTTTGCCAATTGATGATGGAGGTCGAGGCAGGTTGGCTTTAACACTTTGGCTGCCATTGTGCCATACATACTGTCTATTAATATTGCCGTGTTATCTTTCCCATTGTTTTTACCTGGTTTTTGGTGGCGGTGGGCACACGGTGGGCACACGGCAGTGCAACGTCTTGTCTTTCACACAGAGAAGAAAAAATCCAACCACGAGTTTCTGTGAGTGAGCTAAAATTGGGCCACCGCACGATGTAGTAGCCATAAAAGGCTAGATTACCGCAGCAGCACATAATGGCTGTGAAAGTGAAAGTCGGGCCGTATCGCGGTCGCTTTGCATCATGGAATATGATTTTTTTTTTTTTTTCGCGCACCAGCCACCGGAGCACCTGTTTACCATGGTGATTTGGTAACAGTGTTGTTTTTGGCGGGCATTTTAGATTTAGTCTTAGTCTTAGTCTTTTTGACGAAATGCTTATTAGATTTAGTCAGATTTTAGTCATTTATATCCTTGATAGTTTTAGTCTAGTTTTAGTCGACTAGAACTCAAAAGGTTTTAGTCAAGTTTTAGTCGACGAACCCACACAAAGGTTTTAGTCCAGTTTTAGTCAATAGTTTTAGTCAAAAAGAAAAATGTGTCTTTAAATAAATACATTAAAGGCATACCATGTAACTTTCCCAACTAGTGGTCACTAGCGGTATTGCAGGCACCGGTATTTCCAGTGTAGTTCCTACACTAACCACTAGTTCGAAAGACTACACCGGAAGTAGGAAGCGGGCACAAACAAAACGGTCCACTCTCTATATTCTGTTCATTCTGTTTTCGCACGGCATCCCTCTGCTACAGCTGCTGCTTGTTCCAGCGTTGATTGTAGACTCCGGTACTTTTGCAGACTACGTTCAGAATTCAACTATGGAATTACAAGAGTCAGATGCGGTAAGTACGTTTGTAAATGAACAACGTCGATCTGTTTTATCCTGTTTAATTCGATCTTGGACACGATGCATTTATAGAGAAATCAAAACAAACTTTTTAGAATGAATGAATGAATAAGGTCTGCAAGGCTACCAGTTGTTTGCCTTCTCTAGTCTGCAGTAATAAACTTGAAGCATAACCTGACTTTACATGTGTAAATATACTGTATAGTCCTATTAGCCTGTGTGTGTTTGTGTGCGTGTGTGAGAGAGAGAACAATAAAAGTCGCACCAAACAAGGCTTCTGGCGTTGTGAAAAAGTTTTAATCGGGGTCTTTATTTATTTGTTTTGATGGCTCCTTGTTTTTGCTCTTTCGGGAGCAGTCCCTTCTGTATTTACATTTTTCTTTTTTATAAACATTTCATGTATTGTACGACAAAACGTGTAGTATTTCAGACGTGACCTTTTCCTAAACTATTCCCTACCCCCACACGCGTAGCCACTCATGGTATGTTACAGTTATTTACTACTGTAGCCTTGAACCAACATCGCACGTCATGTTATCAACAACCTTTCATGTTTAGCCTACTGCAGACACAGCTTCATGACAAGCGGAATTAGTCTCTATTATTTTCTGAAATTACATCAGACCAACACTCGGTCCATGGCACAATTAATAGGCCTACTGTACCATGCAAAGCTGTGAATACATTTGAAGCAAAAACTTCTTGGGCCACCCTTCTCCCCTCCCCCCAGTGTGAGACAAGGATACATTATTTGAATGGCATTATCAACTTTGTAAAACTTACATGTTATTGGTAACCCATTAGAGAGGCTATAGCTGTGGCTCCCAGTACCCACTACTTTGAAATCAATTTATTTCACCAGCACTATAATATAGTTTCAGTATAAGTGCAAGTGATTAGAAAATAATCACAATAATAATGACATATTCCAGGTGCTTTATAATTTTTTCATGGATATATGACTTAGGCTTACTGTACTTTGATTCATATAACTTGCAATGTGAATTCAACATAACAATTAATTGATGATTACTATTTGCACATTTTCAGAGTCTACTTATGGAGGAGGTGGAGGCGATGGATCCAGAATATGCCCCTAGTCAGGCAGACTCTGATGAGGAACCTGAATCTTCTACATCTCAACCAAAAAAAAAAAAGAAAACCAAAGCACCCTCTAAAGGCAGAGGTCGTGGAGGCCCTGGAAGTCGTGGAGGCCCTGGAAGTCGTGGAGGTCGTGGTGGAGCCAGAGGGAGGGGGAGAGGCCGGGGACGCCAAAGTGTCAGCAGAGTCGTGATTGCTGCAGATGATGAAGAAAGGGTGCAACAACATGCACAACTTCGAATGGCAGAAATAAGGGTACGATAACACATGATCTGTTTATACTATACTTTTTTTTTTGTTTCGGATATGGAAATGAACATGCTAAATTACATTGTTTTTGTTTTTCCAAAGGCTGCAACATCTGCCCTGACCCCAGCTGAAAAGGACGGACTCCTGGAAACAGTCCTTGTGAATCTCCCGGGAGTCATGTTCGATGTTTGGGCACGAAGAGCACCACCCCCTGGTTCCCCACCTACAACTGCTCCTTCACAGCCTAGTGTCCCGCCTGGTAGCCCATCTACTCCACAACCCGATGTCCCATCTGCTACTCCAGCTTCTCAACCTCCTGGGCCACCTGGTTCCTCATCTCCTCTGCCAGACGGGCAGCTGTGGTGGTGTACCTGTACGTATTGCAGGCAGATGCCAACTGACATTGAGAAGAAGTGCTGTGGCAACAATCGTGAGAGGTGCACTAGCCGCACAGTTCACATGCAGACATTGTGTTTGGAGGAGGCACACTTGAGGTTGAATCGGGAGCTTCGCAATGAGTACATTGCACAGATCGATCCGAATGACCCAGGGACTGACAACAGGGAATATCGCCATGCAGCCTACAGGCAGTACATCCTGTGGCAGTACGGGCGCTTGGGGGCAGGCAATAGGCGTGTTATACCATCATGTGTTGTATGGCGTGTGAGAACAAAATTTTCTGACCCTAACAATTCGTATACTGGTTACAAACCAAATATGCTGTGATCCCTCTGACCTCTTGTGACCAATCTGATGGTGCCTCATTGTTGTACATTTTGAAAACTTCAATATTGTGTGAATTGTGTTGTGTTCTTTCTTTTTTGCTGCTAAGTGTTAACTGCAATAAATGCCAAGGCAGAGGTTATGCAGATGTTAAATGTGACACTGCTTTTGCACAGTAGGGACACTGCCACCATTTCTTACTATTTATTACTAAAAATAAAAGTTCCTTTGAGCTAAATTTATTTGCACTACGTTTTCAGGCCAAAGACCCTCTAGTTGAGAGAGATAGATTCCATATAGCTTTGTTTGTCATCACAATCTTCAGTGTAATTTGGATTAATGTCAATTTGTGTTTTCAGATATTTAACCACTAACAGTCAATACTAAACCTGACCTTTAACTCTGTACTTGGCCTGCTCTTTTTCCCCTCTACACCAACCTTGGCTCACAACGCCTTGTACGCTACAGTTCTCAGAATATAGACACTAGGGTTCATGTGGTTAATATAAAAATGTTTGGAAGATTTGGAGAACCCCCTGTTGAAGACCCCTGCACTATATTGTCTTTCCTGGAATGTGTTCTTTTTGGAGTTTGCACAAAAAAGATACCTTACCTGTACATTTTTTTGAATAAAAATTCTTGTAACAACCATTTGCATTTCTTTTCAATATAGCAAACAATTTAGAGGTACCATGTCAAAGTATTCACTGGTGAAAATGTCTTTATGGATTAGATGGAGCCTGACAATCACAAATCCCATTCACAATTGTATACAGTATGAACACCCAGACCGGGTATTGAGGTTTACTATAATGTTAATCATTACTTTTAGACCATTATCACTTGATACGTCACTATCAACATAATTTAGCCTTCGCATGTTGTCTGCTGAGGTTCCAATCCAGATTGTTCCCAAATAAATGTTAAAATTGCATAGCTAAAGAGGATCTATCAAACCATAAACATCACAGTGTAGCATCAACTGTAACCTGAGTAAAATTAAATGTCCAAAAAAATCAATCCCAGTTACTGTAGTGCTATAGGTAATCCAGATCCCCTAAAAAAATCACTCTAGAGTTCTTCAGACATAACCAATCTATACATCCATTTTCAAGAATAGGGCAAAAACTGGTAGTGAAGTACAAACTTTAATCTCAAGTGTAATGGCAATATACAATTAGAAGTAACAAGTTGTAATAAACAATATATATATACAGTATGTACACACACACACACACACACACACACACACATACACAACAGACTTTCCACAGCAAATTGAGGTATCCATTAATGATATATAACCTGTAGGACTGGGGTTTTCAAACTGTTGACTCAGGGCACCCCATGATTACACTCATTTTTTAAATCTTACAACCTCTGACATAATACAAAATAAGTCACATGTCACATAGAAATATCCGTTTCCATCATAACTGACTGAAAATGTGTCCTTGACCTTGATCCACTTGAACCCAGCGATCCCAGCATCTCTTTTGGGGGTGGGGGTCGGTCTCCAAATATGGCAGATCTACAAGCTTGCACCACATCACAACTTGATGCGTTGTGAGCTTGTAGACCATCTATTTTTGGTGAGAGCTGGCCGTACCAGAACAGTGCGAAACCCTTCATAGTAGAGTGTTCGTGATGAATTCCAATTGTTATGAGATTAATCTGCAGCACCCATGGAGTCTGGACAGGCATCATGGTGTCCTTCATTTCTTAACCTATGAAAAAATAATTAAATAAATTAGTTTAATGACAAAACATTCTAGCTGACAATACATGTTATGGACAAGTCACTACATTTTTAAAATAAGTACCTGTCCTCTCTTGAGTTGTGTCTCCAGCAGTACATCAACAGGGACTGGTTCTTTGGGTGGTAGAAGTCCCAGCCGCCTCGCATCATCTGGCCTGGCTTTTCTTTTACGCGGTAGTCCTCCTTTGTGCTCCAGCCGAGCACGAACGATGGCTTTTTGAAGGTCTGGGATGTAGGCATAGTCCTTCTTGACCTTGTATGCATAGACACTCCAATGCTGAGACTTCTTGTTCCACAACCTGCCATGGCTGTTGATGTTGAACAATGAAATTTAATCTCACGTCACAACAATTTCTATGACAAACAATGTTGCTTTTTAAAGGCGAGGTGTTACTTACATTTTCTTCCCCTTCTTGTTGAGAAGTAGAGGTCTCCCGTTGTGTTTGTTGTAGTCGAGGGCTGCCAACAAAGTCCTTGCGCCATAGGCCGGTGGGTCAAAGGAGCATCGCTTACTTGCATACATTAACATATGCGAGTGGAATGATTCGAGATCAGAGGTTGTCCTGTGGTAGACAGAAAAGACAGAAAAGATCTCCTTAGTAAATGTAAAGTACAGTTTATCATCAAATGTAACAAATTATGAATGTTTATTTTTTCTAATAAAACTAACCTGAAATTGAGGTACTTTGGCACATTTTTTATCCAACGAGGATTGAAGATGGCCTCTTTCAATGCTATGTGGGCTGGTGAACCTGCAACCATCCATGGCTTCTCTGGCACGTGATCCTCAGGTAGAGGATCATGTAGGCAAGCCCCAAAATGCCATTCATGCCTTCCGGTGACATGGTAGAGCGTACCACGCCAGAGACCCTGAAAACATAGACAATGACAAAAACATGAGAAATAATTAATTTGGAATACAGGCTTGTAGTATTCCAAATGGTCAGTAGAGGGAAGTGCAGGCTCTATAGAGTTTGTCCAAAATTGGCCCTATTCTCATACCATGAACTCTGTGTAGGTACTGGCAGTGTTGCAGCATATCCAAAACCAGGATATTATGTCCTTGGTCCATTTGAGGAGTTCTGTGTGGTTCTTCAGCTTTCCAGCCTGTACACATAACAAAATATCAATACAGTATAAATTGTCACACAGTCAACTGGGTGATGTCTGAATCTTTTTTTAATTCCGGAAAGAAACATGTTTAAAAATCAAGTAACAGTATCGAAAACACAACTGTATTAGTTATAAGGTCAATGAAGAAAAAGAAAATTGAATGTATTCTGAGAAACATACCGCCTGTAGCCTCTTTGCCAAGGACTTAGCTGCATGCCACATGTCAAGCGTATGCTTCACTCCATAGTCCTTATATTGACCGCGTTCAGGATCTAGAAGACATTTTCAAAATCATATACATTTCAGGTACGATTGATTGATTGTCTAGTTAAATAGCTCTGAATTGTATAGTTAATTAACACTAAAATATTCTATAATCTATATTTGTATTACTTACCCATTAATGCAGCGATCTGCACATGGCCATCAGTGCAAATCTCCTTGAGGGAAACACTAGGCAAAAGAGCATTCATAGTTCTGATGAAGCCCTCTTTCTCCATAATGACAGAGTTGCGTTTGGTCTCTCGCTTGTCTACCGTAACTATGTTGATGATGTTACGTGAATCGTTCTCAATGGTTGTGTACGTACAGTACTGTGCACAATGCCCTGCAAAAATGACATAAGGTTAGACAAATGTGTATTTCAAATTTGAAAATTCAGTAACTAACACACTACACAAGTTGATGTCCACCGCCATACCTGGTGAGTCCATCCTTCCATCGCCCAGTGCCACAACATCCTTTCCTTGAAGACCACCAAGTATAGTCAGCCTGTGGTCCTCCCAGAAGGATGTTATAGTATCTACTATAAACTCGTCCTGCAGAGTGTAGAATGTTGACTCATCCACAGGCTTCATGTTCATGTATCGGAAGAGGTGTGCAATCTTGAGGTAGTTATTGCCAGACAGGAATATATTTGTGGCCAACATGAAATCGCCAGCGTGCATACCAAATTTAAACTGAGGTTGTGAGTTCCACCTCCACTGTAGGTGATCCTTTGCGCATTTCTAAAGTCAAGAGAAGGGAATGGGCAGTGATTAGATTCCAATTGCACAGCATCTTAAATAGCTTTCATAAATAACTGTGTTGGCCCTAAACAAAAAATCTTTCTATACAGTATGTGATGTGAAGGGGGAGCCTTACCCATTCTACAATGTATGCCGTTCCTTTTGTCTTGATTTTGCAATCAAATGGTGCTACAGCATCGCATTGCAGTCCCAGTCGTGTGTTGCTCCAGGAGCAACGATCAAAGGGAAACCGCATGAACTGTACAAGCTGCTGCAAACTTTTTTCATAAATGATTGCTGCACTCTGGCCAACAATATCGTCTTCACTCTCGATTTGTAGATTTAGGGAGGAGGGCGGGTCGACCTGGAAGTCAGGTTCAGGAAGGTCTGGCGTGTCGTGCACAGTAGTTTCTAACCCAACGATAGGGAGGCTATCTATGTCAACTCCAGCTCCAGACTTCAAAGCACCACCTGCCCTGCGTCATAGAAACATATAGGAATGGTATGAGACACAGCAAGTTGATTTGTCAAATTGTCTGCAGGTTGATCAGCTGAAACATGTATGGAAATAAATAACAAAAACATACCGAATGCTGAAGCTGGGGATATAGTCTTCGTCTGAGCTATAGTTGTCAGCGCCATCCAGATCGTCACCACCGGACTCTGTGTCGTCATCTAAATTAGGCTCCAGATCAGGGTTGTCTACGATTCTGTTAATGCACAAATTGTGTCAGCTGTAGTTCATCATTTGGGAAGTGAAATAGCAACAAAAAGCGAAGGCTCCATACTTACGTTGTGTTCACGAGGGCGTTCACTTCATCCTCATCTAAGTCGTCAATCTCCAGATCCCTAAATAACAATAGTCAATCAGTACCTTTCAATACTGAAACATTAGATACTTACATCCACAACCATTTGTATGCATAAATGCATACATACATAAATGTGCCCACCTCCATTAATACACCCACACACAATTGTATCCATAGCACACATCCATTATATACTTACATCCAAAACCATTTGAATGCATGCACCCGCCCCCATTTACACACACACACACACACACACAAATTGTGTGCATAGCTCACATCCATGTGTGTGTGTGTGCACAGAAACACGCACACCACAATCTAATAAAATCTTACATTTGCTCAGGGGCAGCGACTTCCATCTCTTCAAGGACAGCGACGTCTGCCTCTCCTTGTGATCCACTTGGATCAGAAATCTCTCTATCACTTGGATCAGAAATCTCCCTATATGTCACACAAAATATATTATGGCACCAATGTTAGTATGATACTTACTTCATGTTTACTTGTCTTATCAATATGTGTGGGTTTGCTAATTAATCAAAACACTTGAATTCTAGCATCCTTTTTCATTTGAGGTTTGGGTGTTTAGATATTTGATATTCAGGGAAAAAGAAAAGCTAAAAACACAAACAAATCTGTACAAGAAAATAGACTAAACATCACCAAATTACCTTTCTGATTCCACGTCCAGGGTTGATACAGAGGGAGCGCCCCTTTTGACAAAGCCCAAAGCCTTGCCTGGAGTGGATATACCGGGGGGACCCTTGGATAAATGATCGTGACTGGGGGAAGAAAAGAAAGATGGCTATTGTTACATACACAGTATGCCAAAAATACAACTTGGATGCATACATTATATGTCAAGGTTTACAAATTAGCTCCCCAAAAAGCTTTGATAGGAAGACAACCAATAAAGCTAGCATTTGTAAAACAAACAAAGCAAATTAAAAAAAGGGAAAACATGGAGGGGATCTATACGCAGTTACTAGTTAGCTGCATAGTATATAGGCTGGCCCCAGGCTAACTCAGCGCCGTTACCGAGTTATGTGCCGTTATGTACATGATAGTAAATATTCGTCCCCCCGACTTTCGGCGGGGGGATAGCTACAAGCTAAGCTACCATTCATAAACATTGAAAGTTTGGGGGAATGGTGCATCGCCGCGGTATTGACTCAGAGAACACAATATGATTGCAAATGTAAGAGTAGCCCAGAGTCAATAACAATGTCTTTAGGAGATTCAGATGTATTCAAATACTTGTGAATGAACACACACACAAAGGGCTGCTGAATAAACAGGACGGTCATCAGTATTCGTCCCCCCGACTTTCGGCGGGGGGATAGCTACAAGCTAGGCTAACATTCATAAACATTCAAAGTTTGGGGGAATGGTGCATCTCCGCGGTATTGACTCAGAGAACACAGTATGATTGCAAATGTAAGAGTAGCCCAGAGTCAATAACAATGTCTTTAGGAGATTCAGATGTATTCAAATACTTGTGAATGAACACACACACAAAGGGCTGCTGAATAAACAGGACGGTCGTCAGTATTCGTCCCCCCGACTTTCGGCGGGGGGATAGCTACAAGCTAGGCTAACATTCAAAAACATTCAAAGTTTGGGGGAATGGTGCATCTCCGCGGTATTGACTCAGAGAACACAGTATGATTGCAAATGTAAGAGTAGCCCAGAGTCAATAACAATGTCTTTAGGAGATTCAGATGTATTCAAATACGTGTGAATGAACACACACACAAAGGGCTGCTGAATAAACACGACGGTCGTCAGAGGGCTACTGCTACAACATCCTTTGACCAGCGTTGCTATCCATCGTATACATTGACTAAATTCTATACCAACGTATGGTATGCACTTGCACTAAAAGTACAACAATGACAAAGAGCAAGTATGTTTATTTTTTACAAACTTACCAGTTCAAAAGAAAAAGAGCCAGTTTCCAATCAGTGGGGAAGTTTTTTTCTTTCCTCAACTTTTGCCACCTCTCGTGTATATGAAGCAGATTAATCCGTGTTTCCCGCCGTTCCTGGTCATATTCTTTTTGTTTTTGAATATAGTCCTGTGTTTTTTTCCTTTTCGTGGGTGGAGGATTACTAGTTCCAGGGAGCTCAGGTTTTTTCGGCTGTTGCTTCTCCATAGTTCAGCTCCAGAATAACTACAACCAACCAGGCTAGCCTGTGCTAGCGTAATGGCTGATGTTCTTTGCAAAGCCTCTACTTACTTCCGGAGAACACGCGCTGTGATTGGCTAGAAGTATGATCCGGGACAAGGCGGATACGGAATCAGATGCAGATTACGTCATTTTGGCGCGAGATCCGGTCCACGGTAAGGATCGCAGTTTACATAATAGAGAGGGCTTTACAGGCTGAAATTCACGGAGCGGATCTTCTAAAACTTTTGTGATTTAATAGTTAGGACAATTTTAAGATTTGTTTTATAAAAAAAGTTACATAGTATGACTTTAAGTATTTAATAGACATTGGAAATAATCTAAGTTGACAGGTGCAATTGAATTCATGATTCAAGCAATATGTACCGGTATATGGGCTAATAACAAGTGTATATTACACCTGCCCCATCCTATTTATATGCACAGTTCACACAGGAGGCAATATCATAATAATATAATATAAGAATACAGTATGCATCTTTTTTGGTATGGTATCACTGAACTGGCCACTTGCACTTTCACACTACACACACACACACACACACACACACACACACACACACACACACACACACACACACACACACACACACACACACACACACACACACACACACACACACACAGTACTGAGAACCGTCCCCGAGTTCCAAGGATTTACAAGTGACGTCACGGTCATACGCATCGTCGGCGGCCGCTAACCGGAAACAAACAACCACTACGTCACTAACGTAGCCTTTGGGAATAATAGCTCCGCATACAGCGACCTCCACATCCATGATCCAGCGAAAACAAAGTTTGCATCAACAGTTTGCAACAAACAATCCAATTAATTTACGTGTGCTTAAAAGCCAACATTAGCCTGAAGCTTAGCACCAGATGTTATAGAAAACGTTGCGATAGTATTAGTAGGAAAGCGACCACGGATGGGACCAGTTGTCAACTTGTCAATAAGCAAATCGACTCAAGGCAAAGGAGTAAGGACTATCATTTTGTTAAAAGGACCGTCAGCTTACCGGATTGGAATTGCAGCCGCTCCGTCGTAAGTAAGCCTGCATTATTTCCTGGATTGTAAAATATATCCATATCGTGTCTTCTTTTCCGACGACCAAATCTATTAATTAATGTTGACGGCGCTGCTGCATGACGCAGACCTACAGTAGGTCTTTCCTCAATCAGATGATTAGCTTTCATATCCCAATAGAAATGTAATAGCATTTCCAGCAGTAATGTGTGCAACTTCTGAAAAGTTGACGACAACAAACAACACGTGTGTAATCATGCCGACATCCCAGCCAATCACAGAGCCTGTTGCTATATGCGTCCTAGAACGTTCCATATGATTGGCCACTACTCCTCCATTGAAACAACTACAATAATATTGTCTGGCTTTCATGCAGCATGTTTATTTAACGTCGTCCGAAGACCAGATGTTCGTCTCGTCTTCGTTACGTCAACGAAAACACACATTCGTCTCGTCATATTTTCGTCAGACATATGTTTAGCTCGTTACGTTAACGTCACGTCATCGTCATGAAAAAAAGGGGCGTCAACGAAATCATTTTCGTCATCGTCTCGTCAACAAAAACAACACTGTTTGGTAACCAGGTAAACAGGTGCCACGTGGCACCGCACCGCATGATTCTTATCACGTTCCTGGACTGGCTTCAGAAGTGTTAAGGATCAGAGCATCTGATTGTTAAAACATTTGGTAAAATTAAAATAAACTGATCTAACTAACAGTTTGTCATTGTTTTTTTGTTACCTGAACAGATCACATCCAGTCTGGTGGCATACATACTAGCCTCCACAGTCACGCAATCCCTCAGTGCAGATTCAGATCCAACACAGGAAAATGTAACCAACCATACAGGTGGATCGGTAGAATCTAAACCCCCTTCTGTGGAAACAGCAGAGCCACAGTCCAACTGTCTACAAACTACAGATAATGACTTCAGGTTCCAGCCAGACCTATGAGCTGCCGGTCTCCATTCTCCCTGGTGTTTCATCTCCAGTCGACCAGTACAGTTACTGGTTCCTCCCACCAACCTGACAGCATCCGGCTCTGTACAGAGACAATAGAAGCAGTAAAAAAGTCATATCATTGTGATCAGAAGAAAACCTTTCTCTGTTTTGTTGTTTGATCAACATTTGTTCACCTGTTGTGTGGTTTGTTGGTTGAGCCTGGAGAGCTGAAGAAAAGAAAAGATAAAATAAACGTTCAGTGTAACCCAATACATGGATCCTCTCTAGCAGTGCAGCAGATTGGTTGATTATGTCCTTTGTTTCTCAATTCAATTTAAGACCTTTGTAATACCTTTCAAATGAAAAAAAAAAAAAAGAAAAGAAAAGATCCTGTCACCCGGGGGTGTGCACAATATCTGAGGGATTGAATGTAGGATTCTCAGAAGTAATGTGGGAATTCCCATTAGGCAGATCTTTATGCCCCTACTGTATATGGTGTTCCATGTTGGAGTGCCCTTTTCCAGGCCAGTCTGTGATGTCAGAGTATGACGTCAGAGTACTGCATACAGACAGTTACCATGGTGGGTAAACTGTGTAGTATCAGTGATGTCAGCATGCAGATGATCAGACAGACATTAGCTAAATCAATAGTTTTATTGCAACCTTAAGTTGCAAGTTTACTATGAAAATGGTCACAGCTTGTCTGTATCTCTGTCTGTCACGCTTGACACTGTGGTTCTATGGGTTTGTCTGTGGTTCTATAGGTTTGTCTGTGGTTCCATGGGTTTGTCTGTGGTTCTATGGGTTTGTCTGTGGTTCTATAGGTTTGTCTGTGGTTCTATGGGTTTGTCGCTCTGATATCATGCTCTGATGTCACTGTTATGTCATGGGAACCACTCTTCAGAGAATGGATTTTTTATGTATGCTATTTTCACAATAGAATCGTGGTAAACAAAATGTAATGCTTCAACTTCTCCAACTCCAGGTAATACTCGTCAGTGTGGGTCCCCAGTTTACATATGATTATTTTGGGGGTCGCGGCTTGAAAAGGTTGAGATCCACTGATTTAGGACACGGAGGTCATGATACTATGATACTGTGGAATGTGAATGTGAATGTGGATTCAGACATTTGAAACACGTTTCTACTGAACTGTTCACTGGATCAGACTTTGGGCTCGTACACACTGCCCCACTTTTTGAGCCGATTATGAACTTCACTGCAGAACATTCCAGAGCAGACACACACTAGCTTACTTCCTCACAGAAAATATAGAACCAATATCAATATTGCTACTAGCCTATTACTAATACAGCTAACAACAATAATAAAAAGAGCATAACAATAATTGGGGGTAGTGCAATGAGACAGGCTGCTCACATGGAGACAAAAAAGAAACAGAAGAAAGGGAACGGAACCAGTCCAGAGTTATACTGACTTATACTGACCTGGGCTTGAGGCAGCATTGGTGGTGGGTGGTTCAATTCTTGCTACAGGGGGTAGGGGGGGAAGAGAGGGGAGGGGAGAGGGATGGGGGAAGAGGACATTTCACATAATTATCATTAACAGAATGGAGAAACGAAATGAAAAAAAAAAAAAAAAAAAAAAAAAATATATATATATATATATATATATATATATATGTTACCGGATGTTTGGGTAACTCAGGACGTTCTATGTAAGAGCGCTTGTTTTGTCGTTCACCACACACCAATCACCACCAGGTGGCGACGACAGCCATTCACTAGTGAAGGCGCTGACGTCACTCGTTTGCGACTATTTGCGACTTTATTTACTAGCCTAGCCTAGCCTAGCCTAGCCTAGCTTAGCCATTAGCTCCATTGTAGTCACTTGGACAGGGCGTTTATCGTGGGCTTGCCCAGGCCTTACGGCCTGGGCATAAATATAACGATTGCATTCACCACGGCGCGAGTTACCAAGGTCCGCTGGCCTGCGCGCCGCTTGCAATGTCGTGGACAATGGAGCGGCTCCGTTCAGCCCCGTGCTGCACGACGAGTGCTCCGTTTCTCGACCGTCCTGTTTCTCTAACAAACCGTGACATATATATATATATATATATATATATATATATATATATATATATATATATATATAATGCATGCCAGGACAAAAAAGATTATGGAAATGGAAACTAAAAACAAAGATACTCGACATGTGTGGACAGCTGTGGACAAAGTGGATTTACACCAATGAAAGGATAAGGCCCATTCAGGATTACATTCTCACAATTACATTTCTGCATCTTGAGTGAGTATTATGACCCCCATTTAAACATAATAGGTAGACTACCTTTCTGTATACTGGCAATAACCACTGTTGAGTCCAGTGCAGTATAATCCTTGCTCATCGCTATCTGATATTGAAAATATAAGAATTGCTAAGCTATATTACCAGACAATTTCCACAACTGTTAAATGGCACACATTCATCGCAGGCTTTAAATCCTCCCCAATGTATGATGGGCTGTTAAATATGCATGACCCTTTCTCTGTTCCCCATCTTCCTCATCAATAACAGTTTACAGTTTAGGCAATAACTATGGACTGATTCTAAAATAAGAGGACAAAGTCCTTTATAACATGTGATGGCACTGCATGTAATGCACACACGTTGTCAAGGCCTGTATCAATGATGATAGACAAAGGTCAAAGGATAAACTCACACTCACACCCTCAACACACTTCCGGCAACTCTCAGCAACTCATTTCAACACGCACGCACGCACGCACGCACGCACGCACGCACGCACGCACGCACGCACGCACGCACGCACGCACGCACGCACGCACGCACGCACGCACGCACGCACACACACACACACACACACACACACACACACACACACACACACACACACACACACACACACACACACACACACACACACACACACAGGTAGAGCGAGTAGCCACGTCGACTTACGAATGAGAGGCACACTTGCGCTGGCCGTCCCCAGCGCGTTGGTGGCGACGCACGTGTAGTTCCCATAGCGATCCTCTGTCATTTTCTTCACTGTGAGGATTGACCTGGTGTTGTGGTTCAATATGTTGATGCCTTGACCGCTCAAAATCCTGCAAATGTAATGCACACATTACAACGGAACAAAGTTATTGGTTATAGCCTCACACATGCATGCGTGTGTCGTGTGCAGCGTGTTTATGAAACAGTGAGGAAAGTTTACAGACCTGTGTAAAAGAGTGGGTGAAATTATTTTTTAGTGCAAGCTATACCCACAAACTGGAGTGACATTTAAAGAAAAAAATCACACCCAATGTGAAGTGAGCGGTGGTCGTTCTTGCATAACGTCTTCAGACTAGGATTTGAGTCTAGGATGTACAGGCTATGCTACACACACGTTTTACTATGGCAAAACGCTGAGGAAAAAGGCTACAGACACACGCACAGCCACTCTATGGAGGGCTATGCTACACACACACGTTTTGCTATGGCAAAACGCTGAGGAAAAAGGCTACAGACACACGCACAGCCACTCTATGGAGCGGTTTACCACCGCTCAAAAATAACAAATATAAAATTTCCATGAAGATATACATGAAGTACTGTATGTAATAAAGACAGAGTTCCTCAGTCTCTAGTGCAAATACAGATATCAAATAACATACGTACATCAAATATGCATGTCTATGGGAAAGGGGAGCATATCTATGGTCAAATACTGAATAAAGTGATAGTATCGATGTAATGGCAGCATGTAAGACTGATGACAGTGACAGTGACAACAACACCCACCCATCTCACCTAATTCATTAAAATAAAACAAATTGTGAGTGGTATTTGCAAATAAACAAGTCGCAGCATTCACCCAACCTTGCACTGACAACTCTCAGCAAGCACGGTCAGGACCTGGACCGATCAATCAGTGACGTCTGGAATGGCGCCAGATCAAGTCAATACCTTTCCTTTTTAAGGACTCGACCAGATGGGCCTTAGTGTACAGTAGTTTGTATAGAACTCTAGTACTTGTTTCATTAAGTGTACCCTTGGATTTTCACTTCAAGTACTCTGATATTCTATGGAATTACTATGATACTCTATGTATAATTAATGTAATTGATATTCTATGGATTTACTGATGATACTATATGTATAATGAATGGAATTTTGAGCTGTATGAATTTGCTTTATGACTGCACTTGGGTATAAGTTGGTCTGAGGTTGGGAGCGTCTACACAGACACGGGAAGTATCTTTACTGCGGACTCTATAAAAAGTGACACTTTCCGGTGACTGTTTTATACAACGCTGAAGAAGGCTTTACGCCGAAATGTGTACGTTGTTTGCTCTGCGGCGTGCCACGCCAACTTATATACACTTAAATAAAAGTGCCTTAAATCTGACAGATCCGTGAGTGCTGGTATTCTCTTGTTTAAAGCCAGATCAAGACAAACCATGACTAGTCAGATCTGGCCTAGAATATCACCTGATTTCAACCAACATAAATCCTGCCCATGAAAATGGACGTCCCTGGAGTAATCAGAGAGGGTCTGATCAAGGTAAGATAAATATATAAAAAATAACTGTATATGCTCATATTTCAACGAACATTACAAACAATAACAATAATCGTGTCAAACAAAAAAGTCCAAATGACGTCCTGGTAATGACGTCAAGATCATCCTCATATGGGCTGTGATCTGGCCTAGTTCTGAATGTCACCGGAGTCACTGGAGGATGTTAGCATAACCTCATCATGACGTCATTTGGCTTGCAGGGCTGAGTTGAATCTCTGGTGGAGCGGTGCTGACGATGGATGCAGTGGTAAATGTCAAGATCGGACAGGCTCACCTTTTCTCGCCCTTGTACCACTCGAACGTGAGGTCGGGTACACCAGCCGCCAAACACCGGATGAGAGCCTCGCGTCCCAGGCGGCCCCCGTAGCTCAGAAGCTCATGAATAGAGGGGGCAACTGGTCGGTTAAAGGCTGACAGAAGGACATGACATAAAAACAATAAAAGTAAACCAGATGCATAAACGCGTAGGAATAAATTGTCGTTGTCACAACACAAACACACACACGCGCGCACACACACACGCGCGTGCGCACACACGCGCGTGCGCACACACGCGCGTGCGCACACACGCGCATGCGCACACACGCGCATGCGCACACACGCGCATGCGCACACACGCACACACACACACACACACACACACACACACACACACACACACACACACACAGGGGGGCTCACCACACAGTACTATAAAGGTCAGATCAGGCTCCTGTGTGAACTTGATCTATAATAACTAACTAGGACACAGACAATATCAATAAGATGTCATAGCTGTCATAGCTGAGTGGTTAGTGAGCCTGCTAAGATAGTGAGCCTGCTAAGATATTTTATCTAATCAAGCTTGCTGCCAGGATTAAAATAAACGAATGTCTTCATTGCCACCATTTTACCTTTTAATGTGCACAATGTGCACGGGGGTCATGCACGGGTCATGCACGGATGATGCACCACACATGTGCACGTCATTCACAGGGGCACATACTGCCAAAACTCAGGAAACTGTGTTTGCCACCAATCAGATTGATTTTCAGAAGTTTAAACAAAAAAATCTCAATTTTTCACAAAATATATCGTGAAAAGCAGATCTACAAGCTCACAGCGCGGCTCTAAGCATCGTGTTGTGAGCTTCTAAAAGTCTAATTTCTCTTTTGAGTCTCGAGCAAAATCTATACTTACAAGGCATCTCCATGGTTATGAACGAAAGGAGCTGTGAGGCCACGCTCAGCCACAGAACCGTCTTCATCCTGCTGTCTGCTCCTCTGTCTGACTCTGAAGCTCTGCAGATACCTCCCACTGTACTCTGACACTGTGTCCACACACTCCCCCTCACCATAACCCCACCCCCAGAGACAGATATCCACATGCTCACACACATGAATAAACAAACACGCAGACCTCCAAAACCCTCAATAAACTCCAATTTGTCAGTCCTCCATGACCTCCATTTCGCTGCCTGTCAAACAACGATTTCACCTCAAACCACTCCTCACCTGGCTCCCCCCCCCCCCCCTATACTCTCCGACCTCCTCGAGCAACATGTCCCGTCTCGATCCCTCAGGTCCAATGAGGCTGGCCTCCTCGAGGTCCCCAAGGCCAAGCAGCGAGGCGACAGGGGCCTTCTCTGTGAAATGAACTTCCCATCGCATCAGACGCCTCCTCCCTGTCTACCTACAAAACCACCCTGAAAACCGACCTGTTCACAAATGCCTTTCTCAATTGACCTTGTATCAACTCTTGTTTTTTTATTGTTTTGTTTCTTTTATCTCTTATCACACATTCCTTATTTTTATTCGTTTTTTCCTAATTATGTATCCATCTATTTCATACAAAATCATGTATGCTATAATACAGTTAGACAGACAGACAGACAGACAAACAAATGTGCTCACCACACCGTAAAAAGGTCAGATCAGGCTCCTGCGTGAACTTGACTCTATAACAACTCAAATCGAGGACACGGACCAGATCAATAAGATTAGTTGGCATAATCCCTGGTGACTCTTTACTTTGCTTCTGACTAAACTGAACAAATATGAGGCTACGGCAACACATCATCCCTCCATAATGTTTTGCGCTGTCTATTCAAAAATAGCAGATGTAATGTACAAGCTTGTACTGTAGCTACATCTGCTGTGTGCAGATACTCCCTGGCCACATGTCACCACACAGGCCTCGTCCCACACTAAAACATGTCACCATAGTGAGACCATACACTCTAAAACATGTCACCATAGTGTGACCATACACTCTAAAACAATGTCACCATAGTGTGATCATACACTCTAAAACATGTCACCATAGTGTGATCATACACTCTAAAACATGTCACCATAGTGTGATCATACACTCTAAAACATGTCACCATAGTGTGATCATACACTCTAAAACATGTCACCATAGTGTGATCATACACTCTAAAACATGTCACCATAGTGTGATCATACACTCTAAAACATGTCACCATAGTGTGATCATACACTCTAAAACATGTCACCATAGTGTGATCATACACTCTAAAACATGACACCATAGTGAGACCATACACTCTAAAACATGTCACCATAGTGAGACCATACACTCTAAAATATGACACCATAGTGTGATCATCCACTATAAAACATGTCATCATAGATAGAGCATAGCAGTGGGTGTGGTTTACTGGTGCCAACTAAAAATAATCTCCCATTCATTTTCCCCATAGACTATTTTAAGCCTTGAATCAATGACATTGGGAGTAGATATTTTCTGAATGTGTTGTATATTTGTTGATTTCTTGATTTTCTTTGTATTATTTGGCATGACTTTATTCTTAATTCCTTTGTATTGTTTTTAATGTATTTTCAATGATACTAGAGGACATCAAAGGCACTGTGTACTATAGCATGGATCTTCCAGGACCCGATAACCAGAGACCCGAACCGAGAACCGAGCCGTTTCGGGTCTAAAATATTCACTTGTCCCTCTGGTCAGGGTAGGGTAGGGTCTAATTGCCTCAGGTCCGTTCGGGGCATTCCAAAATGCATTTACCCACAAGGATCCGAGAGGACCCGAGATTAAAAAATATACTGTGTATTTACCCTTCAACTTTAAAATATATATTGTTTTTAATGAGACATGCATTGTAATTACGCTCCCAAATCCATATTATCGTCTGTTCTCGATTATTGAATGAGTCCCGTTCAGCGCATCCAATCTAAAGCATTTTGCACTGCCGCTCAGGCACGTGCGCACATAGAATTTTCTATTCCCTCTTCAGACCATGATTGCATTTTTTTTACTATGGTAAAAGAAATGCAAATGTCCCCTTTCCATGCCATACCAGAAGGCTGCATTCAAGAGAATTGTCCACCAAAAGGCCCTTTAGAAATGTAAGCCCTTGCCTCTCTAACATAACAAGTGAAAATCATGGATTTCTTTTTTCTTTTTTTTTTGGCGAGGTGAAACGCAAACAAAGGCCACCTGGAAGATGCAGGTTGGAACGTCATTTAGCCTATATGGAGCATGTTTCTGGACATCATCTGCGGGGACGGGCACATAAAGACGGCAAAAATCTGTCTATCTGCAACGCAAAAGCACCGACGCACGTGAGCCAGCTGAGTCTCGTCTCAGTCTGTGATTACTCTGGTGTGGCAGCCGAGAGCGGAGGAAAGTTTTGTGATGCGAGCTGTGGAGTCATCGTGGACACTGACTGGATAGTAACACTCTCACTGGACAGGTTGGTGTTTGTTGTGGATGTCACAGTGATTGTTCAGCTGGGGACTGAGCTGAAAATATAACTGTTCTGCATGACGCACAGCGCACGCAACCCCCCGCAATAGCTCTCACCTCTCTGTCCTCGGAGCAGCGGCTGAGGTGCGCTGCTGCTGCCCTAGTGTCTAGGCTATAGCCTAATCAAAAATAATGGTAAAAAGAATAAGCATTATTTAAAGCATCGGACACAGTTCGGGCCAAAGACCTGGCCAGATCGGGTCCATTTCCCCGGTTCCATTTTTAGGGTCGGATCCAATCACTTTCGGCTCCATTTCGGGCCGGGGCTAGAAAATCTGTATTTTTCTCGGGGCCATTCGGTTCGGTCCAAATTCCCTCGTTTCCATTTCGGCTCGGCTCCCATTTTTTGGACCTGTGTACTCCTAAGTCACATGACCATGTTAACACAGCCGCTTGAAATGAGTGGTCACTGATTCTGATTGGTTGCTTGCACCATTGGAAATGTTTTTACTGTGTGTGTCAGCCATTTGTGAATTCAGCTTGAGAAAGGGTCTCACAACGAAACGTTGCTCCATTAATAAACTCTCTGGAACGTACACGTGGCAGTGTGCGGGTTCATCTGTCTCCTCGTCAGATCTCTTCCTAATATTTTGTTACCCACGCACCTGCTTGAGAGGAACTGGGTGTGCGAAAGCCTTCTCTTCATAAGCCTAGAATCAAGCCATCCAGGATGTCAGTGAATCATGGCCATAAAACCTTTGATCCTGTGAAAAAAGAATATTTGAATATTCAATTATTTGATATAGTGGTAAGAGCCTCATACATTTATTAAATAGCGATTTTCAAAATGTTCTTTTCGCAGAATCAAAGGTTTTTTTGGTCATGATTCACTGACATCCTCGATGGCTTGGTTCTAGGTTTAAAATAATTGTTATAAATATTTTTGAAAAAAGTCTATGGGGAAAATGAATGGGAGATTTTTTTGTTGGCACCCACTGCTATGCTCTATAGTGCGATCATCCACTGTGATAGTTGTTCGTCATGAGGAGATCGATGCATGTTCATAATGAAGTTTCAGTATCCAAATATCTCAGTGGAAAGCATGTTGGAAGACAAAAGTTTGTGAGGAAACGCTGCACAAGCAAAAGAGATGACCGCTTGAGAAGACTGTGAAGGACTCAAGGAGAGCCGATTTAAGAATCTCTGTGAGCTTCAATAGCAGAAATGGGCTACAAAAGCCGGATTCCGCACTCCTGAACCCAAGGCAAATGAAGAAGCGTCTGACCTGGGCTTTGGAGAGGAGGCACTGGACCGTTGACCATTGGTCCAAAGTCCTGTTTTCCGACGAAAGCAAATGTTGAATTACATTTGGAAATCAAGGTTCTAGGGTCTGGAGGAAGACTGGACATAAACAGAGTAGAAGTTGCTTAAAGTCCAGTGTGAATTGTCCACATGTCTGTAATGATTTGAGGTGCCATGCCATCTGCTGGTGTTGGTCCTTTGTGTTTTATTAGGTCCAGAGTCAATGCAGCAGTCTACCAGGAGATACTAGAACACTTCATGCTTCCATCTGCTGAAATGCTTAATGGAGATGATGATTTAATTTTCCAGCACGACCTGGCATCTGCCCACAGTGCCAAAAGTGCTTGATTGGCCTGCCAACTCACCCGACCTGAACCCCATAGAGAATCTGTGGGGTATTATGAAGAGGAAGATGAGAGACATCAGACTCAACAACAGAAACGATCTGAAGGCCGCTATCAAAGCATCCTGGGCTTCCATAACACCTTGACAGTACCACAGCCTGATAGCCTCCATGGCAAACATAATTAATGCAGTGATTTATGCGAAAGGAGCCCCGACCAAGTATTGACTGCATTAATTAACATAATTTTGACATCTCTGTATTATAAATATCTCATTTTTTGAGATGTGGATCTTTTTCATGCTTGTCTTTTCTTTCCTAGTCTTGCTTTTATTCTAATGTTGAGGTGGCCGGCATGTTTAACTCCTACGCCGGTCAGAGGCGTCAGGCTACTCCATGGCGGTACCTGCTTCTTCCACACTCTACTCCCTCCAACCCCCAGCTCCCAAAAGGCAACAATACACTCACACATTCGTGTGCCTGAGTGACCACCTGACCGACAAGGTACCCTCAAAGTTTGTCAAGTTAGAGTTGACTACTGCTCGACTTGGGGAGAAGCGTCTGTGTTTTCTAGGGAAACTTGTACTCTCAAACTTGTACACTCAAAGTAGGGTCTGGGGACCCCCAGGGATCCTTGAGGGGGTTACAGGTGATACCCAACAAGTTGAATAGTTTAACCCAATTTCAAGAGCTGAGGCCGATTCTACAACTGTCTTCTAAATCTGTAAACATTCTCAAACATTTTTCGTGCCAAGGACCCCCAAATTGACATGTAGGCTATTTGGCCACGGACCTCCATCTGAAAACGTTGAGAAGATGTATTGGGATTATTAATTTTTACTGAGAGATTGAAATGGGAACCCCCTCGGCCACACACAAATGATGGATAACTGCAAACAAAAGGCCTTCCATCCCATAACTGCTTGCAGAATTTCACACGGCGAGGTTCATTTCAAAGTGGGATGGCTGAACCGTACACGAAACGTAATTGCGACCATCAGGGAGCAGTTTACTATGAAAACCTCCACCGGCCGGCCGGCCGTCCGTCCGTCCGTCCGTCCGTCGGTCACACGTCACACCTTTGCCCTGCTCATATCTCTGCATCAGTATGACATCACACCACATGTGTACACAAACCTTTGTGTACGTTGCTGTGGCAACAGTCTGTTGTTGCTGGTCTGTTAGTGTACGTTAGCAACCACCTTAGCAACCATGGTTTTACCCTAGCAACCAACTGTTTACCCTAGCAACCAACTGTTTACCATAGCAACCATATTTTTTTACCCTAGCAACCAACTGTTTACCATAGCAACCAGATACGCAGAGCAGGGATCTCCATATATGGGCATAAACAGTGACATCACACTGATGTCAGATACTCAGAGCAGGGATTGCTCCATAATATATGGGCATAAAAGGGATTCTGTTAGGGATCTCCATATATGGGCATAAAAGGGATTGTATCCCAGATGATGCCCTGTTAGGAGATCCACACTAACAGAATCCATATATGGTCCTACCGACAGCTGCTATAAGCCAACCCTGGCGATAAGGTCTGAGTCGAAGAAATGCTTCTTTCCTGGCAAGAATTGCCCCTTTATACTGTAGGGCTCGTTTGTGTATTGTATGACATCACGCCACATCATCGGCTGAGGACTGTGTGATGTCATCATATCTCCATATATGGAGACATAAGTTGCTCATGCCCAAATATGGGCTGGTGAGGTCAGACTTAGTGTGATGCGTAGGTTATCTCCATATATGGAGATTCAACTTCAATGAGTAACCATGGCAAACTGTCAACTGCCCGTATGTCTTGATAATTGGTAAAACAAACTTTTGGCCTATTTGTGGAGATAAGCGACCAACGGTCGCTTATCTCCCGATTAGGGAGTCTTACTGGTATAATAAGATATGATTTTGTTCACAATTCCATTCCTGTATTGATGTTGGTACCACAAAGCGATAACAGGCAAACGTAGGTCGTCAAAATAAGAATTCTTCTTCATTCTGTAATTGTGTAGATTTCTTGTACAGAATTGCAGACATTTGACAATCAGACAAATAAAATATTGAATCAAAAGGAAAAAAAAAAAAAAAAGAAATGGGAACCCCCCCAAGGAACCCTGCGGGTCTCTGGACCACACTTGGAGATCTTAACGTTTTTTTCTTTTTCTTTTTCTTTTTTTTTACGTTAGTAAGTTAGTCTTTTCACACTGAGATGGAGTTGGCATATCCTCCATTGAGAGAGACGGGGGGATTTGAACTTCTAAGAATAACAGGCACTACCAGAAGTAGAGATCTGTGTGTCATCTAGAGCCCTGAAGAGGGATACACCACGCAGTTCCTGCACAATCCTGCAACTGGTATTGGGCAGGCCACCCTCTTTGAGCGCTAAATACTACACATCAAGATGTCACTGTCCAGGGGAAAGAGAATGGTGGAGCTGGCTTTGAAACAGAAGAAGGATATAATTTTTGCCAGAGTTTGTCAACGCCAACGTCTAACATCTGGTGGTCTAAGCAAACGCACAATTAACGTCCTTGTCTTACTATAAATTACATGGGATGGCATTGAAAAGAAAATATTCAGGTAGGCATAAGTAATGATGGCTTTAGTTAATTAAGTTATATTAGAACCTAGCTATCACATTATATAGACCCTAATACCTAATACACCTGATATTGGATGTGCAGTAGATGTTTTATTTTGTTTATTACCTCGTCAGTGTCGGGCAGAAACCTTGTATCTTCAAGATTCACGTATTTGTTTTTTTTCCCCCTTAAATGAATGCCCTGCTTCATCACACAAGCGTGTCACACAAAATGAGTGAAAGCATTTGCTGTTTTAAAATGTTTTTTTTTAAATAATGACAAAAAAGGAACAGTTTTGGACATGTGAGCTCTCCACAAACTTTGGGCTTCGTGACTAGGGTTTGGATCCTTAATTTGAACCATTACGGATTCACTCTTCCTATATCAAAAAGTCCTAGCAAACGCACAAAGTCCTTTTCTTACTGTCTTAAAAATGACTGGGGTCGCAAATCAGCCTTGGCTATAACCCTATACTGTACAATGTAACGGTTTCATGTTGTTTTTTGGTTTTATTCTTTTTCATGTCAAATAAACACATAAAACATGGGCCGGTCACAAGGGGTCTGCAAGACATATGCTTTTTCCTGACAATTCTGGGATACCATCCCAAAAAATGACAGGATCATCCAAGAAAGTTGTCAGAAAGTGATCCCCATCACGCTTGACAGCCCCCAGTGATGGCCGTGGAAGACATCCCCCCTAAAACAAAATGAACATGTGACCAATTCTAATACTCATTGCCTCATTTAATCCAACAATTATAGAAGAGAACATGCCCCCAATCAAAGATACCTCCCAAGTGATATAAGTGTGCAGCTGATGCACAACGAGTTTGCTGTAAACCAGGCATGTTCGTATGAAACATACCGGAAAGTAATGAAGGGCAGAAACATCAGCCTCATTAAGCTGGGAGAGGAGCAGTGTGAACAGTGTCTCCGGCATGAGGTCCATGTGAAGGGTGAACATAAGGCTGTTCAGCCATTTAGACCTGAAGGTAAATCTGTCACTTTAGATTTTAACCACTTTATTTTATGTAGATATAACCACTAGGGCCTAAATGGGTCAACCAGGACGCACAGGACCCCACTCCAGACTGCTCCACCTGTAAAAAGTGGGAGGACCACAAGGAAAGAGCAGCAGAGGGAGGCATCGCCACAAGCTTGATGCAGAAAAGCAACAAAGTGAAAAAGAAAAAAAAAACTGTCCATTCGCAGCATGGACCTGCAGAAAGTAATCATGTGCCTCGAATGCCAGGGGTGAAGACAGCAGTCTTTACCAAACAGATCTCCATTTTCCATGAGAGTTGTCATAGTTGTCATGAAAACAGCAACAAAGAAGAAAAGTATGTGTGATCTGGCATGAGGGGATAGCTAGGAGGAAGGCAGAGGAGGTGGCATCTGCCTATGTATGTGCTCTGCAAAGACTATTAAAGTTGCCTTGTGTAGACCTTAAAACAAAGAAAGAAATAGAGAACTGAGCAGGAACCAGCAGTAAACAACTGACAGGTACAGATGTATTGTGTCAGGCTGGGTACTATAGGCAATTGTATTATACTTGTAATTAAATATATTAGTATAGAATCACATGTTCCAAGTTCAATCACACTGGAATTAGGAGCATAGCCTATGCACTATTGCATTTAGTTTAATGGCCAGCTGGATTAGATATCTATGTCCCAATGATAAAATTAGTTGTTGGCAGTAGCTGATGTTTTTCCTTAACCTGACTCGGCCAGATGGCGGCGGTATTGAGTTCACAATACAGCATCGTGAAGTAACTTGTGAACTCAATGCTGCAGCTAAGTTAGTCTTTCCTCATACATATTTAACAGTCCATTCATGATCACAGACAGAGGCAAGGTCCAGCATTGTGGAGGCGGAGCCACACTCTGCCGACACACTGCAGGCTTTGATTTTTATGCACAGCCAGCCAACAAAGATGTCAGACCCCCAGAAAGGGTAGAAGTATATATCAAACCAAAGGTACAGTATAAAGAATGTGGCTTAGATACTCTTTACTGCACAGCATGTTTGGCTTTTGCAATGCCTGTAAACAGCCACAATCCATTTATACAGGGGTATGACATTTGTTCATCAGAGAGAAGAGCACAAAAAAGTAAGATTCCACAGAAATAGTGCAGGGGTATTTTTTAGAAGGCCAGCTAAGCAGACATAGAAAGCCTGCTTGGTGGAAAACAAATGTCTCCACCGTGACCAGTCCAGGTCAGAAAGACACAAAAGTAATGGACCGTATAATAGAAGTGGTGAAACCCATTGTAAAGTGTGGGCTTAGTTTTAGAGTCACCAAAATCTGAAGCTGCTTATGCCTTAGAGAACATGGCCATTGATCACGGAAACGTCCTGGAACTGTTTATGCTGCTGAGCACATTTGATGTGACTCTGCAAGAGCATGTTAACACTTTGCCGTCCGAAATAGAATGGTGGTTGGTAGATTAGCCGTGAAATTTCTATTATTGTATTGTGATCTGAGACATAATATTATGTTTATAAACATGAGCCCGCCGCCCCTCCTTCTTGGACAGCGCCGTTGTTTTTTCTTTTTTTTTTTTTCCCAGGTCATTAGCTCACCGTGATTTTCTCGATCTCTGTTGGGATAGAGTGGTGGTTTTGGCCGAGCATCGATCTCCCCGTGCGTTTCGCGTGCGCATAACGATCCATGCATATAGTCCAGGAGTGACTGAACAGTCGATGTGTCCACTTTGGATAGCCTAGCACCTAGCACTCCAGCTCTGCTAGTGCTAACGTCCAAACAACAAGTGGGTGGGAGGAAGGAAGGCTGAAGAAGGAAACGCCATGAGAGTCACTTCTGTTCATGTCAGACCAGCCATGAGCTATCAATGCACGAGTGGTGACTAGGGAAGGTTAGACGATCGCCGATTTTCGGATGAAAATCATTTATTTCGGTAAATACGGGAAAGTACGGGAAAAGACGATTGGCTGCCCCTCCCCCCCCTAGGAAGTCCGATATAGTACGGTTTTAATATTAAGGGGCTCCCCGTGGCTTGGAAAGGGTTAACGAATGCATACAAAAAAGCAAAAGCCAACATGAGCGTGGTGCTAAAGGCAGAGGATCATTTGTTGCACTGCTCTCCAATAGATCTGTCGACAAAGTATTTAACATAATCAGCAGCGTAATGAAATAATTCATTCAGATGTTACCTCCACAGACCAGTGTGCTGTGATACTCATATATGTCACTGATGTATTCCATAAGAGGCTCATAGGATTGTTGGACTGTGAGTATTTTGTGGAGCTAGAAAGCATGCCTGGAAAAGGTGGACATAAAAATATTAAGAACTGTGTAGGCAATTCCATAGATGGGGCTGCAAACATACACGGCCAGTACAAAGGGTTCAGGACTACTTTGCTGTCATCAGAGTCTCCTAACCAAGTGCACATCTGGTGCTATGCACAACATGTTCTTAATCTTGTCCTGGGAGACACCACAGGTGTTGTACGTGCATCCCTTTTCTCCATCACACATGATATTGCTGTATTTCTCAGGGACTCATGCAAGTGAATGAATAGGTGGCATGACTGAAGGTCATTTTGACATTTTTTGAGATTTAGAAATGGAATTAGATTGCTCAGGAAACACTAAAAAATATTTATCTCATATTTACAAAACGTCTCAAATGGTAGAAAAAAATACAAGACTTGGCTTGTATGTTAAGGAAGGGTCATGAAAGGGCAAATTTCTGAGAGTTTTCTGAGCAAACCCAAACCACCTCAACATCCCAAAATCAGGCTCAGTCATGCGAGTGATAATTATGGGGGAGTGTTTCGCTGTCCAAAAACATTCCTTGGGCTAGACATGGACCCCCATACTACTGTGAAAAGTGATGACTCATCACTAAACCATAATTTTATGGGCTGTTTTTAGCCCAATAAATGTTTTTTTGTGCAAAACAAATGCTTGCAATGGATTCAGAATTATTAAAAACACCTAGTTAGACCCCTCACATCCCACTTAAAGCATATTTTTTGGGAGTGATTTTTCCCCTATAGTATAGTGTATAGTGAGTGAATGAGACCCAGAATTACCCTAGCTGAATTTCAGTCTTTGTGAGATGTGTTACTAGACACCTTTACAAACACATTGGTGAAGAAATGTTTTGGTAAGGACTTTATTCCAGGGCTTTTTAAGATATCCCCTGATTTTCAAGAGAACTAAACATAAGAGGGATGTGGAGACTGGCATGGAGGATAGTCTGGATCTCAAACACAAACTGAATAGAGGGGAAGCTTTTATAGCCTCCTGGAGGCCCAGGTGCTTTCCAATGAGCTATCAAGCCAACGAGCCAATGAGGCCCCACCCTGCTCACCTGGCTACAGGGAGAGAGTTAGGCAAAGCAAGGCACACCCCTAACCATCCAGACTACATACAGTGAGGGGCATCACACTTTTAATGAACTATAATGTCTCTTAGTGCAGCATTCAAGGATGTTGTGGCCTGAAACAACGTGTTTAATCCAAGTACTTCTATCTACTTCTTCTTGAGTAAAAATGTTTAGTACCTTTTCCACCACTGCTCTAACCTCTAGGAACTGCACTGACCCCACTCACCCGGCCCATACACTGTTTGACCCTCTCCCCTCGTGCACAAGCTAGAGGCCACGAGTGCCGTGCTGCGAGCTTGTAGATCAGCTATAAACCGTTGGTCCATCACCTACATCAACCTTGGCAGAGGATACCAGATCATGTTTTGGACTGACACATGATGATGAAGACACCAAGAATCAAAAGATATCACATCATCCACTAGGAGAATGTTTATGATCTCGCTGACAACTGGTGATGTTGATTCAGAAGATACACTTAACTCGGAAATGCTGCAGTCTGGCAAGAAAGTTATCACTTAATTTGTTGGGAACCAACTGGTCACAAACAATAAAGACTCCTCAAGCCTCGACAGTGCAGATGCCAAGCTTGAAAAATTCAGAACCAAGAATGTGAAGCCCGACATGGATATTTAGCTTAATTGAAATGGATGAAAACAAAGCCAATCGGACCCATTTCGGCATTTCCTATCAAATGAGCTAGAGAAGAAAGTTCTCAATTATGGTCAGGAAATTGGTATTAGTGAAGGGTTTGAGGATCCTGAAAAGGTGTCATCAGTAGCCGTGATTAATGTTCCTCAACTGCAGGCTTCATATTAAGTCTAAAGAAGCTGTTACTCGCATACTGTGCTTATACATTCAGCTGATGCAACAACCAAAGGCTATCAGAGGCTCATCATTGTCTGCAGAGACACAGATGTGCTGGTGGTGTTAATTCTTATGTTTGCATACCAACTGAGGCAAGAAATGTGGATACATGAAAAAAAAGTTGAAGATATCAAAATGACAAGTGAGATACTAAATTAATGGTCTGTTAGCATTTAATGCTCTCACTGCCAGTTCACTATAGGAAAAAAGAGAGACTGGAAATTGTTCCAGCCCTCAACTTCTCCATAACTTTGTTGAGGATGAAGTACAAAGTACAGCTACTATCTCATTGGCAGTTTGTATGCACACTCTATGACCCCAAATCAACTGCAAATCAATTCATGCAGTTTCTGTGGCCTGTTTTGAAAACTGAAAGCCAATATTGATACATTTACCGCCAACAAGTGATGCCTTGACTCTGCACATCATGAGGACCCACTATCAACAATATCCAAAGACCTCACCAGTGAATTGTGGCTGGCACATGGTAGAAGGCTTTTGTTTGTGCACTGGTGAAAGAGATAGTTCAGAGATGCAGTGCTTCGGGGGTTCGGACTGAGATGCAGTGCTTCAGGAATATCAAATGGGGGTTTGTGGCCTAACTAATGCATAAGAAACTTGCAGTTCTTTAACTTAAAAAGGTTTCAGAATCACTGCACTAGGGGGCGTCAGCGTAGCACTGTGGTTGACCCGGCTCACGGACGGGCCTCCATTCCGAAACCCCACCATTCCGAAACCCCACCATTCCGAAACACCACCATTCTGAAACACCTCCATTCCGAAACACCACCATTCCGAAATTTAAATTATTTTAACTTTCACCCACCTCCACCCACTTTACCTCACCCACGTTCACCTCCCACCTCCAACCACTTTCCCCCTCCTCCTCCACTCACTTCCTCCCACCTCCACCCACTTTCACTCACCTCCACCCACCCACCTCCACCAACTTTAACCCAGCCACCTCTATCCAATTTCACACACCTCCACCCACTTTTACCCCCCCCCCCCCCCCCCCCCCCACCCACCTCTACCCACTTTCACCCAACTCCACCCACTTTCTCCCACATCCACCCACTTTGGCCCCCCCACCTCCACCCACTTTCACCCGACTCCAAGGGGCAGGAAAGTGGGTGGAGTTGGGTAAAAGTGGGTGGAGGTCGGGGGAAAGTGAATAGAGCTGGGTGAAAGTAGGTGGAGGTTGATGGAGTGGATGGAGGTGGGTGAAATTGAGCGGAGGTAGGTGGGGGTGGCTGAAACTGGTTGGATGTGGGTGAAAATGTGTGGAGGTGGGTGGGGATGGGTGAAAATGGTTGGAGGTGGGGAAAATGGGTGGATGTGAGTGAAAGTAGGTGGAGGTGGGTGAAAGCGGGTGGAGATGGGTGGGGTGGGTGGAGGGATCTGGATGGAGGTAGGTGAAAGTTAGTGGAGGTGGGTACAGGTGGGGGTGGAGGTTGGTGGTGTGGATGGAGGTGGGTGGGTGGGGTAGGTGAAAGTGGGTAGAGGTGGGTGGAAGTGGGTGGAGATGGGTGGAGTTGGGTGAAATTGGGTGGAGGTTGAGAGTGGGTGGGGGTGGGTGGAGGTGGGTGAAAGTGGGTGGAGGTTGGTGGGGGTGGATGGAGGAGGGTGAAAATGAAACTGCATATTCGGAATGGTGGTGTTTCTGATTTTCGGAATGGTGGGGTCTTATAGAACAATGGGAAACCCCACCATTCCGAATAATGGAAGTCAATCTTCGGAATGGTGGGGTTTCGGAATGGAGGTGTGTACCCAGCATACATACATACAGTACATCAGCAGGTGCATTCTATTCGGTAGGTTTCCAATATAATACCCCTGGTGGTATAGTGCTCCTGTCACCTTACCCAACCGCTACTCAGCCACACACACAAGCACACACATGCACACACGCGCACACGCACGCACGCACGCACACACACACACACACACACACACACACACACACACACACAGTCAATCAATCAACTACGGGGCAAAAGAGATTTAGTTAGATCATTTAAAAAAAAACTAGGCCATCTATAACCAAAATTGCATTACAGGAAAATCCCTGTCGTTCCATTCTGAGAGTGAGTATCACCTTTTGTCCTCTTGGCTGATTTGCACATTCGACGCCTCTAATGCCTCTGGCCTGTGGGTGTTCGTAACAAAACCCTGCTGCTCATTGGGTTTCTATTGGGTGCCCTGTCACCGTCCCAGGCAACATCCGGCAACATGCCCCCTCATTCACTTGTTGTTGTACTGCCAGCAGTGTTCAAACAAGGAGGTGATTCCAAAAGAGCATTCCTGAGCTCTTCAGTCTGATTGCTGCGAGGAACAGGTGGAGGAACTGGATGTGCACCCCACGCACCCCACACACAGCAGAACACCTACATACAGCAACTGTACCAGGTCCTTTTAGCCAACAAACGCACTCTCCCCTTTCTGCCTCTCTCTCTCGCTCTCACTCACTCACTCACTCACTCACTCACTCACTCACACTTTTCGCAAAACAATTTAAATTGTACACAAAAAAAGACTTTCATGATTGTGGGGTCATGGAAATGCGCTAAAGGTAGCAGATCTATATGTGCGGTAGGTCTAGAGGTCACTCCATTGTGTGCAAATCCCTAGCCTCCTTCAAAATTGGTATGAAAAGTCACCTTCAGACAGCTGCTACCCGTGACTTGTAAATAGACTAAGCCCCCATGCTCCCCCCCCCCCCCCATTTTCTCTTTTTTTGTTTTTGATGTTATGCTTTTGAAACTGATATTATCCTAGATAAAGTACTATGTTCTATCCGTCTGTCTTTCAATGTTATATGAGATACTTAAAGTGTGGTTCCTGTGGAAATAAGCCTCGGCTTAATAGGATCTCCTTTTAGTTGACCTTGTACCAGTGATTTGTACTGTCATGAAACTGTACTTTTTTCTATTGCAAACTTCTAATAAATTCTTCAATCAATCAATCAATGTAGTCCTTAGGGTGGTTGTATTCCATTCCGCAACAGTTGCTGTGTGTTCGCGCATTGTTGTATTTCTCCCAGTGGGGACTGCCCCATATAAAAGTAGGAGGTCATGGCGGCGGCGGCAGCAGCGTCGGCTGCAGCTGCAACTTTGAGATCTAAACCTGTGAAATATACGGATGCTGATGGCAACATCATTGTGGAAGATGAGTTTCTTAACTTCTTAGTCATCAAAATGAAAACGATGGGCCAGGATGAGTTAATATTGTTGACTACAAGCCATTTCTCGTCTGAGTGGATTGCGAGTTCTAAGAAAGCTTTGTTTGAACTCTGCCCAGAAACCAGCCAGCGCTGTGTACAGCACAGAGGGGAGCAAAAGGACGTGAATAACGTCAAAAGTTGCATCGGACTAATTAACGAGCTTGGGGACAAAATCCCTCGCTTTGTGTCACACAATATTGACGAATTGCCACCTGTGTCCTTTAACAGCATTGATGTTTCATGTTTGCTGACAAAGATTGAGAAGCTGGCTGCAGATGTTGCTATAATGAAGCAAGGTATGGCCATGCAGGTTAAAGCCTCTGATGAGCTTTGTACTATGTCCGTGGATCTAAACCAGCGGCTGTGTGTCGCGGAGAAACTTGGTTTGGTGAAGGGGAACGTGCTGGTCTCGACTCAGACAGAGAAGGAGACTCCTAAACAACAGGACAAAGGCAATGGAAGAGGTGCCGGGCCGTCGCTCAAACCACCGGCTCAACGTCAACGACAGATGAGCTGGAATACGCTGGCCTGCGATGAGCGCCCTGTGCCTGAGGCTGAGAAGGATACAGCGGAGGGGGGCGGGGACGCTACTGCTGCTGCTGCGGTGACAGAAACATGGAGCTACGTGGCTAAGCGGGGGGCTATTGTTCCAAACGTAGGAGACTTCGTTTGAAGGAGCGCTCGTTTTATGGTTATACGTCACAGTTATTGTCCACGACATTGCAAGCGGCGCGAAGGCCAGCGGACCTTGGTCCTGCTCTTCGCCCCCGAGCGCCGCAGGCGCGAGTGGCCGCGAAGAGCGGGCCAGGGCCGCGCGGCCGGCGGAGCGCCGCGCGAGTTACGAAGCCGTGGTGAATGCAATCGTTATATTTATGCCCAGGCCGTAAGGCCTGGGCAAGCCCACGATAAACGCATTCACACCCGCCCCCGCAGTCCAAGTGACCACAGCCGAGCGCTCCAGACCTCCGCTCCAGCCAATCACAAGCCGCGCCTCAACGAACTCTCCTACGGTAGGAATACTCGCAAGCGGGGGAGCCGCGGCGTACAGGCTGCTGGAGTACCTGTGCGACCCAAAACCAGGCTGGAGCCTCGGCGTGACAAGAAAGTTGTTGTCGTCGGGACTGGCTCGGGAGGTGACATCCATACGGTAAAGACAAAGCTGGTGAGTGTATTTGCCACAAAGTTCGCGCCAGAGCTGGATGCACACATTCTGACAAAGTACTTGAGAGACAAACTTCGTCGCGATGTAACCTGCGTAAAAATAGCGACCGCACAAAGCAGATGCAGTTCATTCAAAGTTACTGCTGAATGTCTTGATGTGAAGGACATGTACGATGCGGCTCTGTGGCCGGACGGTGCTTTGGTGCGGCGCTACTATGAGGCACGTAAACCTAGGACCACTGCTGTCACAGGAGGGGCGGTAGTGGTGGAGGAGGCTCTGTCTGCTACACATACAGTGTAGATGGCTGTTTGATTCTCATGAGAGTTGTGTCATATAACACACGCGGCCTGCGTCTGGGACAAACGGCAGCAGACAAGGCGCGGCGCCTTGCTGTAGACAAACTCCTTGAGGATACAGACATTTTATGTATTCAGGAAACCTTTCTTCCCAAGCAAGACTTGGACAAACTTAACGCTGTTAATAGTAATTTCCATGGGGCAGGGGAGTCCACAACGGATCTGAGCATGGGGCTTGTACAGGGGAGAATACCTGGAGGTGTCGCTATATTATGGCATAAAAAATATGACCCCCTGATAAGTGTTATTAGGATGGGGGCTGACTGGTGTATAGCAGTTAAAATTGTCTTTAATAACAATGTGTTTATAATAATAAATGTATACACACCATATGAAAGCTACAGCAATGAGGATCTATATCTTGAAAGACTTGCCTTTATAAACGCTTTTATAGAGGAAAATGAATATACGTGTATATACATAATGGGGGATCTGAATGCTGATATCAGTGATGATAAGTCCTTGTTTGGTCGGCATTTGCTTCAGTTTTGTATTGACAATAAGTTAATCTTATCTAGTAGGGTCCTGCTGCCAGCAGCTAGTTTTACACATGTCAGTGAGGCTTGGAACACAACATCCTGGCTGGACCATATCATATGTACAGCGGATGCTCATGACTGTGTGGAGCAAGTTGAGATCCTGTATGGGCTGGCAGCAACTGACCATATGCCTGTATCTATGAAGATAAAGGTGGAGAACCTAACAGTTCCAGAGTTGACCACTAGTAGTGATACAAGCAAGTGTGGTGGCAAACTCCAGTGGGCCAGGCTCTCAGAGGATGAACTGAGGGCTTATCATGATCATACTGAGAAGAATCTTGGGGGTATTGAAATCCCATATAATGCTTTTCTGTGTGACAATATTAACTGTGATAATTCTAAACATAATGATGAACTGTGCATAATGTATGATATGATTGTTAAAGGACTAAACAAGTCTAGTGCAGTACTCTGCCAGAGAAGAGGAAAGCTGCATAAACTCAGGCCGGGTTGGAATGAGCATGTAGAGGAATTACACCAGCAGGCCAGAGAAACTTTTAAGATGTGGGTTAATGCGGGCAAACCTAGGAATGGTCCTGTATGTGATGCAAAAAAGCAGGCTGTAGCTCGGTTCAAAAGTGCAGTTCGATACATTAAGAGGAATGAGCTGACCTTGAGAGCAAACTCTATGGCCAGAAAGCTGCAGCAAAAAGATGTCTTGGATTTCTGGAAAGAAATCAAGATAATAAATAATAGTAAAATTCCGTTGCCTTCCAATATTGACGGGATCACAGGGAGTGCAAAGATTGCAGAAATGTGGAAGCGACACTACAAGGACCTTTTTAATTGTGTTAAAAGTGATGATTTTAGTGTTGGAGAGGTGTCCCCTGATAAAGTAGTCATTAGACCGGATGAACTCAGAAACGCTATAGGAAAGCTGGCTCTTAATAAGTCCTGTGGCCCTGATCAGATAACAGCTGAACATTTGAGGTACTCCAGCCACAGAGCTTCAGTACTACTTGCCCTGTGCTTCTCTGGAATGCTGATGCACGGAATACTTCCTGACTATATGATGTCAGTTATGCTAGTGCCTGTAGTTAAAGAAAAACAGGGAAAATCTCTAGCATTGACAACTACAGGCCTATTGCCTTGGCTAGTGTGCTGTCAAAAGTGCTAGAGAGAATAATACTTGAAAGACTACATAAGTATATTGTCTCCACTGATGAGCAATTCGGGTTTAAAAGTAAACATGGCACTGACATGTGTGTGTATGCTCTAAAAGAGGCAGTCAGTAAGTACAATAAACATAATTCCACCATGTTTACGTGCTTTCTGGACGCCTCTCGAGCCTTTGACCGCATTAACCATGGCAAACTTTTTGCAAAACTAAGGGAGGGGTCCCTTCATACTTAACTCATTGACTGCCACCATTAAAAGTGAACTATCAAGCTAGGTTGCCAAGCATTTCTTGATTTCTTACCATGTTTACCATTTTTTTTTTAATTCTGTCTAATGATGACTATGTCATGCCATGGCCCAGAGGAAAGAGGATAACTTCTAGTTTCCACAGAAAAAATAATTATGTTTTTATCATGTACACTTCTTTAGTTATAGCCATTTGAAAACCCTTGTTTCACCAAAACCAAGCCCTCTCAGAATAACAACTGGAGAAAAATACGTTTTTGTGAATGGTCTCTTTTCAAGCAAACAACTAATTTTTTTTACTCACAGCTCTTTATTTATTACATGAGATGCTTACTTTATGATCTGAAACAAAACAATATTTTCTTACAGTGTAATGGGCACATTGTCTGTCCGTCCGTCACACGTCACACTTTTGCACGTCACATCGTATCTCCGCAACCGTTGCCCAGATCCATGCCAAATTTTGCACACACACTCCTTGCCTGCCAAACTACAACCTCCACCCATCAATTCTCACATGCCCCTCTTCTAGCGCCACCTTGAGGCCGATTCTTGCAAAACACATTTTTGGACACTGCTCCTACAAATTTTGCCCTAAAATCACGCAAATCGGTACATACTTGCTCTACACTGATGTCATCAACATGGAGCTCTCATTTAGCGCCACCTTCAGGCCAATTTTTCAAAACACATTTTTGGACACTACTCCTACAGATTTTGCCCTAAAATCACGCAAATCGCTACACAGTATGTCTACACTCATGTCATCAAAATGGATCTGTCCCATATAGCGCCACCATCAGGCCGATTTTTTCAAACACATTTTTGGACACTGCTCCTACAGAATTTGCCCTAAAATCACGCAAATCGGTACACAGTATGTCTACACTCATGTCATCAAAATGTGTCTGTCTATCATCGACGTCGAGCACCGCTTGCATGCTCATAGTCAATCTCTGCGTGGTACCGTTCGAAACAAAGCCTCCTGTGCAAAGGCACAAGACACAGATGGCAGTAGAATGAGGTCTCACTCCTTTTCTTGTGTATTTTGCTGCAGATGTAGCAGACCCTTGTAGGGTTTCTCCTTCGTGGTCTGGGCGGTATCTTTTCAGGGACATGGGCTGACCTCCTCACAGTCCGAGAATCGGGCCAGAGGGGTTGGGTGGGTCGCGGGGTGCACCAGGCTTCGACAATGGCTTCGGTGAAGCTCAAGCCAACACAAACACATCAACAACACAGCAACACCTCCCAGATGAAAGCATTGACAAATCAACACTCAAAATGTTATAAAAGTTTCAACATGAACTTACCTCAGTGTGATGAGGAGAGCGTTGGTGTAACACACACACAGAGAGAGAGAGACAGATAATTCCAGTGCCGTTTAGTGTCAGTAGATCAGTAATCCTATAGTTTCATTCGTGTAGTTTTCTTTTTCTTTTTTCGTTGTTTGTGAGCGGGTTTCATGCCCTCACCACGGAAGCCTAAGGCCCCGGCCGGGCACAGCAAGCGCCCGACGGCTAGCCATGGTTCACCGGTCGCCTCTAGTTCTGGTTCCCGTCGCGAACCAGCCCGATCCTGCCCTGGACGCGGGCGAGGTAGAGGGGCTAGAGGGCCTCCATCGAACCCCGGTCCTGGTCAGACCACCATGGATGCCTTTCTAATCGCCAATTTGCCCCGTCCGGAGACGGATACGGAGTACGAGACGGAGGAAGAAGAGGCGGCACCAAAATCAAATGATGTGTACAGGTCCGTGTCCGAGGACTTCTCCGATGCAGATGATGTCATCGGCAGCACTGGTGATGGAAGTGCTTCCATCACCAGTGCTTCTCTGTCAGGCACTGGGACACAGAGACCTTCAAGCAAAGGAACAGGCAAAGGTAAAATAATGATATTTTATATATATATATGTATATATATATACAGTATATATATATATATATACAGTGTATATATATATATATATATATATATATATATATATGTGTGTATATATATATATATATATATGTGTGTATATATATATATATATATATATATATATACATATATATACATATAATATATATATATATATATATATATACATATACACACATATATATATATATACACACATATATATATATAAAATATCATTATTTTTATCTTACCTTTGCCTGTTCCTTTGCTTGAAGGTCTCTGTGTCCCAGTGCCTGACAGAGAAGCACTTCCTTGATCAGCTTCTGAAAACGCATACCAAAATAAAATAAATGATTTACTCCTCAAATTGAATGAAAAGTTCTGTTTCCATGTGTGTGTGTGTGTGTGTGTGTGTGTGTGTGTGTGTGTGTGTGTGTGTGTGTGTGTGTGTGTGTGTGTGTGTGTGTGTGTGTGTGTGTGTGTGTGTGTGTGTGTGTGTGTGTGTGCACGCGCGCAATGTGTGCTGCATGTGCACAACTTACGCGCAAAGAAAGAGTCATCTTTGCTCTCCGGGGGGTGCCACTCAAAATCACCAGTGCTGCCGATGACATCATCTGCATCGGAGAGGAGAAGTCCTCGGACACGGACCTCATCATTTGATTGAGTGAATAATTTAGCGAAAGTTAGCTCAGGAAAGTAGGCTACGAAGTGATGCGCTGTGAACTTGCACTGACTGTTATCTGCTGTTTTTGAATGGATCAATGATATGGATTAGGATAATACATACATCTCACTCTGGGACTGGGAGAGATAGTGAGTCTCGATATTATCTCTCGGCGACATGGGCATGGCAGAGCGTTCTTCGCGTGGCCTCGCGGGACGGCGAGCCACCGATTCCGGCGTGAGGAGTGCGGGCAGTGGAGCCGTGTCTGCCCGCGGTGTGTGTTGTTGGGACGGCGACGCCGCCTCTTCTTCCTCCGTCTCGTACTCCGTATCCGTCTCCGGACGGGGCAAATTGGCGATTAGAAAGGAATCCATGGTGGTCTGACCGGGGTTCGATGGAGGCCCTATACCTCGCCCGCGTCCAGTGCAGGATCGGGCTGGTTCGCGACGGGAACCAGAACCAGAGGCGACCGGCGAACCATGGCTAGCCGTCGGGCGCTTGCTGCGCCCGGCCGGGGCCTTAGGCTTCCGCGGTGTGGGCATGAAACCCGCTCACAAACAACGAAAAAAGAAAACTACACGAATGAAACTATAGGATTACTGATCTACTGGACACTAAACGGCACTGGAATTATCTGTCTGTCTGTCTCTCTCTCTGTATGTGTGTGTTACACCAACGCTCTCCTCCTCACACTGAGGTAAGTTCATGTTGAAACTTTTATAACATTTTGAGTGTTGATTTGTGAATGCTTTCATCGGGGAGGTGTTGCTGTGTTGTTGATGTGTTTGTGTTGGCTTGTTTTGGTATAGAGAGGCCTGAGAGGCCGGGCGGTTGCTACGAGGCTCTGATGTAGCCATTGTTGTCTTGCTGTTTTGGTAAACTTTTGTTGCAGAGACTTTGAACTTTTTTGCGTGTATATGGAGCTGTGTGTGGGTTAGGGTGACTCAGTGCAGCAGGTCACAGCTTTTCAAGTGAAAATGTTTTTGATTCATGCAGAATGGTCTGCTTGAAGATCTGCTTGTTTTGTTTTCATTGTCTGACACCACCAGTGCTGCGGCCGCGCCGCACTGTCGGCGGAGCCGTGTCCTGATAAATGAGTTCACTTTGGGTTCATGGGGAGGTCGATTTCTCCTTTGTTTTCAAACAAGCTGACTTTGATGTGTGATTTTTAACCACCCTTTTATCATAGCAACATGACATTTTGTCACAGGCTAGAGGAAAGTGTACTTTTGCATAAACCTTGAAAACAGCCCCAACTCGTGAAACTCGGGCGACGCAGCCTCAGACAACGGGAATAACTCGGGAAACTCGTGGCGGCGCAGTCAATGAGTTAATAAGAGTTTTACATTTTTGGTACTCCCATCAAACCATGCAAGTAAGATGGGGTGATACTATATCTGGTCCATTTCAAGTGACTAATGGGGTCAAACAGGGTGGGATATTATCACCTGTGCTTTTTAATTTGTATATGGATGAACTCTCTGTCAGTCTTAAAAAGTGTAGGACTGGCTGTATGATGGGAGAAAGGCTTGTTAATCATTTAATGTATGCAGATGACTTGGTTGTCATGTCTCCCAGCTCTGCTGGGTTACAGCAGCTGCTTAGAGTGTGCTCAGATTATGGTCAGATGTTTGACATTAAGTTTAATCCAAAAAAGAGTGTTGTCATGATAATGAAAACTAAGGAGGAACGAAAGGCAGCTTTCCCTTCTTTCCAGCTGGCCGACAAGGTGCTTAATGTTGTGGACAAGGTCAGATATCTTGGGCACATTATAAGAGACGACCTCAGTGATGATGATGATATACAAAGACAATACTGTAAACTATATGCACAAGCCAATATGCTCTCACGTAAATTTTACATGTGTACTGATGATGTAAAGATAGCCCTTTTTAAAGCCTATTGTACACCACTGTATACTGCCCACTTGTGGTGCAGATATAGCAAAAGTAAATATAATAAGTTGCGGGTGGCGTATAATGATGCCCTCAGAATCCTGCTGCGGGTCCCTAGGTGGACAAGTGCCAGCCATTTGTTTGTGAACAGTGGGGTTGCCACTTTGAATGCGGTAATCAGGAATCTGATGTACAGCTTCATGATGAGGCTGAAGGACTCTAAAAATGAAATTATAATGACTTTAATCATGCCTAAGAAGAGCAGCATTAGATACTCCTCTTGTCTCTGGAGACATTGGATTGAGTGTCTGTATGTTTTTTAGTGCCTTTTCTGTTGTGCCCTGTTGTTGTTGTTGTTTTTGTTTTTAATCTCTGTTGTTTCTTGTATTGTTGATTGTTGATATATGGACCTGTAGAGTCTGAAATAAAGATTGATTGATTATAGGTCGGACTCCCGTTTGGTCGAACAGCGTCAGCAGGTTAGATAATCACCCGCGAGCATCGTCAAGTTAGATAATCACCCACGTCACGGTTACTGAGGTTAGGTTTAGGGTTAGGGTTAGAGTTAGGCATAGTTTTACTGAGGTTAGGATTAGGGTTTGGGTTAGAGTTTGGTGGTCGATCCAAAGGGTGTTCGAGCTAATGACATGTTACCCTCCCAGTAGATATGGGAGTTTTTTATCGTTGGACATTTTTTAAATGTCCCCCAAAGTTTTAAACTCACTTTGGTGTATGGTGTATGTACTCACTCACTCACACACACACACACACACACACACACACACACACACACACACACACACACACACACACACACACACACACACACACACACACACACACACACACATAGCCTACACGATACACCACCCACACCAGGGACATGCTCGGCCCCTGATTCAGCCCGGGAAAAAGAGTTGGAGAGGCCCTCATTAAGCGCTATAGAGAGAGATCTCTCTCTATAGCGCTGCTGCTACTCAAAGATTTGCCATTTCAGATCATGACAAGTGACAAGCCAGTGGGCCAATTACTGTACATGAGTTATATTTCGTCGTTGTCGGGTGGAAACCTTGTATGTTCAAAACCGTTTGTTTTGTATTTATCATTTTAAAAATGATTTAAACTAGTGAAAACACTACTTTTTGTGCAACGGCCTTGTATGATGAAGCAGGGCTTTGCTTTGCGAAAAAGATTATACATTTGAAACTTGGAGATAGGAGGTTTCTGCCCGACAGTGACGATTTACTTTGTTGGCCGCCCAGCCCCCAAAATGGAACAAAGGCCTACATTTTATTTTTTCCTAATGGCCGGCCTGGACCGGCTGGGAATGAACCGGCCGTTCGGGAGTTGTCCCGCTTTTCCCAATGGCCAGCACGTCCCTGACCCACACTAACCACCTCTATTGATGGCCAAAAATAGTTGTGAGCTTTTTGATAACCTACCTATAATGACATGCCCAAAATAGGGCTGCCAGGTTGAAAGTGGTTATAGTCATCAATGCCGAGCTGAGGTTTGTGCATACCATCTCGTTAGATCGATGGAGTTATTTTTATTGGACAAAAAATTCGTTATAGCGGCTGTTTTGCAACATAACTGTATACCCTAGAGCAGGGGTCTTCAACGTTTTCAGGCCAAGGACCCCTTAGCTGAGAGAGAGATGAAGCGGGGACCCCCAGATTCCATATAGTTTTATCGTTTGACAGCACAATCGTCAGTGTATTTTGGATTCATGTCAATTTGTGTTATCAGATATGTATCGACTTGAATCGTCAATACTTAATAAACTTGACCTTTCACTCTGTACTTAGTCTGCTCTTTTTTCCCCTTTACACTAAACCTCTTTGCCGAAAATAGCCGATCTACAAGCTCACAACGCCTCGTGCTGCAAGGCGTTGTGAGCTTGTAGATCTGCTATTTTTGGCTAAAGTTCTCTCTCTCTCTCTCTCTCTCTCTCTCTCTCTCTCTCTCTCTCTCTCTCTCTCTCTCTCTCTCTCTCTCTCTCTCTCTCTCTCTCTCTGTGTACAAGTACACGAGCAAGAGCCTATTGTAACGTGGAGTTTTCTGGAGGGGGACCCATCTCCTCACTGCATAAAAGAGGTCAACGTGGAAGTGCTAATAGCCTACCCTACAGCTTGTAATTCTATCCAACACACACACACACACACACACACACACACACACACACACACACACACACACACACACTAACCCTAAAACCTGTATATAAGTAAGGCTTAAGTGGTTAGGCTCAATACCTTATTTATAATTATCCCCAAGTTCAAGTGATCACATGATGGTTTCTAAAATTGAATAGTTATAGTATCTGCAAAATAAAATATACACAATAAACTCTACACATAAATAGCGTATACAATAATGTTTAAAATGTAGATTCTATTCTAAACTGGCCTTTAAAAGTCTTGCTAGGAATGGGATGAATGGTCTGTATCTGTCAGACCTTCCGGTACAGACATATATATGTTACAGTTAGATTGGTAACTCAGTTAGATCGTGGTAAGAGCACTCGTTTTGTTGTTCACCACACACCCCTAACACCACCTGGATCAATTTACCTTGATAGTCTCTTATCAGCGCACCTGTGTAATTCTGCGTAGTCACCATGAGATGGCGACAACAGCCATTCACTTGTGTAGTCGCTGACGTCACTCGTTTGCGACCCCCTCTCCATTAGCTTACTATGCCTAACTCTAACACTAACCCTAACCTTAACCTCAGTAAAACTATGCCTAACCCTAACCCTCACACAGGGTTAGTCTCACACATAATACCCACAGGACATGAACTACAAGATGACCTGTATGATTTTATGAACTAGGGGAACCAACCCAATCTAAAATTGCAACATTCTTTCTTTTAAAAACAAGATGGCGAAAGCACTATTCTCTATACTGCATCTTAGGCATTGACTTGGCCTAGGACAATATATTGAAGACTCCCTAACCTAACCTCCGTGGTGAGGCGCTATCATTCCTGCCGACGCTACGTTGTCGTTGTTGTGGATCAAAGCGACCGCTTGTTCCGCCCCGCGCCGCACGACGAGCGCTCCGGTTCTCGATCTTACTGTTTTTCGATCTAGAGGTGACATATACAGTGTAACCTCCTGTCACCTGACCCTGGGAAAGCCTGGTTTATATTTGTTGTCCAAATTGTATTATTAGTATGCATGCATACATATACACTACAGTACATGCATGCACACACATACAGTATACACTCTAACATGCAAATACCACTCATTTCATAGAACTGAAGAACTGTTGGGTTCATGCATGTGATCAGTGACTAGCCCTCTAGGCATTCACTGGAATGGGAAATCTCACTTCCAGCTGAAACTGTGGCATATAGTTGTATAGTATGTTTCACAAGACACAGTAGGCTAGATAATAGAAGTCAAGATGATCTAACACAGTTCTTCCCACACTTTTTAGCTCGAGACCCAATCTAGCTCACAATGTGTCGCTTCGCTCCGCATTGCGCCATTCAGCCTCAAAATGTAGGCGGGTGTGCAGAAGCTGCTATATACATACACCTATCCTGCAAACTCTGGAAGCCAATGTTATCTAATTATGGTTGGAATATGAAATATTGGACAAATCCTTCATGATCATTCGGTGCATTCGGAAATGCGCACCGACTGTGTGCTCAGTTTAGTGAGTGCAGTGGGTGGTGACGTGGTAGAGTGCACTCAGTGTGACTGATTGATTGATTGATTGATTGATTGAATATTTCATTAGATTTTCTTTTACGAACGACCAGTTAAGGGGCAGCAGTGCGCCTTTTCATTCTGAACTCTGAAGGAAAACTTTCGGAAAATCAGCAGTTGCTAACATAACGTTGCTATTTGTAATTTAATTCCTACCTGCAAAAGATGCATTTTGTTAGAATTTCCTACGCCATTGTTCACCTCTGATAAGCGCTCGAGACACTGCCATGAAAATCAACCAATCAAAACACTACATTGACGCACCACACTGTAAAACCCCAACTTCTGACTAGTGTCAGTCATTCCTAATGTAGCTCCAAGCGTGTGTTCAATAAGGAAGATGAAATGTGCCATCATTTCAATTCCACTGTGCTAGAATTTAAATAAAACGATTGTATTTCTGCATTAACAACAATCCCATTCAAATTATTTTGGAAGAATATAATAAAGACAATCACACAACACATCATATTATGGTTGGTGTGAGCTTGTACGAAGTTGTAGATCAGCTATTCTTTTTGAAGCGGTGAAATCCGCTTCCAAGGAGGGGTTTTGTGTGTCCTGTGCATGCAGAATTGAGGATTGGTCAAGCTTCACATGACAATTTGGCCCTCCAGATAAAATCATTCATTCATTCAGAATTCATAAAAATATAGAACTAAAGCACATAGAAAGTATAGATCTAGCACACAGAATGTATAGATCTAGAACACAGATTTCATAGCTCTAGATAGAACACATAGAATAAAAATTCACCGCTTCGCTTCGAACCGAGGTTTGATTTTTTTGTTATTAAGACAAGACTAAATGATCACTGAGCAAACATCTTATTTATTCACTGCAGCAGCTGAATGGAATGTTTGGATTGGGGTCTGGTGCAACGCACAGGTTCTGAACCTGGTGAGAGCAGGAGAGGACCTGGTAAGACGTAGGAGGAGCCCGGCCAGGAGTCAACCCATAGAGCCTAGTTCTTCCACGCGCCAGAATGGCTCCCCAATCCTGGCAGAGTAGTTCCGGTGCTGCACATTGAGTGACCCTGTCTTTCCCTAATAGGACTGATCGTGGATAGCTACTGGGACGTAAGTCGGGACTTGATCAACCCCGGCTGGGTCACCTGGGCGAGGGTGTATGATGTTGCGAGACCCGAAACACCCGTCGACCCCAGGCTACATCACTGATGATACGTCCCAGCTGCATCCTTGTGATGTTTTTTTTTACATTCAACCGCAATTATTTGTTAATAGAATATTCAGTGATTCATTTAGCTATATACTGTATACTGTATATACTGTATATATATATATATATATATATATATACCTATATATATATATATATATATATACATACATACATACATACATACATACATACATACATACATACATATATATATATATATATATATATATATATATGTCACGGTTTGTTTGATAGAGAAACAGTACGGTCGAGAAACGGAGCACTCGTCGTGCGGCACGGGGCGGAACAAGCGGTCGCCACAACAACGTCCTCCAGGCGGAGCCGCTCGATTGTCCACGACATTGCAAGCGGCGCGAAGGCCAGCGGACCTTGGTCCTGCTCTTCACCCCCGAGCGCCGCAGGCGCGAGTGGCCGCGCGAGTGGCCGCGAAGAGCGGGCCAGGGCCGCCGCGCGAGTTACGAAGCCGTGGTGAATGCAATCGTTATATTTATGCCCAGGCCGTAAGGCCTGGGCAAGCCCACGATAATCGCCCTGTCCAAGTGACTACAATGGAGCGCTCCCTAGCTCATAGTAAGCTAATGGCTAAACACTGCCGAGCTAGGCTAGTAAATAAAGAAAGAGAGTCGCAAACGAGTGACGTCAGCGCCTTCACTAGTGAATGGCTGTCGTCGCCATCTGGTGGTGATTGGTGTGTGGTGAACGACAAAACAAGCGCTCTTACAATGAACGTACTGAGTTACCCAAACGTACTGTAACATATATATATATATATATATATATATATATATATATATATATACATACATATATATATATATATATACATATATATATATATATATATATACACACATATATACACACACATATATATATATATATATATATATATATATACACTAGGTCCTTACCCATCCTTACCCGTTACCCGTCCTCCTTACCCGTTACCCTTTGAAAAATAAATAGTTAATATAAATAAATAAAATAGGTAGGCTAAAATGTCATGCAATGTTTCACCAATCAAGAGTTCAAACAAGGGTTAGGGTTAATCAATTATCTACTCTTCCCCTTCTTCTCTTCAACCTCCCTCTTCCTCCCCATCTCTTCCTTGGTGTGCCCCTTCTTGAGAGGAGGAGATGCTCCTGAAGTTTAATATTTTTCCATCACCGGATACATCATCTCCCCTTTCTTGGAAGCAGGAGATGCTCCTGGACTTTAGTTTTTCACCATCACAGGATAATGGGTTCTTTATAGTTTGCTTAGAGCCATGTGTGTTTGCATAACCTCCAGTATGTGTGACGTGATTTCATTCATATCCTCCAGTGGCCTAATGATGATGTGATATAATTGTCCTCTATAACTACAATGTAAAATTAAAAACACCTTAATTATTTTATTTCTTCTAGAAATAGATAATCTTTCACTCAATAGGGGAAATGCCCGGCGAAGGTTGATGTCATGAATGTAATGTGTGATGTATCCCTATGGAATTCATGGCATGCATGTGCAAATAAAAACAAACTTAATACTTTGGTTAATATGAGCATCAAATCAATATTTCAAATGTGTTTGTGTTTTGTTTTTTTGCACATGCATGCCATAAAAATGACACATGACATTTATGACATCATCAACTTGTGACAGGCATTTCCCCTATTGAGTGAAAGATTAGCTATTTCTAGAAGAAATACAATATTTAAGGTGTTTTTAATTTTACATTGTAGTTATAGAAGACAATTATAATGTATTAAGGCATATTTGTCGTATTAGCCAGGGATCCTTTTAACAAGACGGGAAGACGATACGCACCGCTTTGTTCACCGCTAGCTTTTGCTTCCCAGACTCCTCCTGAATGAAACAACACCTTTGCTCGCAGAACCCAAGATTTATCACCAGAATACCAATGAGAATATAGTAATTTTCCGACTTTATTCTTTCCGTCCACACCAGACAAACGTTAATGTGCCGCGCTACTCCTCCCAAAGTTATGGTGGCACACTTGGGCCATAAGTCAAATCAAACGGCTTCATCAGGACATGCAGGGGTGCATTATCTCGCAAGAGATATGTTATATATAGTTTAATTGATATACATTTATTTGTGACTTATTTTTCTCCATTGACTTGAATGGGAAAATGAAAAAAGAAAAAAAAAGAAAACACTTGCAATTGCATTGTTCTAGTTTACTACTGCACTAATATTTAATACACTACTCCTGCATAGTTCCAAACACTACTGTGTAATTCCATCCTCATGGGTGTGTTGATGAATCATGCGTGATACCTGAACCACATGAGCTGTGGTTTTAATTCTGTCTCATTGGCTCTGGGCAGGGGGAGGGACAGAACCGGAGGTGTTATAAGGAAGAACCTGGGTTCATGAGCTCCTGATTCAGGTCATTGTCAGCTGTGTCGGCACATGCTGGTGACTTTGTTTTCTTACTGAGGCTGAAGTGTGGGAGAAGCTAAGCACCAAGTTACTTTTAACTGGTCCACCATGAGGAGCCTGTGTGTGCCTGTAAGCCTGCTGCTGCTGGCAGGGTCCTGCATGTGCATGTTCCCCCGGCCGTGTGCCAACTCAGAGGGGCTGCGGACCAAGGAGTGCTGCCCAGCGTGGAACGGCTCGGCCTGTGGCGTAAAATCAGGCCGTGGCAAATGTGCAGTTTTTGCGTTGTCACTTGAGCCCCATGGGCAACAGTATCCCTACCATGATAAAGACGACAGAGAGCAGTGGCCATGGCACTTCTTCAACAGGACGTGTAACTGTAGTGGGAACTACGGCGGCTTCGACTGTGGCGAGTGCAGATTCGGCTACTACGGCCCCAACTGCTCCCAGTACCGGGACCACGTTCGCAAGAACGTCATGGCGCTGTCGGCCGCGGAGAAAAAGAAGTTGGTCGACTACTTTGACCGGGCGAAGAACACCGTCAACCCCGACTATGTCATCGCCACAGCATTGAGGAAGGACATGGGTCCGAACGGCGAGCACCCCAAGTTCGCCAACGCCACCATGCTTGACCTGTTCGCCTGGATCCACTACTACGTGACGCACCCCACCTTCCTCCCCAACGGGACAGTATTCACGCATATAAACTTTGCCCACGGGGCTTCGAACTTCCCGGTCTGGCACCGTGTCTTCCTGCTGCACTTTGAGAACGAGATCAGGAAGATGACCAAAGATTTCGACTTCTCCCTCCCCTACTGGAACTGGATAGACAAGAAAGAATGTGACATCTGCACCGATGATCTGATGGGTGCACAGGACCCCCACGACCCCAACCTCATCAGCCCTGCTTCTCCCTTCTCCAAATGGAAGGTAAGAAAATAGCAATAGTGTAGCAAGATTGTGTGTGCGTGTGTGTGTGTGTGTGTGTGTGTGTGTGTGTGTGTGTGTGTGTGTGTGTGCGTGTGCGTGTGCGTGTGCGTGTGTGTGTGTGTGTGTGTGTGTGTGCGTGCGTGCGTGCGTGCGTGCGTGCGTGTGCATGTCCATGTCCGCGTGTCCATGTCTGTAGAAAATCCCTTTCCATTCTTGATACAAATGTGATCGTGACGTGGTCTATACTTCAAAGCCTGAAGTAAGCTTTCATTTGATTTTCTGCTGATACATATTTGGTGGAAGCACAGAATGACTACAACATTTGTCTTTTATCCCCATGAATTAGGAAGAACACGTCAGTTTCTAGAGTATTATGAACAGCCCTGTATCCTGTGGCGTTTTGCTTTATCTGCTGTCAGACCTCCTAAGCTCTGCACACGTCCTTGTGAGAGACAGAGCTCAGCAGGTCGGCAAACAACAGCATTGGCTCCAGACATCAGTGTGCTGTCTGTTAATAAGGAAGACGATACGCACAGCTTTGTTCACCGTTACTGGAAACAGCCTTGATACCGTTGCTGAAAAAGTTATACTAAAATAAAATAAAACAAGAGCTTTTGCTTCCCAGACTCCTGAATGAAATAACACATAACCTTTGTTCGCCTTACGGGAGGAGCCAAACCCGAGATGTATCACCTCAAGACGATACGTGTGATTTGATGTGATTGTTGATTATGGTCTCATTATGATATCTGTGGGTCTATAGGGAGTCTGCATGAACGAGGCCGAATATGTCAAAGAACGGAGGCTGTGCAATGGAACGAGGGAGGGGCCGCTGCGGCGTAACCCAGGCAACAATGACGAATATCCCAGGCTGCCGACGAAGGCTGCGGTGACCAGTCTGATGAATTTCAGTAACTACGATACAAGTCCCTTCAACCGCTCGGTTGTGGACAGCTTCAGGAACCTGCTGGAGGGTACGGTTTGCTTAGCAGCTACCGATGTTTCTGTTTGACATTGGCACATTTCCTGGGGCGATCTGCCCAGATCATGTGTCACACGTGTCTTCTTCTTTTTTTAGTTTTTTACTCTAAAAAATGCCTGCAATGTAGTGCATTTGAAACTACATTGCAGTGCACATAATGGTGTGATCACTGCTTGCCTCCTGTGATTATTTTTTTAATTTTTACTTTTGTTTATTTTATTTTTATTTCGTTGCTGAGTGAGATGAAAAAAAAACTGAGAGAAATGTGCCAATGTCAAACAGAAATATCGGTATACGTTTGGTAGCATTTCAAACCCAACCTGGCTGGTACTGCCGTGCCATTCCCAGGGGAACCAGGGGTTGGCGACCTTTTTGACATGAATTGCCAAGTTTTCATTTTCCTGATGGTCAGTGTGCCATATCACGATGGAGTACTCGCCGGGGATTAGTTTGTTGTCGGTTACAGGCACTGCTCTGCCTGTACAGACATCATATAAATAAATTACATTTCCATCAGATTTTGATTGTCCATAGGCTGTACATAACAACCTTTATTTTTTCTTCTTTAGCAATATTTTCTTTCACAGACTTAGAGCAATAACATATATATACAGTATATATATATATATATATATATATATATATATATATATATATATATATATATATATATGTTACCGGATGTTTGGGTAACTCAGGACGTTCTATGTAAGAGCGCTCGTTTTGTCGTTCACCACACACTAATCACCACCAGATGGCGACGTCAGCCACTGCTCTGCCATTCACTAGTGAAGGCGCTGACGTCACTCGTTTGCGACTCTTTATTTACTAGCCTAGCCTAGCCTAGCCTAGCCTAGCTTAGCTTAGCCATTAGCTCCATTGTAGTCACTTGGACAGGGCGTTTAACGTGCGCTTGCCCAGGCCTTACGGCCTGGGCATAAATATAACGATTGCATTCACCACGGCTTCGTAACTCGCGCGGCTACCGATGTAGTGCCTGTAACCGCTTGCAGTGTCGTGGACAATCGAGCGGCTCCGCCTGGAGGAACGTTGTTGTGGCGACCGCTTGCTCCGCCCCGTGCGGCACCACGAGTGCTCCGTTTCTCGACTGTCCTGTTTCTCTAACAAACGGTGACATATATATATATATATATATATATATATATATATATATGCCCATGTGCATACATACATCCCTGTTTTTTTTTGTTTTTTGTTTTTCACAACATCAGTAGTTGTTGCAATTATGTTGCTAAGCAAAACTTCACCGTAGGCCTATGTTGCACTATGACGAAATAAACCCATAAAATCTCTCTCTCTCTCTCTCTCTCTCTCTCTCTCTCTCTCTCTCTCTCTCTCTCTCTCTCTCTCCATTGTCTTTCAACTCTACTCTGCACTCTGCAGGTTGGGCAGATCCACTGACAGGCAAGGTGGTCCACGACAAGAGGGATGAATTCGTGACATTTATGCACAATGCAGTGCACATGTACCTGAACGGCACCATGTCATTCACCCCCCCAGCAGCCAACGACCCCATATTCTATTTACACCACTGCTTCATAGACAGGTGCAGTATAACATACAAACACACACACACACACACACACACACACACACACACACACACACACACACACACATTTGTTATTATTTTCTTAATACGTAAATTAATGATCATATTATAGTGTCGCACAAAAGTAGCACATCCCCTACTAATTGGGATGCTGAAAAGTACAAATTTTGGATGTACATGAGGTTTCCACCCGAAAGACGATTGAGTGCACTACTACATGTGTAACTACACAAACGTTAAATCTTGTGTATTTCACACAAACAAATAGGGACCGGTGGTGGAAAAATTAGGCCTACTCATTGACGCTTGTAGATCGGCTATTTTCAAATGGCCGTAATATATAGGGCTGAAGTTGTTAATTATTTTGTAATAATAATCAAAATCTACAAAGTAACTAAAGTTGTCAAACAATTGTAGTGGAGTAAAAGTACAGTATTTGCCTCTGATATGTAATGGAGTATAAGTAAAAGTACTGACAAATGGAAATACCAACTCCAGTGAAGTAAAAATACCTCTAAATGTATGGGCACACACACACACACACACACACACACACACACACACACACACACACACACACACACACACACACACACATATAATTGTATTATTATATTATATTATTATTATTGAGCTATCATTCATATTTGCATTTGCAGTGGACATTTACTGTCAATATCGTCCATGCTGTGTAACGAGATGACAATGAAAAATTACCCAAAATGCTGTCATAATTTCATAATTTACAACGCAACGTCCATAATTCCCCTATAGGAGTAAAATAACTGAGCTAGCCTTGTTCTTTGTTCTCTCTCATTTGCTTTGATTAGTAGCTTTGTTACAGTCTCTCTCTCTCTCTCTCTCTCTCTCTCTCTCTCTCTCTCTCTCTCTCTCTCTCTCTCTCTCTCTCTCTCTCTCTCTCCTCTAGTCTTTTTGAACGTTGGATGCTGAATTGGAGACGACATGAGAAGGATTACCCAGTGGCCCACGCTCCTATTGGCCACAATTTCGACTTCCACATGGTTCCGTACCTGCCAATATCCACATGTGGAGTCTACTTCCTGGTAGAGCATCTAGGCTACAAATACGACTACCTGCCAGACCCTACTGGTCAGTATAAGTGGGGTAATAATAATATGGGTAATAATAATAATAATAATAATAATAATAATCTCCCCTTTAAGAATACCGATTGTTATTGTGTATGATTTTTATCGTTGATTAGCCACGAGGTGCAGCTTGTAAGCATGGGGCGGAATGAGCAACACAGCCAAATGTGTAAAGGTAAAGGTTAGGGTTAGACTAATCAACGATAACAATGATATGAAACACATTACCAATTGGAATTATTAAAGGGGAGATAGGTAAAGTTTCCTTACTTTTTGTGCTTAAAAAAATTACCTGTTTATGCCAAATGTTTATTTTTTATTTTTTTATTTTTTTATTTCTATGACATCAATGTGCACCTTTGTGCACCATCGATGTCCGGATTTGATCGAAACATTTTATTCTATCATTTTTCAAAAGTAATCGAAAACCTGGCAGAGAGAGGTAAATAAATAAAAAAAGCTGGCAGTAAAAGTGTTTAAGATGTTAGAATGGGCTACTACAAATCAGTGTCAGCGTGTGTCGACCGCATAGTCAACATACAAGGTAACTGTCTGGTAGTCATACATAAATGAACACTAAACACTATGTTTTGCCTCTTTCTGTCTGTCTGTCTGTCTGTCTGTCTGTCTGTCTGTCTGTCTGTCTGTCTGTCTGTCTGTCCAGTTGATGATGTTTTCGCCGCTCCTGTGTTGTCGGACTGGTCAGAGTGGTCAGACTGCACGAGTGTTGCAGGCATGCGCAGCAGTACCCGGATTTCAGCGGATGTTTCTGCGGGGACTACTGAGGTTAAGGTTAGGGTTGGGGTTAGGCATAGTATTCTTAACAAATTCGGACTAAGGAACCTTCGGACTAATGAACCTTCGGACCGCGGCCATGGCACCGTTTCTGCGCGAGACAGGTGTAAAAAGACTCCAGGACGTCAGACTCGAGAGTGCCAGTGCCTTCACAGTGCAGCGGATGGAAGCGGCTGTGGATGCACGCACGGCAAGGCTGAAGTCCGGGCCTGTTACAATATAAGGGACTGTCACAGTAAGACACACAAGCACGCACGCACGCGCACACTCGCGCGCGCGCACACACACACACACACACACACACACACACACACACACACACACACACACACACACACACACACACACACGGCTGAGCCACATGTTCACAACATGTCAATTTGCGAGCTTGTGGATCAGCTATCTTTTGTCCTCCTATTTTCACAGAATCTATTATGACATGCCCAGACGCCGGGTTCATGTGGTTGATGTAGGTAATGTTATTAATATAGCTGTGTCTGTGTGTCTGCAGTGAACGGTGCATGGACAGATAAATGGTCAGAGTGGTCCAAGTGCAGACCTCATTGTGGAACCAGCAACTCCAAAAGATTCAGAGAGAGAATCTGTGAAGCTGACTATGCAGCGTCTGGCTACAGGTAAAGAAAGAAACTAACTACTGTAACTAATAAACAAACTAACTAGCCTTGACGACCATGCCAGGTTCATTTGTTGAGCTAGCTTGCATCCTATAGTTTGTATAGTTTCAATGGTAACCGGTAATGTCGCCAGAATGAAGGTCGCCGGGAAATGGGGGGTGCGTTCGGAAATGCACACCGGGTGGAGCAGCGGCGCGCATTTTCAGTCTGAACTCTGAAGGTAAACTTTCTGAAAAGCAGCAGTTGCTAACATAATGTTGCTATTGAAAGGTAATTTAATTCATGTCACCTAACCTTTTACCAATCTCTATTTTCTCCAAACCTGTTGAATGAAGAAGAAACATGAAGTATCATGTCGTTGTATGTTTATAAACTAGGGTAAATTATAAAATGAATATTAATTCATGTTGATTCTGAAGAAGGCATACTGTGATTGTGTGTCCTACTGCACATGTTTGTTGTTTCTAGCATTAACATTTGTGATACTGTGAGATTAAGACTACTGTATACATAAAGGGCCATGAATGTTCAAGATTAAGAAAGCAGCAACTGCTGCTTTTCAGAAAGTTTACCTTCAGAACTCAGACTGAAAAAAGCGTACCGCTGCCCCACCCGGTGCGCATTTCCGAACGCACCCCCCGCATCATTCTGGCGACATTTCTGGTATTCATTTCAATGTACATAGTATTAATGATGTTTAGACTGATAAATGGCTATTGGTTTACCTATGGTCCTAGATTGAAGTATGTGCTAGATGCCTAAATTGTAATCTATTTTACTACAATAATACAAGTACAATCAACCTTTTCAGTGCTCAATAAAACTTGAGTGTGTGTGTGTGTGTGTGTGTGTGTGTGTGTGTGTGTGTGCGTGTGTGCGTGTGTGCGTGCGTGCGTGCGTGCGTGCGTGCGTGCGTGCGTGCGTGCGTGCGTGCTTTGCGTGTGTGCGTGTGCGTGTGCGTGTGCGTGCTGTATTTCTGTTTCCAGTGAGAATATACATTTTCATGGACGCCCTCACGTCGACTGTGGTCAACTACCAGAAGGAGAAGCCAAGAATGAAACCCAAGCCTGTCCTTTCAATACCTGTCTGACGGGGACGCGCTTCGCACTTTTTCCTGTCACATGTTCAAATACAGGATTCTGATTGGTTTAAAACAGTGGTAAATAGGCCAACAACCTTGAGTTGGCTCATGGACCCCGCCCACTGAAACAATTAATGATTGTAACTAAAGATCCTTGCAAGTTACAACTGTGTTTTCTTTCATTTATATGGAAAAAGTGGTAGAAAGGCAATTTACCATTCGAGGTTGTGGGTTGTTGGCTGATTTACCACTGTTTCAGGGTTGTTTGCCACTCGCCTGCAGCTCGTGGCCCAACCTTGAAACAGTGGTAAATCAGCCAACAACCCACTCCCTCTCATGGTAATGGCTTACATTATAACCAATAGAGTTATAGTTTGTTATAGGAATGGGCCCTGGATGGGGAGTGTCGGATAAAATGAATATCAAATATCTAAATATTGAATCAAGCAACCTAAAAACAAAAAGTCGAAAGTCGAAGTTGGAAAAAAAAGTAATATTTTCTATTGTGAAAAATAGCAGATCTACATGCTCACATGTAGATCGGCTATTTTCACAATTTCTGCCTCTATATATTTGACAATTTGGACAATGTTTAATTTGTCATTTTAGAATTGGCACTTTAGAAATGTGAAGATATGCCCTCTATATACTTAAACTTTATGTTGGTTTGTTTACAGTTGACTGAGAAAACAATGTTGCACATTAAGTTAATCATCTGGGGACCCCCCAAAATATTTGGGGGGTTGTGTGTGATGTGATGACATCATCAAACGATAAAGTCGACTTCAACTCAACTTTTTACTGAGTCGAGTCGACTTGCAAAAATCACAAGTCGTTAATGCCCTAGTCTAGTGTGAGTGCGTTAAAATGTACCTCTTTAGGCACACATGTATGTTGAACAGTCATCTCAACATACTTTAAGATTCAGAGGAAGTGAAACAGAGCACATGTCTATTTCAGAAATGGAAGCTGCTGTGTGGTTTATGCAGGTTTCCACAGTTTTACATTGAAGAAGATGTACAATGTATTTAACCCTGCAAGGCCCAGCGTTGCTTTTTGGCAACATTTTTTAAATCATTTAACAAAAATGTTATAATTAGTTTCCCTGTTCTTTTTCACATTAACATCACCATTAAAAACCTATTGTCTAGTATTACAATGCCATTGGCCACGATATTTGTATAAATACCCCCCACAGAGGCTATCATTCACACAACTTAAAGATCTCTGGAGTCCAGAGTCTGGACGAACAACATCTCACTTTTTCCTCACTAAAACATAAGTAAAATGCCTGTATTTTTTTGTTTTTCATGATCATTAGAATGTCTAGAACATGTACATGTATATTGTGGAAAAACTTCCCCAAAATGCAAATTAGAGCATGATTTATGATTTATGGCTATAAAACCATACAAAAACATTATTCTTTTTTAAACATTACATTTTCCTGTGATTAGGACCCCTAAAACACCATGTGATTTTTTTTTTTTTTTTTTGGCAAGTAGAAATTAATTCGGGTCTTAGTATTAGTATTGTGGTGTTAGTGTCTGGTTTCATGTCAAATGGTCTCAAGAAGGGTTGAACCTCTTTCCCTCTCTCTGATGTCAACAGTTACTGTGGAATAAATATTTACTCCAACATTCGACGGTCATAGAAATAATGTTTGTTTTATAGTTTACAGAGAGATGAGCCCATTTCTGATCACAGTAGTTGCGTTGGGTTAGGCGTTAGGTTTGGTCATATGCTCATATCATGATACTAGTATATCGTTAGTTAAACACGCAAGCTACAATGTAAGTTGAACAGTGCAATGTTTAATGATTCAAATACTGCAAAGAAATCATAATAAATAATAATACTAATTACTGTGTTGGGTTCTGTTACATATGTTATTTTAATACAATTTATTCAATTTGGCAGACACGAGATAGAGATCTAGGATCATAGGTTAAAGTCAAGGACCAATCATCAGTCTAAATACAAAATATATAATAATATGTACATGCAATTGAAACTATACAAACTATAGGATGCAAGGTCAACAAATTAACCTGGCAATCTGTCTACATTTTAGCATTTGCATAACATAAGCCAGCATGGGCTAGTCAGTCAGTCAGTCAGTCAGTTTCTTTACCGATTTCAGTAATGTGAAATACCACTCTTACATCTTACACCACTCTATTTTAATCCAAATACATCAAGTGAATTCATCAAATGCATAGAAATAGTGGTGCTGATGTTTGTTGTGTGAAGCTCGTCAGAGTGTTGGAGCGCCTCCATGTGGCTGCAGAGTTCATGTGCAACCTCTTCTAGAGAGAGATGGGGATGCTAGAAACTCTGCTGGAGAAACAAACTCACTCCAAGAGGCGTCACAGAGAGAGGAAAAGTTTCAGATGTAAATTTGTAATTCAAAGGGAAATCTGAAGAGACACACAAAGACTCACACATGGGGAAAAGCCCCTACATGTAGTTTGTGGTAAAGGCTTTGCTGAGAACGGTACTTTAAAAATACACATGATATGAACACTCATACAGGCGAAAAGCCCTTTACTTGTACAGTTTGTGGTAGAGGCTTTAATGAAAAGCCTAATGTAAAACGACACATGAACACTCATACAGGCTAATAGCCCTTTTCTTGTACAGTATGTACAAGAAAAGTGTAGTTTAGGTTGAAGGCTTTGCTGGAATTGACAATCTTAAAAGACACATGACTACTATAGGGTAGGGGGGAAAGCCTTTAGTTCAAGTTAGTCACACAGACACGTGCACGATCATTCAGTCTAATCCAGGATGACAACGGAACTAAAGCAGAGCAATCGCTGAACACAACTGAATACATAAACATTATTAGTTTCTTGTGTATGGATTTTTGTTTTGTCTTGTGTATGGATCTTATCAAATGCTTTTTTCATAGCTTATTAGTAGATATGAGCAATGAAAAAGTTGTTCATTATTATATTCATTCATATGCATGCAATAATTATGTTCATTGACATGCATGCAATAATCGTGCAGTAAAGTGCGTACAATCTGCTGGGTTTGTGCTGCTGTTCTTTGTGCGTTGATAAATTTGTTGTTTGGATTGGTAAATTATCATAGTACATAATTGTGGTAGCTGCCAGAGCTTACTTAATTACATCTACAGAGTTGTGGGTCTTTTATTGAGGTGTTGGGTAAAAGCATGCAACCTACCCATTTCATTAATTTCATTTCATTTCTTTATTTATTTAGAACATATTAGATTTTAAATGAGAAAAGACAAAGGAAATACAAGGACATTTTTTATTTAAAAAAAAAAAACTAAAACAGCGCCAAAATTATCTTAACATCATCCTTAAATTATATTTCATGTTCAAAAAAGGAGTAGGAAGAAGTTTGTGAAAACTTAACAGGTCCTACCCCTTCTTTATATAACTTATATAACTCTAATCATCAGATAAATATATCTATATAGATGCAGTGACTCTCCAATTGCCGGTCTACAAGCTCACAACGAGCATGCTTGTAGATCTGCTATTTTCGGCAAACGTTCCCCACTACACAAAGATTTGGCAGACCCCCTGTAGTAACTCTGAGGACCCCCGAGGGCAGTGGTTTTCAACCTTTTTCATATCAAGGACCATTATTTATTCGGCATTTGAGGTAGCCTCTCAGACCCAAAACATAGAATATCTTGTTATCGTTGGATAAGATTGTGTCCACAATTCCATGCTGTATTGATGTTGGTACCATAGGGGAGATAACGTTAAAGGCAAATGTTGATCAAAATAACAAATTATTCTGTAATTTTGTAGACTTCTTGTTAATTAGGTAGCGCAGATGTTTAACAATGATTGAAGTTGTTATAGATCTATAAGGGTCCATTTGGTTACCAGCTCTCCATCATTTAGCTGGGGAACCAGTTGGAACCTCCCTCGAGGACCACTGGTGGTCTCCGGACCACTGGTTAATGAACACCACTGCCCTAGGGGTCGCCGGACCCCCTGTTGAAGACCCCTGGCTTTAGGATCCAGCTGATCCAGCTGGCGTATGGGGCTGGTGGAGATGACTTCTTTACATGTCGTTGTCGATCAGCCACCGGATCCAGCGGACGTAGCTTCTGACCTTGGTGTACACGCCCGGGTAGAAATTGTAGCCACAGCTGATGCCCCACGAGACGATGCCCTCGAATTTGCCATTGCAGACGAGAGGACCACCCGAGTCGCCCTGCAGAAAGCCATAGAGAATAGATATCTTTATTGTCGCCTCAGAGGCAGCAGCACAGCAGTAAGGGTTACAGAGATTACAGGTAAAGAGTAAAGGCCTCTCCATACTTCGACAGAACCGAACTTTTCGGTTGGAAAAATAAACTTTTTTATTTTTTATCTTTTCCGAAAAAAAAGCGTCGGATGTTCATACTTCGCTCCTGTTCGGAGGGTTGGCACGTTGGAAGTTGGAAGCGGTGGCAGTGCACGTATTGTGGAGGTTATGGAGGAGGAGGAAGACGAGGAGGAAATGTTAGAGGAGGCAGAGGAGGAGGAGGATTTTGCCCTGCTTTGTGCGGCTGAGGAGGAGGCGAGCACATCTAGCCGTCGGTGGTATCTGCCAGTCGTTTTGACGACCTTCTGTGTCGTGTCGCGCCGCTCATTGAGCAATGAGCATGCACCGACACATAGTATAGTAGTTTTCGCGGGTCGCAAAGCAAAAACAAAAGCAATGTACAGTAGCCTCGCGTCACCAGGCTTTCCAATGTACAGTATAGCTGTGGGGGGGGGGGGGGTCGGACCAATCACGTTTGCCGTTTCACCGAACCTGATTTCGGCGAGTGACAACATCTCGATGTGCAAATTTCAGAACTATTGTTCGGAGAAAAAGCATTCCAGAACTTTCGAGGAATTACATTTTATAGTTGAAAAGGACCTTTTGACCGAAAACGGCGGTTTCGGTCAAAGTATGGACAGGCCTTAAGGAAAGAAAAGTACTGTCGTATACTGCAATCTTTTCAACCTTTTTTCATATCAAGGTCCTTTATTTAGTCTGCATTTGAGCCACGGACCACCATTCCACAATTCCATGCTGTACTGATTTTGTTGCCATAGGAGAGATAACAGGCAAACATTGACCAAAATAAAAATAAAACATCTACATTCTAAACTCTAATTATGTAGACGTCTTGTAAATTAAGTAGGTATTTAACACTAATTTAACTCTTGAGCGGGTACTAAATCATTCTACACTGAGGATTTAAAGATCTATAAGGGGTCCATTTGGTTCCCAACTGTCCATCATTTTGCTGGGGACCACCTGGAACCCCCTCAAGGATCACTGGTGGTCCCCGGACCACTGGTTGAAAACCACTGGTATACAGCAATACAAGGCAAGAAAAAAAAAGGAGCACTATACAGAACAACAACATTAACTGTCCTGCACTATGCAGGAAAACAACAGCACAAGGTCACAGTATCTCAGTGTATGCCGTCCTAAAACAAGTAGTGTCCATTACAATCAGTGCACCGTCAAGCAAATAAAGTGTCCATTTCAATCAGAAGAAAGGACACCTGATGAACAAATAGGTCCTTCCTTTTGTGAGATATGAAACACACCCTAAAGTAAGTACTGCTCTCGCTGCTCCAGTGTCGAATGGCACTGCTCATTTGAACGTGAATTCCCTATTATTGTTGTCTGTGACACTTATAGGATATTGTTTCGTCACGGCACCTTTTATCCCCTGCATTGTGTCAGAAACCTGGAGACGCTTTTGGTGTTAGCGGGTTAAATTGAACTCAGCCCAAAATACTCCAAAAATCGTCAGTATATTTAGTCATAGTTTCATTCATCATAGCTTGGTTTTTATTTATTTTTTATTTAGGTAGCCAACTCACATAATTTGGTCTGTCGCCCCCAAAAGAAGGAAAAGTATTCGACAGACATTTTTCGTCATCGTTCTTTCGCGACGAAATCAACACTACTGAGTACGCTCTGTGTACTCTCTGTTTGGGAAAATCTCGATAGTCTGAGGTCCCATTAGTCAGAGTAAGGTTAGGGTTAGGCACCAGAGTCGTCAGGTTAGCATTCACCAGCCTCGGACTAATGACACTACGCGCCCCTCTGTTTTACCTTGCAGGAGTCCTTGCCGCCGTATCGAGTTCCGGCGCACAGCATGTTGTCGGTGACCCTGCCCCAGTAGTAGTATTTACACCAGGGGATGACGTGCACGTCCACGGCGCGCAGCTGGCGGGAGAGGTAGTAGCTGTAGACGTGCGTCACGCCCCAGCCGCTCACGGTGCACGTGGTCCTGTACTGGAGCCCCGGCGTGTCCTGGTCAGGCAGCGCCACCAGCTGGGTGCGGTTGTAATCTTGCCCCTCTCGGGTTAACTGCAACACAAACCACAATACTAATAGGGATGAGACGATATTCTTTTGCAAAGAGAAATTAGCTTGGATTCTCCATCGATGATGTCACAAGACAATGGGTTTCTGACCTGCCCACAGCCCTCCTCTGAGACACAGACCGAGTAGAAAAGAATTATGCTATTTTAACATTAGTGAGGACCAATTATATGAAGATTGAAGGTTGAAAAGTGGTGAAGTCGTCCTTTAAGTAAGAGAAACGTCGTTTTACTTTAAGGAGTAGTACGATAAAGGAGTAGGAAGTAGTTTTTGTCGCATTAAACAATAATTTGATAACAATAAATGTACCCCCATTGATTCCGGATGGGGACCCAAATGCATTTGGGTATATATAAAAAAATATTTAGTAAATTTACCCTCATTGATTCCGGATGGAAATGCATTTGTGTCCTCATTCGGAATCAATAGGGGTAAATTTACTATATATATTTATATATTTCTTTTTTAATGCAAATTTTGGAATGCGACAAATACAAAATAATATTATTGAACCCAAGTCTCCATGGTGTGAGTAATCAATAGAAAAAAGTCATTTTGGGGGTGAACTACTCATTTAAAGTACTTAAGCACCTCTGGCCATGATTAATTGTCTAACAACGTTGCTACTGTAGATGTAGATATAGTACATGTAGTAATGCTTACCTTTATGAGCATGATGTCACTGTCGAAGCTTCTGTAGTTGTACCTGGGATGGACGAATATCCTGGTCACGTTGAAGGGCATCTCGTTGGCCTCCTTCACAGTGAGGTCGTGCTCACTCAACACCACCTTCAGCAGATTGGACCTGGGGACCAAAGTCAGGGGAAGTGTTGATTTTGTAGTTGTCATTACAAACACATCCATGCCTTGGTTGTCCCACACAAGCCACCACCATCTCATGAATCATTAGGGGTGCAACGATATAGTAACTGAATCGTAAAAATGGATTTGAATTTGCAATGATCTACTTTATCGTTTGCAAAAGCAAAATATCGTACCGTTTTGGCTTTGTATCGTATCGTTATAAAATGCGGTAAACGGTATCGAATCGTTTTGCAATGCTAATAATTGATTGTATGGAAAATAAGTATTTGTGAGGGAAATTGAGGGAAAATGAAAAAGAGGGGTCTAATTACCTTTCCATTCCAAATAGATACTCTTGGTCTATTGATAAATGTGTGTAATCTCTGTGTTCATGTCAAGGTGGGTTTGTCCATATGTGTTGAATGTCCATGTATTTGCTAGATAATCAGTGTTTACTTCCATAATAGATTTTTTACACGTTTTACACAGATTTCATTTAGTTACTATATCGATTTTAAATCATTGAATCGAATCGTATCTATCGCCATGAATGAACCAATATCGTCCATGTATCGTATCGTTAACCATGTATCGTGATGCGTATTGTATCGCTGTTAAAATGTATTGTTACACCCCTATGAATCAGGTTTTGGGGTGAGCATTCGGCACAACTGCCAATCAAAGTGACTGTACTGGCCAATCACAGGGCATCTTTTCCGGGACTTGGTAAAACGCATAAAAGCATAACATCTGTTTAGCAGAGTGTGATGGCTTTTGTGGGACAACGATGGCATGGATGTGTTTGTAATGACAACTAGTAACACATTCGTGAAAAATAAAAACATTTGATTCTCCTAGGGAAATTGAATTTCAGTCTTTGTGGGATGTGTTACTAGACACCTTTACAAACACATTGGTGAAGATTTTTTTTGGTAAGGAATTTATTCCAGGATATGACACTATTTCTGACAATATTCCCTTCTTATAAGTATCACTCTTCTGTATAATATGCCCTGGCCCCATGTTATTAGTAGTACTCACGGCCTCCAGCAGTGGGCAGCAGACACCACCCATGTGGTGACATCGCTGTGGACCAGGGTTCCTCCACAGTAGTGTCTCCACACGCCATTCCTTTCATACTGCAGAGAAGCCTGGTATCCAATAGAGTACTTGAGTACCTCCTCACCCCCAATGATCTTCGTTGCAAGGGTCTCTGTGGGCAACAAGTCAAGTCACATTTGTTTACAGAGCACATTTCATACGACAAGCACAGACTCAATGTGCTTTTAAAAAATCACTTGAACCCCATCATCCGTATCCTGGGGGGAACATAGGCCTAAGCCAAAAATAGCAGATCTACAAGCTTACAACATGTTACAGTTGTGACACATTGTAAGCTTGTGTGGATGTGCAAAGAGATTTAGAGTAGATTGAAAAAGAAAAAAAGTGCAATGCATCTTAGGTCTGTTTGACTCAGTATAGAGAGTCTAAGAGTTGTTCAACTGAAATGATATTGATAAATTCCAAATATACATATTCTGCGGCACCCCAGAACTTGCGTCAAAGCACCCACTTTGTGGAATTCTATACCAGCTGATCTAAGGCAGGGTTTCTTATCAGTGGGACCATAGTGACTGAAAGAAAGCACCATAACCTGATGTAGAGTCCATCCAGTGTATAGTGAGCAGACCATTGTCAGATGAGACCTTTACATGTATGGCTCAAGCATGTCAGAAACATAAGAAGGAGCTAAGCCATTGATGGATAAAAAAAGAAAGAAAAAGAAAGAAAAAAACATAAAAAATGTGTTTCACTCGGAGCTATGTCAGTGAAGAGAAGATACAACAGGAGTAAACAAAATATTCAAATAAGGAATGCGTGTTTTACGTACTGTTGATTACAATTTCTGTGAATTCCCAAGTAGAATAATAGTCTTTGGTCTAGGTGAGAAAAATCCAAATCAACCGCTACAGAATGGTGCAATATTTTTCAATGGTTTTCCATCTGATTGCAAAATTACGAGGCATCATGTACCCGTCCAGTCACATCAAGTCGACCATTGTGTAACTTTAATTTGTGCTTTTGTCCATATGTAGGTCACTAAATGTCCTTTGAAAGACTCTTTTCAACATGTTTACATATCATCTGACATGTTTACAATATCATCTGACATGCTGCACAATAGAAACCTGTCTGAGTCACTTCTTTATGTGATGAAAGGGAAGGTCAGAGCTACCTTTTCGCACACCCATACAGTAATAATGGATCGCATTTTTATAGCGCTTTTCTAAGCAAGTTGCGAAGCGCTTTACAATGGTCAATGGACACCTCTACACAGGAGGAGCCGGGATTCGAACAACCAACCCACAGACCCCTGGACGACCTGCTCTACCTCCTAAGCCACAGCTGCCCCATATATATTGCATGTCAGTTTCAGGTGATAGTTTATTCATAGTAAATCTTTAACCATGTCTGTGAAATTTGTGACTAAACAAACTAACCCATTTATCATTCTAAAAATGCCTTCTAAGTTTTCTGAAAAACGCATGAAATATTGCAATATGCTGTATATAGTGTGTGCCAACGGTGACGCAATGGACCAATCCCCAATCACATACACACCCATTGTAACTGTTACAATGGGTGTGTATGTGATTGGGGATTGGTCCATTGTAGTCCTTAGCGGCCATCTCTTGGGTAAAAACACAGGTGTTTCAATTGTTTGATTGCATAGAACTAATGCTTTACTCCAATCAGAACACCTGTGTAAGGCTGTGTTGACCCAAGAAATGGCCGCTCTTAGAACTACATTTGGCACACCCTATAGCAACAACAACTCCACAAGGGGTAACTTCCCGTCTAAGTGGGTTAAAGGGGCCACACCATGCTTTTAAAAATATATATTTATATAAATATTGGTCCATAATACAGTTTCATACAGGTTTTAGCCTAAACAGTTACTCAGGTATTGACATGTCATGTTCTGTCTGTCTCTAATTGTCTCCACCAGCCGAAGGCATGGGGGAGAGTATGTTTTCCCCTTCGTCCGTCCGTGCGTCCGTCCGTCCGTCCGTCCGTCCGTCCGTGCGTCTGTGCGTCCTCGCAGTTTGTGTGCACCAAATCTCAGTCGCCGTTGGCCCGGGCGCTGCCAAAGTGAGCACACACATTCCCTGGATGCCAATCTAGAACCTCTGCCCTAAATTTTTCAAATAGGCCTTTTCTAGCGCCACCTAGTGGCCGATGTTTGCAAAACACATTTCTGTGCACTACTCTTACAGATTTTGTCCAAAAATCCTACAAATCGGTAGGCAGTATCTCGACAGTCATGTGATCGACACGGATCTGTCCAATTTTGCATATTCCATCCTGATTGGCTAAGATTGGCTTCCAAAATTTGTAGGATTGAGCCGTTTTGAACAAAATGCCTCAAATCCCAAACGCAAAGTGCAATTATCATGAAATTGCGCACACACGTTCCCACTAGGTCGAGGAAGAAATGCCACTTCAAATTTTTGAAATCAGCCTCATGGTGGCGCTATAACAGGCCGATTTGTGGTTTTACCTATAACTCCACCGATCAGTTTCAAACTTTGTAAGCACACTCCCTAGAGGCTAAGGATAAACATTTGCCCTGCATTTCTCACATCAGCCTTTTATAGCGCCACCTTTGGGCCGACTTATGTAAAACACATTTTTGAATATTACTCCTTGAGATTTTATCCAAAAATCACGCAAATCGGTACACAGTATCTCTATAGTCATGTGATCAAGTCCGATCCGTCTGATATTTCATATTCCATCCTGATTGGCTAATATTGGCTTCCAAAGTTTGCAGGATTGCTCCGTTTTTGAACAAAATGCCTCAAATCATCAACGCAGCTTGCGATTACCGTGAAATTTGCCACACATATTCCCACTAGGTCAAGGAACAAATGCTACCTTTTTCACATTAGCCTGTTATAGCGCCACCAGCAGGTAGACTTTAGCAAAACACATTTTTGGAACACAATGCTTCAAATCATGCATGCAGCGTCCGATTGCCATGAAAGATCTAAGGTGAAGAACATATGCCACCCTTTTTACATTGGCCTATTATACAGTAGCACCACCAGGATGCACAGCCTGGTGGAGACCTGTGCTCAGAAGAGCACTGCTTCTAGTTCCAAGCTGTTTCAGAGGCAATTCCAAACCACAATGCAATAACTTGATATTTATTTAGAAAGACACAGATGTTTCGAAACATTCTTTAGAAAAACAAACAGAATGCAAAGGAATCAGAACGTTTGAGGCAAAATAAAAATATCCTTTAGACCAATTCTGCTAACTTATAGTTACATCCATATCACTTAACACCATGCAGTAAGCATTATGTAATGAATCAATCTCAACGATTAAGAACAACCAAGAAGCTTACCTGTCACGGCGAGAGCCAAAAGTAGCAACCATGAACGCCTCACTGTCTGACCCATGTTTCACTCCACCTGTAACATACAGTGTAAGCAGCAGCTGGTATATGGATATAGATTTACAACATGACAAAAATAATGCATTTCTTTACCTTAGATTACCACAACCTGATAGGCCATCTTCAAATTACCCATCCTGGATTTCTCAGCGACACCTCAAAAACATATCCCTAAATCTACACATCTGACAGAGGACATAATTCCTATTCATATTTGCTAGTAGTTGGTTCAATACCACTAATCAAGTTGAACAAAATTTGTCCTACAGCACAACCTTTTACAGCATTCCGGATAATGTGAAAATATCACCTATAATCCAGCACGTGCATGCAGCAATCTTCAGGGTAGGCTATCTCCAACTGAACCAGACCTAATCCCCCCATGTTCCTTATATAGCCTATAGTGTAACTGCATCCTTGCCTGCTTTTGTTAAACCATCTTTCATCTCTCTACAAAGGGGGGACATCCCACAAATGATGGTGACCTCATATGACAAAGCCATGCGGTGTCGCATGGTACCAAAACACCCGTTTTATCTATTGCTAATCTTGTTTTGGTTGTCATCTTGGGATATGTTGTTCGCTGTGTCGGTAGTTGGAAACTGGACACCTGCACAGACATCAGGGACGTGCTGGGCCCCTGATTCAGCCCGGGAAAAAGAGTTGGAGAGGCCCTCATTTTATTTTTTTATATTTCGTCGTTGTCGGGTGGAAACCTTATATGTCCATAACCGTTTGTTTTGTATTTATCATTTCAAAAATGATATAAACTAGTGATATAAAACAGCCGATCTACAAGCACACAACGCCTCGCACCGCGAGGCGTTGTGTGCTTGTAGATCATGCTGTTTTCACTACTTTTGTGCAACAGCCTTGTATGATGAAGCAGGGCTTTGCTTTGTGAAAAAATGTATAAATTTGAAACTTGGAGATACAAGGTTTCTGCCCGACAGTGACGATTTACTTTGGTGGCCGCACAGCCCCCAAAATGGAACGAAGGCCGACATTTTATTTAATTTCTTTCCTAATGGCTGGCCTGGGCCGACCGGGAATGAACCGGCCGTTCGGGAGTTGTCCCGCTTTTCCCAATGGCCAGCACGTCCCTGACAGTCGTCATCATTGTATGAATATCACACTGTAGCTTTATTGTTGTATTGTGGAATTGTCTGGAATCAAACTGGTAGGAGGTGCATTACAGAGGTAAATGCTGTGATTATTAACCCATTAAGACTATAGATATGAATGCGCACGTCAGATATATGAGCTTGTAGATCTGCTATTTTTCTAAATCCTGTGCATTTGCCAATTATATATAATTGCTGATTGTTTGAAACAAGAGTGGGAATCTAGCAGCCCCATATGGGGTGTGGCTGTGTGGTTCAGTAGGCCGTAAGGGGAGAGCAGGAGTGGCAGGACAGGAGCGTGTCTGTGTCTATGCACACTACATTCACAGACAGACAGACAGACAGGCAGACAGACAGACAGAAGTATGAAGCTTTGCCAAAAGTTCAATAATTATTATTATTATTTTAATGATTTCATTCAGCTTTCTTTTCTTATGGGTATTCCACTTGGTAACCTCCACCTTCCTATGCTGTCAAAACCTAAGCATGAGCACTCTTTCAATTTGAAGTTAGCTGTTGGTCTGTTTCAGACTGGGCCTTATCGTGCGTCCCGCGCTATTCGTCGATTATGCACAAGGCAGCTGGCACTGCCTGTCCCTAAACGGCTGCCTGTCCCTAAACGGCTGCCTGATTATCATGTGCCGGTGTTACCCATTGTGTCGACTCCCTTATTTGCGTCTGGAGGTGTGGCTGATGGGCATGTAGTTGCACACTCTGTGAAATTGCTATGGTGCCCACTATGTGTATGGGAAAGCGCATTGCGGGTCCTCAGACCACCCGCTATGCCAAATCTGTTTGGTCGTTTACAAGAGCACACCTGCAATAGAAATGACGGGACTCAGGCCCGGGCGCACGGCGGGCATGCATGCAAGTTCCCAGAGCCGATCTGAAAGACTTGTGTTTCCACGCACAATTTATGTGGAATTTCAAAGACAAATTCCTTTGAAGACCTAGTGAAATGAAAAATACGTTTTTCACACGTTTATCCACTTTATATCATATTTCACTCAATATTTGTTATTCCTTCATTATTCTTAGGAGATAAGATTCAAGTTTCGGAAGTGACGGAGTGGAGTCACAAAGTGTTTTGCATATCAGTAATAACAGCAAAAAATTAAAATACCTGGGAGTGTGGGTAGACCACACCCTGGGCTGGTCGATCCAGGTGGATCACATCTGCGCCAAAGTGCAGCAGCGCATGTACTTTTTGAGGAGACTGAGGGCCCACGAGGCTAGCCCGGAAATACTACACCTTTTCTACCGTTCCACCATACAGAGTATCATCCAATGCTGCGGCACTGTGTGGTACAACAGTCTAACGGTACAAGTTAAAAACAGGGTGGTTGGACTGATCAAAATGGACTCGAAAATCATCGGTCAGCCCATTAATCAAGGCTTCCTTGAAAGCCAGAATGCTGCAGTAGTGCGTCTGGCCCAAATGGAAGACAGTCCCTCCCACCCCCTCCACCAGGAGTTCGAGCTTCTCCCATCGGGGAGGCGGCTCAGAGCCGTGCGGTGCAAGTTGCAAAGGACCAAGAAATCTTTTGTGCCCCATGCCATCACCCTCCTAAATAAGAATATGGGTAAATAGGTGAATGAACTTTTAGAATTTTGGAATTGGACAATTGGACAATTTCCAGGTGGATTTGTTTTATTGCTGGTCTTGTGTTGTAGTCTGTATGTGTCTGTGTTTTTACTGTGGTGTATTTCTTTTTAGTTGTTTTTAGTAGGCACTTTATGCACATTAAAACACATTTCTGTGTAAACAGACAATAAACTGACTTGAACTTGAACTTGAAAAAAGACAAAAATAAAACAATCACTATTTAACCAATCAACTAATGAGGTGAAGTAAAAAAAATCACATTACAGGATATCTCACAACACAAAGAGCGGTAATCACAAAGAGCTACAACGGGTGAGTCTTTTAAAGGGAATGTCCACTGGACACAGCTCTTAAGTCCAATGGGACATTGTTCCATAGCCGAGGGGCGAAACTCGAAAAGGCTCGATCACCTTTTTCACAGTGGCAGCGACAAAGACACAGGCTACCATTCTTTTTCAACAGAAGCCAACGACAAATGAAGAAGCAAAGATACATCTGATGTTTCAAAGGACATTTGACAGTGACCTACATAGGAATATAAACTGGACATTCAGCTCTTAGGTCCAAGGGGAGATTATTCCATAGCCTAGGGGGCGAAACTCGAAAAGGCTTGATCACTGTTCACACCGACAGCTACAAAGATAAAGGCTGCCGTTAATTTTCAACGGAAGTCAGCGACATGAAGATGCAAAGATACATCCCTCACAGCCCAAAACGCCTCGTAACTATTGTTTGACCATTTCTTTTTAGTATGGTATGTAGTGAATAGAAGTAAAAGTGTTGGAATATGGAAATACTCAAAGTAAAGTAAAAAACATATATATATATATATATATATATATATATACATATATATATATAGATATAGAGAGAGAGAGAGAGAGAGAGAGACTTTTACTTCTATTCTTGAAAAGTTGCATGTTAAAGTGGACGCCATTATTCTCGCGATAATACAAATCTAAATATCATCATCATCATCATCATCAACTCTTTATTGACAGACACTAGGTCCAATAAGAAGACAAACAAAAACAGAACATTAAAAACATCACACCATAAAAAATAAATAAAAACAGAGCAATCAGAACACTAAAATAAGGCACTATACCAGTGTTTCCATATGCAAGAGTGGTATTTCACATTACTGAACTGGGGTTTAGTCAGCAGCATGATAATCAAATTATTAGACACATTTAGACGACAGATAAACTTGAACGTCAAATTTCTCAACAGAGCATGAAAAGTGCACACTCCTACTTCACAAAACAATTGACTGGCACTCGACCATCTTGGTTTTCTGAGTAGAATCCTCATACAATCATTGTAAGCAACCTGCAGCTTTTGGATGCTTGTCTGCTTATAGTTTACCCACAAGGGGGCAGTATACAGAGGAGTGCAGTAGGCTCTGAACAAGTTTATCTTAACATCATTAGAACAAAAGTAGAACTTCTTCCTAAGCATGTTGGCTTGTGCATAGAGCATACGACGCTGCCTATATATGTCATCATCATCACTCAATTGGTCAGTAATGATGTGACCCAGATATTTTGCTTTATCACACACAGTCAGAACCTGACCTGACAAATAGAATGAAGGAAAAGAAAGGTCCTTGTCCTCTCTTGTTCTACAGACCATGATGACACTCTTTTTAGCGTTATATTTCACATCACATTGTACACCATAATCTGAACATATATTCAGTAGCTGTTGGAACCCAGTACTGCTAGGAGACAGGATGGCCAAATCATCAGCATACATGAAATGATTAATCAGAGTGTTGCCAAGCACACAGCCAGTTCTACAGTTACTGAGCTGTACAGAGAGGTCATTCATGTAAATATTGAAGAGGGCGGGGGAGAGAATCCCCCCCTGCCGGACCCCATTACCAACCTTAAACGGTGCAGATACTTTGTCGCCCCATCTAATCTGCATGCTCTGGTTAGCATACCAGTATGAGAGAATTCTAATAATACTAGCAGGCACGCCCCTCTCTTTCAGCTTTAAAAACAGTTTATGATGGTTGATCCGATCAAATGCCTTAGAGGCGTCAATAAAACCAACTAAAACTGAGGAATTCTTACCTTTATACATACCAATCACTTCTTTCAATGCATATATACATAGGTCTGTACCATGCTTAGCTTTAAAACCAAACTGATTGTCAGTAGTTATAAGAAAAGAGCTTAAACGATCTAATAAAATTCTCTCTAAAACCTTTGAGAGTATACTAGCAAGTGCAATAGGCCTGTAGTTGTCTATGCTTCCCACCTTACCTGCCTTGTCCTTGATGACCGGCACCAAAGTGACGGACAGCATGGAGTCAGGCAGCAGCCCATGTGACATCAGGCCTGAAAAACAGATGGCAAGCAGGACCGCTACCCTGGGGCTTGCATGTTTCAGATGCTCTGCTGTGATGTGATCAAGGCCGCTGGCTTTGTTATCAGCCAGCTGAGATATTGCCTGAAACACCTCATTCGCAGTAACTCCAACAGCATCACTGTTAGGGATGCTGCCTATATTAAACGGGTCACTTTTAACACAATTAAATAGTTCAGAGTAGTGCTGCCTCCATATCTCAGCTATGTTATCAGCTCCAGCTACACCCTCAATTGTGCATGGTAGCAGTGTACTACCTCGGTTTAATGCTTTCACCTCTTTCCAGAAGCCAGTTACATTGCAGCTAAGGAGTTTCTCAGCCAATGAGTCAGCTCTCATAGTATTCTCATGCCGAGTGACAAATCGAATGGCAGACTTGTACCTAGCATGAGTAAGCTTCTTACGGTCAAGTACTGTACCATGTCTAGGTCTGCCTGCCATAACCCAATCGCTGAAGGCCTCCCTAGCCGCAGTGTAATGGGCAAGAACATGTTTGTTCCAGCCTGGCTTTCCACTGGATCTCCTGTTAGAGCGTGTAACATAAGGGCTGCTGGCCTCACACAGGGTTTTGATTATGTCATCATACAGAGCACAGAGGGCTTTTCTGTGAATTAAATCACAACAATTACAATCAGTGCACAGAATTGCATCATGTGGAAGAGACACATTATTTAAAAGAGCATCAGTTCTCCCATAATAAGACAAGACATCTTCATCTGTGAGTTTAGACCAGTCTAGTTTGGCCCTCGAATTATTAACCTCCTGGGTCAGCTCGGGGAGACTGTCCATATTAATATCTAAAATAAAAGGAATATGGTCGCTCATAGAGGCCTCATACACAATCTCCATAGAGCGTAAAGTGGCGTGTGCATCAGCCGTGCTAACACAGTGGTCAAGCCATGAAGTTGTGTGCCAAGCTTCACTAATGTAAGAATAGCTATCAGCTGGCAATAGTACTTGACTGGATAAGGTGAGTACATTATCATCACAGAACTGTATTAGGTGTCTTGCAAATAAGGATCCACCATCTGAAATATCAGCATTCCAGTCACCGACCACATAAACACACGTGCAGTGATTATCCTGTATAAAAGAGTTAATAAAAGCAAGTTTAAACATGTAGTCATCCTCATTGTCTTTACATTCATAAGGAGTGTACACATTAAGAACAATAAACTCCCTGTTGTTGGATTTATACTGAACCGCAATACACCAATCAACTTCGAGCCTGATAACATTAATGACTGTGTCCAGCTTCTTGTGCCAGAGGACAGCGACACCTCCCGCTATCCTCCCCCTCACAATTCCCATGGACAGGTCAGTCGTTGACTCACCAGCTCCATGAAAGTTATCATTAAAAGAATTCAATAGGCCCAGGTCTTGTTTTGGAAGGAATGTCTCTTGTAAACATAAAATGTCACAGTTAAGCATCAAATTGTCAACAGCTACACGCCGAGCCCTGTCCCCAGCACTGCAGCCAAGACGCAGTCCACGACAGTTAAAGGAGCCGACCCGCATAGTTACACGGAACGAACGGGCGATGCCCCGTTAACCGCACTTCCACCAGCAAGAGGGGGGGGTAGGGGTAGGTTCGCCCCCACTGCACCTGCCTTTCGTGGCTCATAGAATCGCCTGACCACAGAGCCTTCTGGCCAGAGATCAGGGACATACATCTCTGCAACATCTTTACACTCTGCGCAGACTTTAAAGGAGCTATAGCGATTGCCCACAGTGACAATGCGTTGACAGGTTACTTTGCGTGCAAGTTTATCAGCCAGATAGCTCGCCAGCACCTCTGGATCGAGGTCCGGAGAGAACTTGGTCGCAAAGACGCTGACCAATTTAGTCTGAATGACTCTGATATTACCCTGCGTGCCCGTCCCGACAACGACAGGCTTAGATTGGTCCCGTCTTTTGCCACCAGCAGCCCGCACCACTGCAGGATCCCTCTGCCCCCGACGCTGCTTTACAACAAAGGACCATTTAGGCGAGGTGGTAGTCGGCACCGCTGGGCTAGAGGCCAGGCTCTGGTCCCCAGGGATTTCCTGGTGGACGTCATGCTGCAAACGCCCACTCTGTGGCTCTTGTGCAGCAGGTGTCCCCTCGCTCCTCAGCACCGCAGATCCTCCTGGGCTCGTTTCCAACCCTGAACACATGACGACAGGCATCGAATCGGCAGTGTTGTTCTCGTTGAGTTGACTGTAATTTTTTACAGTGTTGTCCCCGTCAACCGAGGCAGCAGAGTCGTCTGGACCCAGCTCACCGGACGGTGCTGTCCCTCCAACGATGATGCCCCTTGGCTCCTCCTGCTGCTCCAGCGCTGATACTCTGGATATCTGGAAATACTTTTTCAAAAATATTGTTTAAAATAAATCTGTCAAACGATGACGGGTTTCTGAACTTCCCACAGCTCTCCTAAGAGACTTGGACCGAGTAGAATTATTTTGTGCTATTTTATTATGAACATTAGTGAGGACCTATTATATGAAGATAGGTTGAAAAGTGGCAAAGCCATCCTTTAAGAAAAAAAATGTTGTACTTTTTCCTCCACTGGTCCCGGGGAAAAGTCTAATTTCTCTTTTGGGCTTTTGTCTTTTTGGGAACCACACTGGGTGACGTAGAGCACCTTTAGCATGCTGACAATGAGGTGAACTCCCCCAGGGTGAATGAAATGGCACATTATGGTTCCCACTGGAGTTCCCTGACTACATGTTGACTCAGAACACTGAAGATAATGTTCCTTGTGTGTGCCTCACACAATACGGTAAAACCCACCAAAAGCCCCTCATTTTCTATGACCCAGATGAACTCCAGTGGCCCACAGCCAAAGCTCTACATGAACCTAAAGACCTGAGGACAAAAAATGTCTTTTAAATGTTACCGGTTTGCATCATTCCCAAGTAGGCCTGTAATTTGGGGCCCTTGACATGAACATGTGTAGTACCTCAGGTAGCCAACAGATGGGGTAATTTCCTAACATACTGTATGCACTCCACACAGATCTTGAACAATAGTACCAACATGTAGAATACCAATTGGCCTTTTCGTATTTACTCCTCTCCTTATGTTTTGTTGTTTGTGACTCTTTACCTGCACATGTGCCCTCCATGTCAACATTGTCATTGTCACTTTTATTTACTGCTTTACTGACCCATCTCTCCAACTCTCAAGTAAAAAAAAACATGTTCAGGTGGGTCACTAATTTCATCCAATCAGCCATTTGTCAGCTTAAAATGTAGTGTTACAATTCATTTGTCAGGATAACAATTTATTTCGATCAGAAGAGGTCAATGGTCAATATCAGGGGTCTTCAACGTTTTCAGGCCAAGGACCCCTTAGTTGAGAGGGAGATGAAGCAGGGACCCCCACAACCTTTTCAGAGATTCCATAGTTTCATTGTTTGACAGCACAATCATCAGATTATTTATTTCAGTGTTTTCCGATGTTTAACCACTTGAAAGTCTGCTCTTTTTCCCAAATTTCACATTTCACTCTGTACACAGTCTGCTCTTTTCCCCCTCTACACCAAAGCTCTTTGCTGAAAATATCCAAGCTCAATCGGCTATAAAGTTCTCTGAACATGGACACTAGGGCTCAGGTGGTAAATAAGGGAGAAAATAAGGGAATAAGGGGGGAAAACATTCTATCACTCAAAGATTTGGATTTCTCCCGTTAGAAAGCTGGAATGTTTATATCAAACATTGAAAAATGTGTGAGACAGCAGGATGAGGATAGAGGCTGACAAACGGTCAGAATAATTCACATTATGTCAGAAGGCACTTAATGTTCTTTAATCAGCATGTAGTTACAACCAAACATGTTCATTTCAACACAGTTCAGTGACACATTTACGGGTTCTAGAATGTCTATATTCTCTGATATACACACGATTATTGACTTAACCCTGCAACCCCTTAGCTAGTTTAACATCCTATATTAATCGATCTAATGTTCTCTAAAGTATTGCAGTATCATAGCAGCTCATTAAACAAGCACTGGGATTTAGAAGCAAATGTATTCACAAAAAGACAGTTACTGTTACTGTCCTTATTTAGAAGACAAATACGTATGACCGTCACTCCACCACATTTCAAAGACAAATATTGTTCTTAGGGAGGACCCAAAAATACCATTCCTCTGATTTTGATATCCCCCTATTTTTTTTTTTTAATGTCCGGAGGGGATATGTTTTATCCTTGCTCTCTGGTCAGACTGAATGAAATGCATGCATTTACTTTTTAATTTAATTAAAATATATATATATGTTAAAAGTGATGTAAGTGATTCCCCCCCCCCCCCCCTCCCTCTTAATCACATTCACAGCCACGTCGTCTTTCAAAATCCCTCAGTTTTCTGCCAAGGACGACTTAAAGGAATAGTTCACCCAGAAAACGATTATTTTTTTTAGGAATATGACAAAACTTGCACATATTTTCACAATTTTTCAAAAATAGCAGATCTACAAGCTTGCAGCGAGCTTGTATATCTGCTATTTTTCAATAGTTTAAGCATAAAATAATGGTTAAAGTAATAATGTGTTCCAGGTCTTAAGTGTTCGAATGCCTGACAAACCTCTGTGGTAGTGAGCAGGGAATGTAAGTGATTTCTCTTTGGTTAGAACTAAACGTTTTTATTTTTGTTAAAAAGTTAAAGCTCTATGTTCTGGCAGTAATCACTGACAGGTGTCTCCATAGACATAGAAAGGTAGACGCCTCCTCCGGCTCTGGGGCGTCTGTAAAAAAGTATTGGCAATTTTTAAGGCCGGTTTCCCGGAATTCTGAAGCACACTTCCGCGTGAGTCACAGAAGGGGGACGTTTGGTAGGCCAATCCAAGAGTGTATGGCTGCAGGCATGGAGACACCTCCCTCAGCAGATCTTTCTTGTCAGATCTTTCGTCTCAGGTACAACGGCAAGTCTACAGGGTCAACAATCTTACTGCTCCCAGTGGCAGCCTTAGCGCCAGGCAGAGCCGCTCGAGTGTCCACGACACTGCAAGCGGCGCGAAGGCCAGCGGAGCGCCGCGCGAGTTACGAAGCCGTGGTGAATGCAATCGTTATATTTATGCCCAGGCCGTAAGGCCTGGGCAAGCGCACGATAAACGCCCTGTCAAGTCACTACAACGTCTGCACACGTCACCGAAGCACTAGGGGGCAGTAGAGTCAAGTAGTTGGGTCTGCCGACCAGCAAGCTGCAGCGGTACTTCCGTTCTGAGACGAAAGATCTGACAAGAAAGATCTGCTGAGGGAGGTGTCTCCATGCCTGCAGCCATACCCATCTCGGCCAATCAGAGGCGGGACATCCCTCTTTCCCAGAGGAACTTTGCTTTGGCAATGTAAACGTTTGTTTCCTCATGTCAATAAAAGCTCATTTGTATTGAAGTGAAGTCCCGGAAAAGATGTGCTGGGATTGGCCAGTAGTCACGTTGACTTCCCACACTTCTGCACTTCCGCCAGTACTTTTTTTACAAGTCGCACCAATGAACTGCAGCGGCGGATGAGGTATCTAGATTTATATCTATGTCTCTTCAGCTCTTTAATGAACGGAAAATACATTTTCAGGTGGGTTACCAAAATGTCTCTCTCTCTCTCTTTCTCTCTCTCTGCCTGTCTGTCTCTCTTTCCCTCTCCCTCTAGCAAGGATTACTGTCTGAACATAGCGCTATTAGCAAAAGTAAAGAAATAAATATCACTCACAGCACTTTTAAGAAAACGCCTCCCAAAGTGTTTGTTTGTTTTCTTACAAATACAACGGTGGTGACAAGAATAGAACTGGTTGAAGCCAGCACAGTGACATCGCGCAGAAAAGTTCCATCCTCGGGACAGGAAGTGACATCATCAGTCCGTGATGAAGTGAACAAAGGTGACAGGAAACACTCCTCTCCTGCTGGGCTCTCCTTCAATGTGGCCAATCTGACACGACACAACACACACACACACACACACACACACACACACACACACACACACACACACACATTTGTTAAGACACAGACCTGAAACAATTATACAGGGTACAGCAGTAGTTCTCAAACCTTTTAACACATTGGCTGTGAAAATAGCCATGGCATTCCTGGCGTTTCTACCAATAAATATTAATCAATATTACTATTTTATCGCCAGATTAGCAAAAACACTACATTACCCATAACGCTTTACGGCCCTATAGGGTGCGCACGTCACTGGCTTGTGCGACGCACACAGCAGGCCAGCGAAGACAGGGCTGCAGAATGCCCCCGTCCACGCCCATTGTAAAATGGCGACCGTTGTTTACTTCTCGGGACCAAACAAAGCGCTTGAGATGTTTATCGCCGTTGGAACATTAACGATTCTACGTGTGCCCGTCACACAGGCCGAGTCCCCCACGCACATCGCGCGCCCCGGTGAGTTCCATTAACCCTTTCATGGCATCCCATGTGTTAATTTCAAGGGACCCCCAGAAGAGAAGATTCACGTTTAAAACAAATTCAGGATTATTACATGTTTGTATATTTTTCAGAACCTTTCAAAAATAGCTGATGTGGCACAAAGTGACGTGCTGTGTGAGCTTGTAGATGTGCTATTTCTGAGCTCCTATTTCTGAGCTCCAACAACAACTGGTTTGTCCAGTTCCCCCAAAACACAGTACATCTGGCCTGCATCTTGGCACAGACAGCTCAGGGTTGTTTTACGCCCAGGGTCTCATTGGTGGATCTTCGCAGGACACTCTGTGATTGGCCAGCGGGACGCTTAATGAAATTAACTCATAAATACCACCGCTCACTTCACACACCTAACCCTGATATTAATATGACTGTATTAACTACCAATCAGGGAACAGCATTCCTGGTGACATCACCATCAACAACCAATGAAGGACTAGCATTCCTGGTGACGTCACCATCAACAAGTGCGACCTGGTATAAATACGCCAGGCAGAATGCGTAAGTACTGCATTCAGTGTATCTGTCGCATAACTGTTTGCTTTTACGCCCGTAGCCAATCAGGGACCAGCATCCCTGGTGACGTCACAACAAGTGCGACCGATATAAATGACAAGGCGCGCTCTGCTAGCGCACAAGTAGGTCATACATGGCCACGAGTACACAAGACGCAAGTTGGTGCCTCGACAGAGTGCAGTCTAGTTACTTGCGCAAGCAGAGAACGCAGGTACTGCATTCGGCTGCGTATAGGTATGTAAGTAGTTAGGTGTGTTTAAGCCACGTAGCCCAATCAGGGACCAGCATTTCAGGCAACGTCATCATTAACAGCCAATGAGGGACCAGCATTGCTGGCCTCGCCAGTGGTGATGCCAGTGGTGACCGCACCTCATGGTGCACTCTGCTGGCGCACAAGTAGGCCATAGATGGCCTACTTGTGACCTACTATATGTGAGTGCAGTTCTAGTTAAAATACTGTACCGCCATGAAGAAAAAAAGAAATCCACTGTTTATAGTTCACGTAGGACTTCTGCTGCTTGAAGCACTGTACATCACATTGTCCTTAGCCATGTCATCTGAGAAGAACGTCAACTGTATTGGCATTCATGGCTGCCAGTTCCCACCTGATGTTGTGTGGGAGACCAGACTGCTCCAGATCGTACTGAATAACCGCTAGCTTGCAAAACGTCTTCAGACTAGGACTCAAGTCTAAGACATGCAGGTCATCAGCTGTGTTGTCTCCTCCATAGAGGATGACGTGATCTCCCAACATGCAGCAGCGCATGCTATGTGTTGGAGGCGGTCCATTCCTCCTGGGCTCAACCTTCTTCCAACAGAAGGTCTCTGGATTGAACTTCCACAGGTCATTGAAGGTCTGGCGCTGTTTGCAGCCACCAAATATGTACAGCTCTCCATCGTAGGCAAAGGCTGAATGTCGAGTGCGTCCTTCTGGAAGAAGCTTTGCAGGAGGTGTGCTCAGCCAGCAGTTGGTCTCTGTGTCAAACACGCTGATGGTGTTGAAGTGGTCCGTCCCGTACCCCTTTCCACCCCCAAATACTAACATCTTTGTCCCGATGATGGTGGCAGAGTGACATTCTGAAACAAGTGGTGGAGTGCCTTTAGTGTTAATTAAAGACCAGAGCATTGTGGTGGTGTCCAACTTGTACATCTCATTAGTGCATCCTTTCACGCCGTTTCCTCCATAAATATACATGACCTTCTCCAAGACACAGGCGGAGTGGTTGAACCTCCTCTTTGGAACGGTCCCGGAAACCCTGGGTTTGAAGCACGCGTGCGTGTTCACATCAAACGCATAAAGACAGCTGCAGTAATGCCACCCTCCCCAAAGGTAGACGATATCTTCGATCAGCGCAGCCGTGTGGCTCTGACACCTGGAGTGAATCTCGAGGGGACGTTCTCTTCCCGTTGTCGTCGGGGTCAGCTTCCTCCAGCGCAGAGACACTGTGCTGAAGACGTGGACATCAATCTGAGCCGTGTTGTTGACATCACAGGGCCCTCCGAAGCAGTACACCTTGTTCTTCTCCACTGCCACAGCAGGATAACCGTTTGGTTGTGGTCCACCGTTCACATGGACCGTCCAGAAGAACATTTCTCTCCCTGTAAATTGCACTGGATCTGTGAAACGAAAGAGTCCTAATTTGGGCGTTGTCGCTTATATTGGATCAGTGGCACAAACGCCACGCAAAGATCCACAAAGCCGATCAGTTGGGCTGGCCAATCAAGGAAGCCGATGGCGATGACTTATGATCATCCTGATATGGCAAAACACAAAGCCGACAGTGTGTTCAGCATTGTTGACAATTTCTAAGGAAGATGCATCGGGGAGCTTGGATTTGTTGCCAAGCGTTGATTTGGCGTTTAATTTGAACGACATTGTGATGTCATTCCGTGATGATGTCATGATGTAGGATACCCAATGAGGCTACTCAACCTGACCCAACCTACAGAAAATAAACACGTCGATAAAGAAATTTAACCTGTGACCTCCCTGTTTAGGACATGACATTAAAGACGGTGACAGTGGGCGGTGCTCATTTCATTAAGTGTTCCGCAAAGCTAGGCTGGAATCAAGACAAATCCTCTGGTGCAAAAAAAAAACATTGCCCTTAGCACAGGGGTCCTTAGAGTTACAACAGGGGGTCCTCTGATTCTTATTGAGATAAAAAAACTTTTTTTCTCCTTTTGTATATTAACACATCGGATGCCCACGTGGTGTCTAAGTCAATTTCTTTGATGTCGCTGGAGGCCCACGACGCGTTTGACGCGTTGTACAGTAAACTATACTGTACTGTAGCTACTGCACTTGGCTACCGCGGTGATGAAACAAACTCCATTTCCCAACATGCAGCGCGCAATTACGTCACCCGGACGTGCTGTGTGTCTCGTTGACTTCCTGTTTAGCGGCTGCACAAAAATGCTGTTTTCTCCAGATTCTCTTCCTTTTTTAATTTTTTTCTCATAACGGTAGCCTCTTCTACATGCCGTAACACAAACACTGTGGCTTAGAAATGATAAAAAACGGTCCTGACTGAAAGAAAAGATTTTCACGAAATAAACAGGACATACTCGGATTACATTTACTCGGATTACTTTTCTCACCAGTACTCTCGTCGGTAGGTAAAATGGCGCGTTGCCATGGGCACCAGCAAATTAAGACGTCAAAACCACGTGGGCGTCCGATGTGTTAAACACATCTTAGCGTCCATATTCTGAGAACCTTAGCCAAAAATAGCAGATCTACAAGCTCACAATGCCTCGCAGATTGGCTATTTTCGGCAAAGAGGTTCGATGTAGAGGGGAAAAAGAGCAAAAAAAAAAGAGCAGACTAAGTAAAGGTCAAGTTTATTGACGGTTCAAGTGGTTAAACAAATTGACATGAATCCAAAATACACTGTTGATCGTGCTGTAAAACGATGAAACTAAATGGAATCTATGAAAAGGTTGTGGGCTTCATCTCTCTCTCAGCTAAGGGGTCCTTGGCCTGAAAAGCAGATTTGGGTCTGCTCAATTGTGAATCCATTACCTCACCCCGAAGAGTTGGGGTGACCAATCAGCCAAATCCACGCAGTGACATAGTCTGGCTACGCGAGGCTACCGCAAAGCTTGGCCAATGTGACCCTGGGCATACAACAAACTTAAGATGTGGGCCAGATTTAGGCCACGCTTCAGAGCCTGGACTTGGGCATACAACAAACGCTGAGCGCTTTGTGCCAAGATGTAGGCCAGATGTAGGCCACGCTGCGGAGCCCGGACGAAGCCAGATGTTGGAGCTTGGCTCCTTCCGGCAGCTCCGCTAAAAAAAAAAAAAAACCCTGAACTGTGCTGTGGTACTTACCAACCACTCTGGGTCATCCTCCCCGTCCACAACGATCACCTCCCCCTCTATGAACGTCAGCTCATCTGGGTTGTCAGCTGAACAGTTGTAGATGGCCTTCACCCTCTGGGGGCGCTGTTTCTGACACACACACACACACACACACACACACACACACACACACACACACACACACACACACACACACACACACACACACACACACACACACACACACACACACACACACACACACACACACACACACACACACACACACGACATTGTCATGTCGCATATATTTTCAAACATTTTTGAAAATGTTTGAAAATATATGAGCCATTCAACATGGAAACGATTATGACGATTATGACAAAACAATTGCGATTAGATGATTATGTAATAATCGTGACAGGCCTATGTGCATGTCTGCGTGCGTGCGTGCGTGCGTGCGCGTGTGCATCTTTGAGCTTACAGGGACAGTGGTTCTGGGTTTGGGTGTTGGGGGAGACGTGGGACTGGAGTTCTGAGGAGATTTGGGTTGAATTGGAGCTGGAGCTGGAGCTGGAGCTGCAAAGACAAAACATGTTATCTTAAAGGACAACTTTGTTTTTTTACAACAAGCGTTCATATTTTAGATTGTAATTAGAGAAAAGGTAAAAGTGAGTGTTAAAATGTTTTCATTTGCTTTGTTCTATTGTTTTATCGCGTTTACCGTGCTAAAATGTGGGGCATGCATACGCATGGGGGCATGTGTACAAGTGGCTAAATATGTATTTTTTAGATACAATAAGCCAGCAGTTTCTTTGTTGCTATTTATAGTAACACTTCTAGCCCCCATAAGTCACATCCAACCATGAAAGGTTGTAAATGCACTTGGTTACATTGCATCTTGGGAATGGGCTTATTCTGCGTAAAATGACATATTTAGCCACTTGTACGCATGCCCCAACCACTGAAATAAGAATCTCTAAAACATTGGAAAGAAGTAAATAATTTTAACATTCATCTTGTATATTCTTTCATTACAATCTAAAATATGAACCCTTGTTGTAAAAAAACTAAAGTTGTCCTTTAAATAAATTAATGTATTGAATCAATGTAGACAGAGGATCAATCAAAATGAAGTTTTCAACAAAGGATTTATAATAACTAGATACATTTGCATTAATTGACATAACATGTTTCTTAATACATCAATAAATGGACATGCCTACATTCATGTGTGTGCATGCGTGTTTACCTGCTTGGTCAAAAGATCTCATCCTAACTGGAGGTCTTCTGGGGAATTTCTTCTCCGAGCTGAAAACACCAAAACACACATACTGTAGGTGAGTGGTTAAAACACGTATCTATCAATGCAGTAGCATATGATTTTTGGGGCATTGAATAAACAGTTAAAATCAAAATGGATGTGTTTTTCTAAATGATAAATGATGGTCCCATTAAAGGGTGGTCCTTTAACTCATTAAGAGCCCCTGAAATTAACGGATTATAAAGTCCACAACGCCACCTTCAGGCTGGCATCACCGCCGTTATCTTATTTTGAAGGCCAGAAGTCCACCGCGCAATCACTTCCGGTCTGACGTCATCGGATCGTGCGCCGGAACCGATCCGTGTCCACGTGGAGTTGTGTAATGGCCGACCGGGAGCTTTTATAACTGTGTAACATAAGCGAGCATCTGCCTCCATCCTAGCTTCTAAAGTGTAGTTTTGAGATAATGGACATTAAAGATGAGATCCCCCGTCCACCTCAATGTTATGGATGGGACTATTTTGTGCTCGTGGAGCCGTGATGATGCAAAATCAGCGACGGATTTCGTCTCCGGACCCGCGCCCATTCTTCTCGGTAATGTACTCGCCGTTACAGTAATATATTACTTTTCCCGAGATATCTCGTGAATGGCACTACATATACTCGAGTACATTTCACGAGACATCTCGGGAATGGCACTAGATGAGTTAATGGGACCTTCACCGCTGGGACAACCAGATCTTATTGTATTGTTGTTTGGGACACGATCAACACAATCCTGAGTTATTTTTTGTGTTCAGATCTGTGTTTTTAGATATTTTAGTTTTTCAGCATGCTACAAAGCATCATATGATGCTGTTTTTTTAGATCTGTGTTTTTAGATATTTTAGTTTTTCAGCATGCTACAAAGCAAAATATCTAAAAACAGATTGAACACAAAAAATAACTCAGGATTGTGTTGATCATGTCCCAAACAACAATAAAATAACATCTGGTTGTCCCAGAGGTTAAGTGGTCCTTTAATGTTTTATGATAAAGTAGGGTAATGCTTCTAGGGCTTCTACTGGTTCTACTGAGTGAAGACCTGCCCCTCGCTGGCCTTCCAGCCAATAGCATTTGTTTCCAGTTGCTTTTCGGGACCGGAAATGACAAGTCTTGAGCTAAAAGGTTTGGGAACCACTGTGTATGTGTGTGTGTATGTGTGTGTGTGTGTGTGTGTGTGTGTGTGTGTGTGTGTGTGTGTGTGTGTGTGTGTGTGTGTGTGTGTGTAGTCCAGTGGTTCTCAACCTGTGGTTCGGGACACCCAGGAGGGTCCCCAAATTATTTTGGTGGGTCCCCAGATGATTAACTTAATGTGAAATATTGTTTTCTCACTCAACAGTGAACAAACCAACTAAAAGTTGAAGTGTATAGAGCAGGGGTAGGCAACCGTACTAGGCACGGGTGCCAACATTGGCACAGGGGAGGGTGATCACTGGCACACTGGCAGAGGTGTGAGAGAGAGGATTTATATTTTAAAATCAAATATTGTTTTAAATGTGTTCAATTGAATGAAGTCGCCTAATTTGCAGCAAATTACATCCTTCACATAATTCTACATTCATTCAAATCTGAACTTTGACTGGGGAGAGACTAGGGAGTCAGAGATGTGGGTTATAAGCCTTATTCACGGCCTGCCCACTCAGCAAATTTCTCAGCATCCCCCGGGTGCTGACATCAATTTAGAACTATAACAGAAATAGCTGGACTTAAAGCCAACAAATCATTATTTCGAACGGTAAAGTAAATTATAATGCTTTGTGCCTTTTACTATCTTGTGTTCTTGATCATGCTAGCCGTCTTTTATACTTAACTCATTAAAAGCCAACCCCGCGATGTCGCGGGAAAAGTAATAGAGTATCTATAGTGCCATCCACGCGATGTCGCGGGAAAAGTAATATATTACTGTAACGGCGAGTAAAAATACCTAGTACAATGGCCGACGCTCCGGAGACGAAATCCGCGCTGATTTGTCATCATCACGGCTCCACGAGCACACAATAGTCATCCCATAACATTGAGGTGGACGGCCGATCTCATCTTTAATGTCCATTATCTCAAAACTACACTTTAGAAGCTAGGATGGAGGCAGATGCTCGCTTATTTTACACAGTTATAAAAGCTCCCGGTCGGCCATTACACAACTCCACGTGGACACGCATCGGTTCCGGCGCACGATCCGATGACGTCAGACCGGAAGTACTTCCGGTCTAGACTTCTGGCCTTCAAAATAAGACAGCGGCCGTTAATGGGGCCGGGAGGGGGCACTCTGGACCCCCTAATCCGTTAATGTCCTGGGCTCAGAATGAGTTAACTATTCGGAAATTGCATTAAATTTGCGATTTCTGAGTTAACTCTATAGGCTATTATGCTGAGTGGGCGGGCCGTGAATAAGGCTAATTGAGGCGGGTTATTGCTCTGAGTCTAATGATCGTTATAACAATGTCCTGACAATCAAAATTTGTCCGAATGTTCGATGGGGTGTCATTAAAATGTATGTTGACATGGTACACTGACTATCTAGAAAATAAACATGGCACTTCATTTCAAAAACGTTGCTGACCCCTGGTAGAGAGGGTATACACATTTCTAAAGGGACAATTTAGGGACATTTTAATACCTATAATGACAAACTAAACATTGGCCAAATTGTCAAATACTAGAAGCTCGGGCGGCCGAGCTTCTAGTATTTCTAGTCTTCTAGTCGGCGCCCTGGCTAACTCGGGAACAATGTAAATAGGGGATGAATGCCCCGCCCTTTAATGCAAACCCCATTATACCTGTTGTCATAGGATCTGTTTTGACCATCTGTTTGCGTGTGTCCATTTATGCCCATATATGGGGATATCTGTCTGTCTACGTCCATTTTATGTCCATATATGGAGATCGCTGTAGGACCCGTTTTGACCATCTGTTTGTCTGTGTCCATTTATGCCCATATATGGAGTTATCTGTCTGTCTGCGCCCATTTTATGCCCATATATGGAGATCTCTGTAGGACCTGTATTGACCATCTGTTTGCCTGTGTCCATCTATGCTCATATATGGAGATATCTGTATCTGTCTGTCTGCATCCATTTCATGCCCATATATGGAGATCTCTGTATCTGTTTGTCTGTGTCCCTTTATGCCTCATTATGGAGATCTCTGTATCTGTCTGTGCCTCCGACTGTGTTGCAGACACAGTGCTGGTTCCCCCTTTAATGCAAACCCCATTATACCTGTTGTCATAGGACCCGTTTTGACCATCTGTTTACCTGTGTCCATTTATGCCCATATATGGAGATATCTGTATCTGTCTTTTTGCGTCCATTTTATGCCCATATATGGAGATCTTTGACCATCTGCTTGCCTGTGTCCATTTATGCTCATATATGGAGATATCCGTATCTGTCTGTCTGCATCCATTTTATGCCCATAAATGGAGATCTATGCAGACACAGTGCCGGTTCCGGAGAACCCTGATGTCAGACATCAGAATCCGAACTTTTCGTGCTGGTTCCAGAAAATCGCGTATCGTATCGGATCGAGGCCAGGCACTGCACTACCTGCTGCGGCGGGGAACGCACGTGCCGAATTTGAAATAGGGAATGAATGCCCCACCCTTTAATGCAAACCCCATTATACCTGTTGTCATAAGAGCCGTTTTGACCATATGTTTGCCTGTGTCCTTTTATGCCCATATAGGAACATCAGAATACGTAACCATGGCATTTTTTGTTGACTCATGTGGCGTACGTGATCTCAGATGTGATGTCACAATGAGTCAGTGCTTGTGCCGATTTCCTCCGGAACAGCCTGATGTCAACAATCAGCTCCGCATAAGGAGATTCCGAACGTTTGGCGCCGGTATCGGAAAACCGCGAGTCGGGTCGGGTCGAGGCCTGGCACTGCACTCCGCGCGGCGGCGGGGAACGCGCGTGCCGAATCTGAAGCCGGTGGGACGAACAGTTCTCGAGATACGCGGATTACAAACAGACAGACAGACAGAGATTTGTCGCATTTATAGATAGATTAGAGGCAGAAATTGTGAAAATCTAGATGTGCCATTTTCACAGTAGAATAGAAGACAAATGTAATGCCTCAACTCTTAGAGCTTGTCAGGGTGGATGGGGGGGGGTTCCCAGTTAAAATATGATTATTTTGGGGGTCACGGCCCTAAAAGGCTGTGTGCGTCGTTCCACCCTACCTGACAGAGGGTGCTTTGGGACTCTTGGGTCCGGGCCCGCCGCTGCTGCGGTGACCGGGGCCCAGAGGCGGGGGGGGAGGGGGCTGTCTGGGCGACGGCGAGGTCATCGCCCCGGCGACGGACGGAGGAGGCGGGGGTCCCATGGGCGCGGCCGTGGGGAGGGGGGGGAGGGGCGTGTTCCTGGGGTCCAGGGTGCTGGTCCTCCTGCTCACTGGGGGAGGAGGGACCACCGGGGGGAGGACTGACACGTGCACACGCACACACACACACACACACACACACACACACACACACACACACACACACACACACACACACACACACACACACACACACACACACACACACACACACACACACACACACACACACACACCAGTATTAATTTTGACAAAATTCTGATTTGGTCTTTTGAATAACACACATTTAGTCTTAAGCTGGTTGCACACTGCTGCGTTTTTCGTTGCAAGGAGAGAGAGAGAGATAGAGAGAGCAAGGGACAGAGTGGGAAGCGAAACGGGCGGCAGTGTGCAAACGTGACTGACATAACGTGAGTTAGATTTTTTTATTTGCGTGCTCCGAAATTCACTCTGATATTCGGCCCGAAAAACGCAGCAGTGTGCAACCACCTTTAGACCTCTGAAACTGCTGTCAAAATGAACACTGCATTAAGACTACGACTAAAAGACTAACATTTTTATTCACCAAGACTAGAGTAAAGGCCTGTCCATACAGTCTCCGACCACCAGATAAGACTTTTCGCCGGAAAGTTCTGACTTTCCAACGTGCAGCGTGCATGCGTAACATCATAGGAAAAGCTTGTTTTAAAAGTTTTTTTTTATTATTATTATTATTATTATTTCTTCACATAAAATCTTGTTTTAAAAGGAAACAAACATAATACACTATACATTCAAAACATACAATATTATCTAAGACTGCACTACTGAATGTAACTTTCATCTTCCAACCCAAATTCGCACCTGGTTTCATGTGCTACAAAAAAAGTAGTGATTCTCAGTGTCATTTTAAATCTCCTGTATTCATATTTATATATGTGATACTTGACTTTTGTAAGGTGTATTTTTGTATTTTTGGAAACGTTTGCTTCAAAAAAGACAGACGGACAGACGGACGGAGGGTCAGACAGACAGGACTTACCATACATGGACATGTTCCTCTCTGGGGTGTGAGGGTTGGGCGGGTCAGAACACGACCTCTGTCTTCCCACGGTCTCCTTGGTAACGGGTTTGTTATGTCCAGGACCTGTCACAACGGCCTCAAGGTATTAGTGACCTGTATTCCTGGTGATGCCAGTGGTGATGTCATTGGTCATGTTCTTTTTTGGAAGTGGTGATGCCAGTGGTGAGCGCACCTCATGGCCCGCTCTGCTTGCGCACAAGTAGGCCATACATGGCCCAATTGTGCGCAAGTTGCAAGTTGGCACCTCACAGTGGTGTAAAGTAACTAAGTGCATTACTTTAGTACACTTTTGAGATATTTGTACTTTACTTGAGTATATCCAATTTCCAATACTTTTACTTCTACTCCACTACAACTTGGATTCAAATATTGTACTTTTACTCCACTACATTTATTTGAACACTTTAGTTTCTAGTTACTTTGCAGGTGTACATTATAATATTATAAAACACACATTAACCCACTTTAGCCCAATTTTATACCGGTCAGGAGATTTGAGATGCGACGCGTTGTGAGCTTGTAGATCGGTTATTTTCAAACATTTAGTACTTTTACTTTTGGTACTTTAAGTACATTTTGATGCCAATACTTTCATACTTTTACTCAAGTACATTTTGAATTCTGGACATTTACTTGTAATGGAGTACATCTACAGTGCAGTATTGATACTTTTACTTAACTAAGAGTACTTTTTCCACCACTGCCACCTCAACAGAGTGCATTTCTAGTTCACTATGATTTTCTTTTTGCTTCTTATCCCTTTTTCTCCTCAATGGACATTTCAATCATCACGACAACATCGTTAACCGTTAATCATCTTTGCCACAATAATCGGGGTGTGTAACTTCACATTTTCAGATCGTTCCCATCCCTATTATCGCTGACACGGCGACACCACCAACCTTTAGCGGGCACCCTCGGAGGCAGCGGCGGGTGGGTGGTCCCGGGGCCGGGGGGAGGAGGGGGAGGCGGGCTGAGGTCCAACATGGTGCCGTAGGTCTCGTTGCTGAGCATCATGCTGGGGCGGTGGTCGGGGACGCCCGCCTTCTTCTTGTCCCGGACCAGGCAGGCCGCGTCGCGCGCCAGGGCGGCCAGCGAGGGCTGCAGGGGCGCCCCCGGCCCCACCGCTGCCAGCGACCCGGGGACGAAGCAACTCACCGGGCGCTCCTCTCTCCTCTGGGGGATGGGCTGCACGGCAGAGGGCGTAATTTCAGAAATAAATAGGGGGTGGCAAGAAAATAGGTTACCGCTTAAGCCCCATTTCTAAAATGGCGAAAATAGTGGATCTACAGGCTCTCAATGCGTCGTCGTCAAGCGACATGTTGAGAGCCTGAGTCACGCGTGCGAGGCAGGAGGTTTAAGGACCCAAATGCAGACGGACAGTCGGAGGCAGAGGAGCTCAAAAAGTGTATTACCAAAACTCACAAAGGACCAGGAAGAAACAAGAGGAAGTAACACAAGGAAAATACGAGGAACGTACAATACTTGGAACTATAGATTCAAATACAAGGAAAACACTATGAACTGAACACTGGTGACATACAATAATGGCCTGACAATGGAACTGAAAAAAAAAAAAAAAAAAAAAAATATATATATATATATATATATATATATATGTCATAGTATATTAGAGAAACAGCACATTCGAGACGCGGAGCACTCGTGGTGCGGCACGGGGCGGAGCAAGCGGTCGCCAATACAACGTACTCCAGGCGGTGCGCCGCTCTATTGTCCACGACACTGCGAGCGGCTACCGAAGCCCCCCTGTATCCACGAAGCCCAAACGAGTTACGAGGCCCCCCTGGGTCCACGAAGCCCCAAGCGGCGCGAAGGCCAGCGGACCTTGGTCCTGCTCTTCGCCCCCGAGCGCCGCAGGCGCGAGTGGCCGCGAAGAGCGGGCCAGGGCCGCGCGGCCGGCGGAGCGCCGCGCGAGTTACGAAGCCGTGGTGAATGCAATCGTTATATTTATGCCCAGGCCGTAAGGCCTGGGCAAGCGCACGTTAAACGCCCTGTCCAAGTGACTACAATGGAGCTAATGGCTAGGCTAGGCTAGGCTAGGCTAGGCTAGGCTAGGCTAGGCTAGGCTAGGCTAGGCTAGTAAATAAAGAGTAAACACTTCCGGTCTGCGGCGAGTTCAAAGCGTGACGTAACTCTCTTATCCAGTGGCTGACGTCGCCATCTGGTGGTGATTAGTGTGTGGTGAACGTCAAAACGAGTGCTCCTTGACAACTTTTACTGGTTTCTTGAACATACTGTAACATATATATATATGTGTATATGTCAAAGTACGATTGATTGAAAAGGGTAACCACAGGTGGTGAACTCAAACTCAATCTAGCTGTTTTTTCAATCGTACTGTAACATTATCATATATAGACAGTATAGAGTAACAAGACACAGGTGAAACGAACTGACAATCAACACAGGGATAGGCTAGAACCAAAAGGACACAGGTGGAGAAAACTAATAATCACAGCGTGGTGAAACAAGACAGGTAACAGTAACTACAGAGGAAACCAGGACACACACTATAGACCGATTTCTCAGAGCGGCAACCACAACTGCGGTGTCAAGCGGCACCTATGTGTGTGTGTGCGGCTGTGCAACGACACCACAGCTACACCGCAGCGCTCTGGAAAAAAGGTCTATAACAAAATACAAAATAAAGGTACACAGATGTAAAGTAAAACTCAAACTGCAACTAGGAAACAAATAAAATACTTCAAAATAAAATGAACACAATAGAAAAGTTAACCAAGCGAACCCTTCACCATAGGGCAAAATGTTCCAGAGCGGAACAGAGGGGATGCAAGCGAGACCCTCATGGATCGAGGGCTGAAACGTAGACCGGCTCAGGACACATGGGGTCAACAAGGACAGGTTCTGGATAGACAGGCTGGAGGCCTACAAACCCAAGCCTGATTGGCTGGGGTGTAGGCTGGTGAGCAGGAGGCAGAGGAGCTCAAAAGCAACAGAGTTTATTACCAAAGCTCACAAAGGACCAGGAACAAACACGAGGAAGTAACACGAGGAAAATACTAGGAACGTCAAATACTTGGAACCGCCTCAGGCGGGACGTCGGCGGGGACAGCCGACAAGGCCTCAGGCGAGGCATCGGCGGAGATGGAAGACGAGGAGGCCTCAGGCGGGATGATGGTGGAGAAGGCCGACATGGCGCCAGGCAGGACTGGGTGACGGAGTCCCTCTGTGGAGCGGTGGGGTCTTGGCCTCACTGGAAAATACTAGGAATATCAAATACTTGGAACAGACATGGCCTCAGGTGGGACATCGGCGGGGATGGCCGACAAGGAGGGACCAGGCAGGACTGGGGACGGGGTCGCGCTGGGCAGCGGTGGGGTCTTGGCCTCACAGGACAGCCGCTGAGACTTGAAGTTGCTGAACAGCGGGAACACAGCGTCGCTGGGCAGTGGACACTCGTAGTGGCTGGGCAACGGAGGCTTCTCGTGCTGGACAGCTGGGAGCGTTGGCGGTGTTGGAAGCCATGGCGATAATGACCCCTTGCCTGGTTTGCCCTGTAAATGGCCAAGCGACCAAGCGAAACCCTTCACCAAAGGGCAGGATGTGCCAGAGTGGAACAGAGGGGGCCGGGGAGGGGAAGTAGTCCAGGGAAACTGAGGGCTGAAGACCCTGGGAACAAAGGGGCTGGCAGACAGTGAGACAAGGGAGCTAAGCTGCAAAACTGGGGAGAACAGGGCTAGAAAAGGAGAAAGGTACAGGGCTAGTGACATGGCCAGAGACGGGGCTAGAAACAGGGTGGAGGCTAGGAACCGAGCTGGGTCTGGGACATGGAGACTGAACAGGACTAGGACACTACAGAACATGGAAAAAGGCTCTGGAGGGCATGGAGACAAGGACGCTAAGGGACTAGGAGGCAGGAGAGACAGGGACTGGGCTCCCTGAGAACATGGCGACATCAGGACTGGGAGAGAAGAGCAGGGGTTTGGCGTCTGGCAACTGGAGTGCCAGCCTGGGGGCCAGCTGCTGGAGTGCAGGCCCGAGGTCCTGCTGCTGTTGTGCAAGCCCGGGCTCCGACTTCTGGTGGGCAGGCCCGCCAGAAGTCGGGAGTGCTTTGTCTGTATTGGCAGTGAAAACAGCGGACTGTTTGCGAAGTTCACTTCAGTTGTCAGCAGGGAAAGCTGACAATGGTACAGAGAGGAAGTCAACGAGGGACTCAGGGAAGCCATGGCGATGACGCCCCCTCGCCCAGTTCCCCCTGTAAATGGCCAAGCGAGACCCAAGCCATGGATCTGGGACAGAAATAGTCTCAGCGTAGAACAGCTCATGGAAGAGGAGCTCAAAAGCAACAGAGTTTATTACCAAAGCTGAAAAGGAACCAGGAACAAACACGAGAAGCAACACAAGGAAAATACTAGGAATGTCAAATACTTGGAATCGACATGGCCTGAGGCGGGACATCATCAGGGACAGGCCTCAGGTGGGATGTCAGCGGGGATGGCCGACGAGGAGGCCTCAGGTGGGATGATGGTGGTCAAGGCAGACAAGGCACCAGGCAGGACTGGGGAGGGAGTCGCGCTGGGCAGCGGTGGGGTCTTGGCCTCACCAGACAGCAGCGGAGATTTGAAGTCGCTGGACTGCGGAGACACAACGTCGCTGGGCGGTGGACACTCATTGTGGCTGGGCAGCGGAGGCTCCTTGAAGCTGGGCAGCTGGGAGCGCTGGCGGTGTTGGAAGCCATGACGATGACGCCGCTTTGCCCAGTTTCCCCTGTAAATGGCTGAGCGAGACCCAACCCGTGGATCTGGGACTGAAGAAGGCTCAGTGAGGACCGGCTCAGGGAACATGGGGTCCACAGGCTGGAGGCCTACAGACCCAAGCCTGATTGACTGGGGTGTAGGCTGGTGAGCAGGAGGCAGAGGAGCTCAATTACCAAAATTCACAAAGGACCAGGAACAAACACGAGGAAGTAACACAAGGAAAATACTAGGAATGTCAAATACAAGGAATACATTAGGAACGGAACACATTAGGAACTGAACACTTACAATAATGAACTGACAAAGGAACTGAGAATAATAATAATAATAAAAAAAGAAACAACACAGGGGTGTACTCACACTCACAGTACTATACAAGACAGGACACAGGTCTGACAATCAACACAGGGATAAGCTAGAACCAAATGGACACAGGTGGAAGAAACTAATAAACACATGGAGGTGAGACAAGACAAGTAACAGTAACTACAGAGGAAACCAAGACTAACTTTAACAAAATACAAAATAAAAGGTACACAGGTGTAAAACTCAAACTGCAACTAGGAAAAAAGGAACACACAATACTTCAAAATAAAAGGAACACAACAGAAAAGTAAAACACCTAGAACAAGAAACACTAGAAAACACAACAGGAATACAGAAAGGACACAGATCGTGACAGCTTATAGATCAACTAATTTGTTTGGGGGCAATAAGAGAGAATGATAAAAGAATGTCATTTTAAAATGACATTCCCAAAATACGGACGCCACGTTAAGTGTTTCATTAATTAATGGTAATACAATTTAAACCAACACATAACCAAACTTAAGTAATTGCCTTTTACTTATACTGGATGTCTTCTCATAGTCCCTACCTAATAATTTAGTATAGTTTTATTTGTTGACAAATTGTCAGTTAGTTTTAGTCATCATAGCTTAGTTTTTGTTTAGTTTTGACTTAGTTTTCATCAGGGAGAAATGGTAGTCAACAAACATCTTTCGTCATAGTTTTAGTCGACAAAATCAGATGTCACCATTTCCGTCTAATCGCTCTTGTGTCTCGTTGTGGAGCTAGTTCAGGAACTTGCCTGCTAATGACATCATTGATGGGGATTCTACGCTATAATAGAGACTCCACAGACCTCCTCTGAGACACACAGTGAGCGGGCATCTTGAGCATTAGTGAGGACCAATTATATGAATCTGTGCGAGAGGAGAGGAGAGGAGAGGAGAGGAGAGGAGAGGAGAGGAGAGAGCTCACCTTATCTTCCATCTCATCGTCACTCTCGTCCAGTTCGTCATTCCTCAGCCTCCATTCATATTCCACGTGAACGTGAACGTTGAACTTCCCCGTCTGAGCCTGGATAAGCTGCAAGAGACACAACAAACACTATGGTGTTTACAACCTCTTCTTTTAAGACCGGGAACGCATTATGTGTCTTGCTCAGCGGTCATTATCAAGTGATAAAATATGAGGTACGGTTTAATCCGGTTTTAATATTAAGTGGCTCGACGTGGCTGAGAAAGAGATAATTTGTGCAAGTCTTTGAATATTTTGACCCTATTCTATAAATGCCAGTGGTTCTCAAAATTCTTCATGTCAAGGACCCCCAAAATTACATGTATATGTCCACGGACCCCCTCTCAAAATATGTTGTTCCAGGGATCCCCAGAAGCAAAGGTTTGCTTTGAAAATGATTCAAAAATAGCAGATCTACAAGATCGCAACGCAGCCCTCGGTGAGCTGCTTATATCAAATAAAATGCAGATCTACAAGCTCACAGCGCGTCACTTTGTGCCAATGGAAACAAGTCCCCAGGACTTTTTGGTGTGTGTGTGTGTGTTATCCTTTTAGCACTAATGTCTGACTGTACCACGTGCTGTTTTACATTTCTCACTAACAAAGTAGTCAATCAATCAATCAATAAAAAAAAACATGTGTGTGTGTGTGTGTGTGTGTGTGTGTGTGTGTGTGTCTATCATATCACAACAACTCACCAGTTCCTCACACTGTGTGTGACGCAGGCGTTTGGCGATGTCCAGTGGCGTCTCGCCTGCTTCGTTTGCTGAAACGATAAACAGGTGTTTAGGAGCGACGCAGGTGCAGTGTATCATCCTAGAACCCATTTCTTTCAAAAGTAAAATAACAGAATTATTAAAGCAGACGTAACATAAGATCTGAGGTCTACTAACTGCGTATAAAAGATACAAAGACAAATAATTTAAAAAAGACTAAGTTGTTGAACAGTAGAGCCCTACCCGGATAAAAACATTTTTTTTTCTCCCCTTCATATATTCTCAATTTAGTAATTAAGCCAATTCCCAGTTCCCCTGCTTCTCGAAGAGGGATCCATCCCTGCCAACCCCCACGGTAGGTCACTGGGAGGTTGAAGACGGCTACGAGTCTCCTCCGATACCCGAGCCGTCAAGCCAACCATCTCATTTTCACCCGACAGCGAAGAGCCTCACTAGTGGGCGTAACCATAGCATTATATATACAGGGGTGTCACACCAAATTCTGGGCCCTGGGAACAAGGATTCACTGCGGGCCCACCATGGGAATGCATTATTACGCATTATTTTGTGCTTTAACTATTGAAAAATAACTATTGATATACAAGCTCGAGCTTGTATATCTGTATATCTGCTATTTTTTAAAAATCGTGAAAATCTTTGAATATTTCAAATCATTCTACGTTTTTTTTTTTAAACTATGTTTCTATATCAGTGGTGCTCAAACTTTTTCATGTGAAGGACCCCCAAAATCATATGTATTTGGCCACGGATCCCCATCTCAAAATATTTCGTTCCAGAACTCCCCCAGAAGCTAAATTTGAGTTACAAATGTTGCTTAAAAATACATACGTATATTCAAAGAGTTGCACAAATTTTGGTATTTAGCTATTGAAAAATAGCAGATCTACAAGCTCGCAGCCGCGCTGTGAGCTTGTATATCTGCTATTTTTCAATAGCTAAATAATGAAGGCCCCTCCACCTTGGGCCCTAGTAACTCAGTCCCACTCCAGTGTGTTGCTGGGACAGATGAAGGGACAGATAAAGGGCGATAATAAAGTAGATTTTCGATCAGGTCCAATATTTAGTTCAGTAACGATGCAGCTGAATAATGGTTCAGAAGCTGTGTTCACGTTCACTCTACCATTGGAAATGAACAGACTCCAACCTGCTTCTGCCCTCCTAAAAAGGTATCCACTGACGTCACACGGATACAGGAAGTAAACCGGAGATGCCGTGTCTTGCTATTTCCGTCTTGGGCGTAACGCATGTGGAGGTGCACACTATCCTCCCCAGTAAGGGTTGGGTATACTAGTTATTAATAGTAGTCTTACCTATGCTAGTTGTCTGGGTTGTTAGTTAAGGGTTAAGTATGCTTTACTAGTTATTAATAGTCTTACCTATGCTGACAGTGGCCTTTCCCCTCAGCAGCAGCTTCAAACATTCACTGTTGTTGGTCAGACTGCAATAATGGAGAGCTGTGCTGCCTTTAGCCGTCTGCTTGTCCAGGTTAGCACTGAAACGCACACACACACGCACGCACGCACACACACACACACACACACACGCACACGCACACGCACACACACACACACACACACACACTTTATATGAAATACTTAAAGTGTGGTTCCTGTGGAAATAAGCCTCGGCTTTCTAGGATCTCCTTTTAGTTGACCTTGTACCAGTGATTTGTACTGTCATGAAACTGTACTTTTTTCTATTGCAAACTTCTAATAAATTATTCAATCAATCAAACACACACACACACACACACACACACACACACACACACACACACACACACACACACACACACACACACACACACACACACACACACACACACACACACACACACACACACACACACACACAGTTTAACAGGTAGCATAAACCTTCACAACAAAGCCAGAAACTATTATTATTTACATAGACACATACTGTACATGTTATGTATACAGCAGTGGTTCTCAAAGTGGGTTCCAACCCACACATGGGCCCCGACCCACTGTTGGGGAACCACTGCTCTATCCACCTGTTTCCGTGGGAATTTACTGTAGAATTATGTGTGGGACACATCCGGAGAACAGCTGACATACTGTACAAGCTCACGTCGTGTCGCAGATGCAACCGTTGTGAGCTTGTAGATCATACTCGGCTGCTGGGCCGGAACTGCCGGAACTGCCGCCCACCTTCGCGCGATGGGACGTTGGAAACTTGTGGATATAATGCTGTTGTTTACCTGTTCTGGGCCAGGAAGTCTACGATATGGAGGGAGTTCCTGTCCACCATCCTGACAGCCAGGTGGAGCACGGTCTCTCCTGGCTCCTGTACAGTGGGACACACAGAGAACAGGAGTCATCATTCCCTAACTGCAGTGGTTCTCAACCTTTTCAGGCCGCGACCCCCAAAATAATCATATTTTAACCGGGGATCCCCCACCCTGAGGAGCACTAAGAACAGATTATCTAATGAAGGAACAAAACAGAGAGGGCGCTGTTTTTCCCTTTTATTTGACGATGGTTAGCCAGATTGCATTTGGTACAACATGGTTTTATAGTGAAAATAGCTGACATACTCTAACACCTCGCGTCTCGCCTCACGAGGCTGCCTCTAATATTTGACAAACTTTTAATTCGTCATTTTAGGTGTTAAATTCACACTTTAGAAACGTGCATATACCCTATATACTGTACACTTCAACTTTATGTTGGTTTGTTTACTGTTGAGAAAGTGCGTTCCTTTTAGACTGGGTGTTTTGACTGTATACTTGTACTATTTTTTTTGTCTAATAAAAATAATATTCAATCAATCAATCAAAACAGAGTTCATGTATGAGTGTGAATGTTCTGCTCACTGTTGCTTCCTGTGATTTGAGGAGACTAGTGTCAAGAATTCTTCTAAGCAAAATGCTGTAGTCAGTATAAGGGGGTACTGCAGCCAACAACATTTGAGAACCCATGGTCTACTCTAGACTCTAGACCACTCTAGACTCTTGAGTGGAAGCAGTGTGGTGTCTCCTATGTGTTCATTGGTCCAGAGTGGAAGCAGTACGGTGTTCCTACGTGTTCATTAGTCTAGAGTGGAAGCAGTACGGTGTTCCTACGTGTTCATTGGTGTGCTGGAGGGTCTCCATCAGGTCCACCCCCTCGGCATAGACCTGGATGAGAGCCAGGATGTCTCTGTTGTGGACGGCCTCGGCCAGGACCTGCAGCCTGGAGGCCGCATCGGCGCAGTGCGGCCGTGCAAAGCGCCTCTCTGTGTACTTACTGAGGATGTAGTCCTTCTTCGTCTGCCTGAAAGAGAGAGAGACACACACACGATTTACAATCACAATTCAAGCATTTAGTTACTAAATACCTCTGAGCAGAATGGGAGTCACCGTTATAAACATTGTTCATTGACTAGAGCAGGGGTCTTCAACAGGGGGTCCGGGACCCCTAGGGGGTCCTCAGAGTTACTACAGGGGGTCGTCCAAATCTTGGTGTGATAGGAACTTGTTTTTTTCCCCTTTGTTATATTAACCACTTGAACCCTAGCGTCCATATTCTCCATATAACTTCAGCCAAAAATAGCCGATTTAAAAGCTCACAACGCCTCACGGCTATTTTCGGCAAAGAGCTTTGGAGGGGGAAAAGAGCAGACTAAGTACAGTGAAAGGTCAAGTTTATTATGCTTCATCTCTCCCTAAAATAAGGGGTCCTTGGCCTGAAAACGTTGAAGACCCCTGGACTGGAGCAAGGGTTCCCAAACTTTTCAGGCCGTGACCAACTCCCATTTAAAAAAATCACACCCGTGTGAAGTGGAGCTGTGTGTGTGTGTGTGTGTGTGTGTGTGTGTGTGTGTGTGTGTGTGTGTGTGTGTGTGTGTTGCAGTTGATGCTCAGGGCAGGCTAGACTCAACAGCACCTCTCTGGTCACCCAGGATCATGTGTACCGATTTTTGTGACATTTGACGAAAATATGTAGGAAAAGGAGCAAAAAGTGTGTTTTGGAGAAAATTCAAGATGGCGGAAAATCTATCCTGACGCAAATGGGCGTGGCCTATATGGGGAGATGCGTCTTGACCCAAGGAATCCAGGGAAAAAAGAATTTTAATTTTTCGACCTACGGTTCAAGAGTTACGAGACAAGTAGGCCGTTATAGCGCCACCATGAGGCAGAGTGGAAATGCTTTTGGGGATTCGTTGAGTATGCCACCCCCGACCTGTGGTTGAAATTCAGTGTTGACTGGACCTTTTGTTTGTGATTTATGGCTATTGTTTGCAAAACGGGCCCCTCCCGCTAACTTTGGAAGCCCGTTACGAACGAACGGAATGGACTATCGCAATATCCCTTGAGTATGTTCATCGCATAGGTTCATAGATCATGTGTACCGGTTTTTAAGACATTTGAAGAAAATATGTAGGAAAAGGAACAAAAAGTGTGTTTTGGAGAAAATTCAAGATGGCGGAAAATCTATCCTGGCGCAAATGGGCGTGGCCTATATCGGGAGATGCGTCTTGACCCAGGGAATCCAGGGTAAAAATAATTTTAATTTTCCGACCTACGGTTCAAGAGTTACAGGCCAAAACGTAAAGTGGGGTGTTATGGCGCCACCATGAGGCCAAATGACACAATTATTTTTTATTTAATCCTTGAAACCATTATGAACCTCCTCTCCAAGTCTTGAAACTCTAGCCCCTATGGTTTGCGAGAGAAAAATAATTGAATGTGAGTTTTTGCGATTCCCATTATAAGTCAATGGGGAAAATTAATTCACTAATAAATTAATATCAATTAAACTATTGAACCTTTCTCTTAGCAAGTTACTAGCCCACTATTCCCGAGTAAGCCGGTCGATTTGACATATGGCGCGAGTGTGTGGTGGCAAAACTGTGGGACTAGTAGCGTGCCGAAGTTTAGGAAGTTCAGGCTACATACACACACACACACACAGACCCACAAAGCTACGTATAGGGAGCCTGTGTTTCACACAGCTCCAAAAATAATAATTTATAAATCATATTTGAACTGGGGACCCACCCATCCTGACAAGCACTTGGAATGTTATGTTAAACAGGTCTTAAAAGTCTAGAGTTCATATTTGCTCTGCTTATTAGTGTGGTTGCCCCTGCAGGGACTATATAGTACTTTAAGAACATTTTGGGGTATAATGCCCAGCACCCCATATATGGAGATATCCCATCGTGCCACACAAGACAATCGTCATAGACAGCATGCGTTGCCGTGGCTGACATCATTGCCTTACAAGGGTCAACGGCCATACAAGGAGGTTTGCAGCTGCAAACAACTTTATTTGAGACGGCCAGAAAGTTCTATGTTCTAGCTACATTTCTGGTGTGAAATGGCACAAGGGACCCCCACAAAAAGACCACCCCAAAAATCAGCAGAAGTGCCCTTTTGTGAGGTTTGAGCACCTGCCCCCTCAGAGCTCTCTGCACGGCCCTGAACGTAATAGGGTAAAGTGAGAATGTGGCTCTGTGTTGAGGTTGTCATTGTCTGACGGTCACTCACATGTCACTTCCGGGGCTGGGCTTGGTGACGCCCTGAGTGGACAGGTCCGCCTCCATGATGTCATTGAAGCCGGCGTTGCCGACGTTCTTGGCCAGCTGCAGGGAAGACACAGTGACACACACATTAGACCCAAGTTCTCCTTGTTATGTCATTCAAACGTACAGACAGCGCAGGAGAGACAGACTATGAGACAGCTGAGAGGGAGAGTGTGTAGGAGAGACTGTAGGGAAACTCGCCAGTAGAAATGGGATGATATGAACATTTCATGTCACGATCATTGTGACCAAAGAAATTGCGATTCCCGGAATTATCGCGATAATCAATATATCCCCGACATCCATTTTCCTGGGGCGGAACATTTGCCCAAAAAAATAGCAGATCTACAAGCTCACAACGTGAGCTTGTAGATCTGCTATTATTTTGGCAAAGAGGTTTGGTAGAGAGTTTTACCAATTATAGTGTGTTTAAATGGTGCCGCATATGCAGCTCGGCAAATAGTGAATCGATCCCAGTGCATGACGGAGGATAATTTCACGATAAATGTAAATCTCCACGATACGATTATAGATTTTTTTTTATCACGATTATAACGATCATGGTCCCATCCCTGCTCACCAGCAGCTCAGAGTTCCCCAGCACGTCCAGGTCCAGAGACTGGATCCTGGAGTAGTGGACGCCCATCTCCCTGTGGATGCCTGAGCACTCGATGCAGATCACCACGCCCAGGTTGGTGGACAGCCACGTCGGGTCTGGAACAGACAGAGAGCATGTTTGGTGTTATGTAGCCTGGCTCCAGCCAATAGACCCGCCCACTCTCTGAGTGAACTGCTTCTCTTGGTCTGGTTTTGTCATATGACGCGTCTCTTTCGACCGAAACCGACCGAAACCGACCAATGAAATCAATGCAATACGGAGGAGGGGTGCGTCTAACTTTTGAAAATCAACAGAAACAGTGGAGGGAGGGGTGGCTCACCAGAGTTCTTAATTGCCTCCTTTGAACTTCAAAAGAGCTACAGCTACAAGTGTCCATAGCTCGTTAGTGATTCTCTCTAATCAATGAAACATCAAAGACAATGACCTGTTTGGTGCATGTCATTGAGGGGAGGGGGAGGAGGGAATGTTTTGTGTGCAAAAGTCAAACACAACCCCTCCCACCAGATCTCTTGTGATTGGGAATTTCAAATTTTAAATCCCCTCCCCTTTTCAATCAAATAGAATGGGGACAACTTCAGACTCATGCTCCAGCGTAGAGTCTGAAATCAGGCTACGTTTGGTGTACTGTAGATCAGTGCTTCTCAAACTTTTATATTTGAAGGTCTCCACTTGTTACACACTTGTATGGGTCAATTTAGACCCCCCTAAAGTAACCCACAGAGTCCCTGGAATCCACTTTGAGAATAGTCTCACATGGCCAGACTGTTGCCTCCCACAATTTCCAGCTTGAGAAGCGATAAAGCGGATGTGAAGCCTCCTCCCCACTTTCGTTTAGTTTTTACATCGCGCACATTTAATCTAATATAAACAAAAATCATCTAAGCATATATATTGCTGCTTATCAGAAATGACATTTTAAATTTTATTTTGTGAACAGAAATGCCAGCTTCCGCTACTCAGATTTCACAAGGTGTAGTTCCAGACTCTATATAGCATTCGGAGATTGTGGATTAGTTGTCTGGCTACGCAAGACTACTTTGAGAACCACTGATGTAGATCACTGGTTCCCAACAAGTGGGTCGCGACGCATTTGTGGGTCTGGACTTGGTGACGCAGCACCCCAGGGTGCCCCAGACAGCACCCTCTGCTCTACTCACTGGGCGCTCCGCAGTCACAGCAGATGTGGTTGCCGGTCATCTTCTTCACCTCCTCCACGATGGCCCTGGTCAGCTCCTGCAGGATGTTGTTTTCACCCCCGTTCTCCTGGTCGCCGCCTTTAAAAGCCTTGTTGAGAGCCTCCTCCTTGCAGTTCTGGAGGACCCAGATCCAACTGGAACATGCACACACGCACACACGCACAGACAGACAGACAAACAGAAAAGACAGACAGACAAACAGAAAAGACAGGAAGACAAACAGACATATAGTAAAAATTAGAAAGACGGAAAGACAAATGTATACATCTTTGGTAATAAAAAAGAGCAACATTAGCTGAATATTGAGATACGTCTTTAGCGATAATATTAGATTATATTGTGATCGAATAATATGCCTAAGATCGGCCCGTGCCAATCAGTCAGACAGACAGACCGTCAGTGATAAGAAGCGGCCTGCTCACTCCTCATGCACTGAAGGAAGCATAAGCTCAGTTCGGGGCTCTCCCCAGGTTGGCAGAAGCAGAGCAGAGCCCAAGATTACAGCTAAGGCAATTGGCACTGGGTGAAAAACGGGTTGCAAAATTGGGGAGAAAAAGACACAGACTTACATCTGACAGTCGTTCTCGTCCTCTGCTTGAAAGTGATATGTTCGGTCATCTGTAGGAAGGAAGGAAGGACAGACAGACATGATGCTTAGCTGCAGATTGAGCACATTAGCCCTTAAACGACAACCTTTTACAACATATTTTACACCACCGGTTCTCAACGTCGGTTCTAACTTAACAAATAATTTAATTTAAAACTAGACAAAATATGCTTGTTTTCCTGTAAAGCTGCTTGTAAATATTCACAGTTGCGGGTCACTTTAGTTCGGGCTTGTTTCTGAAGTGTAGTTATTTGGGCCTGCCTTTGAGATTCTTTTTTGAAAATAGCTGATGGTGATTGATAGCTGATGTGATGTTCAAGTGGTGAAACTGGTCGCTTCTTTTGGGTTTGTTTTCATAGTCCTGGCCACTTGTTTCACTCACATAATCTAATCACATAACACTCTCAGCTCGGAAGAAGACAAACACAAGCACTTTAGCACTAGCTTTGCTTTGGAGTTGATCAATTGGTATAGGAATTGAGAGTTGAGAATAATGGTGCGATGGGCAAATATCTCCTACATCTCTCTTATTTCGGCTTGCTTCTGCACCAGTAGTTAGCCCTGAAACATAACGAGCGTTGTGTAATCCATGGCTACACCAGTAGCAGACTAGAGGTCCACTCTACAGTGGAGTCTTTGCCCCCCTCATCACTACCACGCGGATATCGATGGCTACCGAGGTTGGCAAACGACCGAACTTGCTCAGTTCTTCGCCAACGGGTTCCGACCCATCTGCACGGCGATATCACCGCCAAGCTCCTTGGCTACCTGCACTCCAGACTTACGTGAGAACAGGTCAAAGCTCTTCTTCTCTTCCGGGTTCCTCTTCACTTGGCAGGTCAGAAGGTTGAGTTTAGCGGGAGGTCTGTTGGCCTGGAGAGACAAACAACACATGTTCAAAGAGACTCCACCACAGTGTGTCTTTAACCACACAGAGTCCCTCAGGGCTCTATACTAGTGTATTCTCTGTTCTCTATTATTGTGGGGGAGGCTTTCACTGAAAACAGCAGACAGACAAGCGACACCTTTTGAGATTGTCGATCTGCTATTTTCCGCAAAAGCCCCACAATACGGATGCTGGGGTTTAAGTGGTTAATTGAAACATGAACAATGCAATTGATTCTGCTACAACTCTGACACTTAGTAGTAATACTACAACAATAACTGATTATATATGAAACATAGATACACATATTAAACATAATAGTTCAGAAGGCTGTACAGTATATACTAGTACATATACCATATACATAACTTGAGCATTGAGCAGTGATTATATGTTGTCATGGATACGTTGAGAAAAGCCGGGCTGGGAGATTGAAATTGATCAGTGCATGTACTCCTACAGTACGTGCAGGAGCGGCAGCCGTCAGAAGGGAGTGTGGGACGGGAGGAGTAGGAAATAGGGCTCTACGTCCTCCCGGTGGGGGCTCCTCACTGGCAGGTGATCCAGTAGGAATACACAACAGTGACAATAGAGAAATGTGTGCGGGGAGGAATTAATATAGGCAAAAAGCAGTGCAACTCAGCGTATTGCAACGCTGCACATTGTGAGCTTTTAGATTAGCTTTTTCGCTATTTGTTGTGCAATGCAGTACACCACAAGTCCACTGTCAGCGGGAAATAAAATAAACTGGCTCTACGGTGGGGGATACTCAATGCTAGGGTACAACAGCAGTGGCAAGCAAGCAAGCAAGCAGTGGCAAGCAAGCAGTTTCATACTTACAGCAATAAGTATGAAACAGAGGAAAGTTCAGGTAAGAAAAAAAAAAGTAGTTTGAGTCTGACAGTAGTATCTGGCGGAGTGAACATTTATTCTATCAATAAAAGTATACATTTGGGCTGTCAATAAATGCAACATCTATAATCAGCTGCTCATATCAGGTGAGTCTTTCAGTAGCACAATGGGTGCTTTTTTATTTGTAATAATAATAAACAAATGTATATATCTACCATAATTTATATTTCCATCCCCACAACAATATACTGTACAGAGAAAATGGGCATATTTTGATTAATCATAATTAACCATAGCTAAACTGTGCTTATTCTGATTATTATGATATCATTATTTATATAGTTTTGTTTAATGTTTGACCTGAATATACGTATGCGTGTATTTACATACAGTATGTCGCCAATGAATACATGTATGGCTTGAATTGAACTGAAATTGATTGAATAACCAAAAACATTATGAATGAATTTAGCAAACGATGTGTTAGTTTTGTAGCCCTGTCTTATGATGCCCACCCTATGCCAATGGTACCCATGGTGCACAGACTGCACACCCATGCTTGCATGGTGCCCATCCATGGTACCCGCCCTGTACCCAACCAGTGCCCGCGCGTTTCCCCACCCTTTTCTCTGCCATCCTTTTCCTTATGCTCTTCCTCCTTTTCCTGCTCCTCCTCTTCCTCTTCTGTCTGAAGACGCTCTGTCCTGATTGGCTGTCTTCATCAAAAAACTTTTCATACAAAAAAAAAGTACAAAAAAAGTAAAATAAATAAAATGAACGCGCTACGTCCAGAGCTCATGCTTCAATTCAGTTTTTTGGGGGATAGGAGAAGTGCAAATGAAGTGGGCTGAGGGCGGAGCATGCGGGAGGGAGGGAGGGCGGGCGGGGTCTCAATCCAGGGCAACCAATAGCAGAAGAGAATGGGGGGTTGGCTTACCGTTCCGTGACAGATGGTGAGGCAGCCGTTCTTGACGGAGCATTTCCTCTTCTGCCACACCTTCCTGAGCCTGACGGGACACAAGACACCGTCACACAAGAACCATACTGAACCATAAGCCCCATTTCCACCACGAGGCGGAACCAGAACATTCCAGAACCCATTGCACACAGCCCCGGTTTCAGAAAAAGTTCTGGGAACCTTTTATTCAGTCCTGCTCTTGAGGTAGTACTAAACTTGACTTCTTGGAACCCATGGGTGGGGCCAGCAGCGCTGCTGCTCTCGATTCTGGACCTTCCCGGTTAGGCCTGGTTATATGGAAACGTAAGCAGAACTTGGTCCCGGAAAGTCACAGGTTCTTGAAAGTTCTTGGTTCTGGAAAGTTTTGTTTCTAGTTCTGGTTCGGCCTTGTTGTGGAAAAGGGGCTAGACGTTCCCAGAACTCAAGTTTAGTACTACATCAAGAGCAGGACTTAAAAAAAATGGCTCCCAGAACCTTGTCTGAAACCGGGCTGTGCGCTATGGAAACAAAACCAGAACCAAAGAAATAGGTTCCGCCTCATAGTGGAAAAAGGGGCTAGTGTCATATATTGGAATCTGGAGACTGACATTCAGTAATTGGGTCTTATGAATAAAATAACAAAGAAAATCTAAAATTTGCCACAGTCACATTTGTCCGTGTATGGACATATTGATGGCCCCTGGTCCGTGCTTTCACATTAGTGACACTCACCCCTCACTCCTCTTGTAAAGGGTTCCAGATTTCTCCGTGCCGTGGGCCTTGTTCCCTTGCAGCTGGTGCAGACTGTAGCCTGTGTTGGCTTTGGTCTGCCCGTCCTACAACACAACCGTATTTAGTTATTAGAGGGCGGCATTTAAGCTGAATGGTTATAGGGAGGCCGCCTGGGAAACAGAAGATAACTAACATTTCGAGCACAAAGATCTTCCTCAGTCTGAGAAAGGGCTCTGTGCTCGAAACGTTTGGTGCAATAAAGCATCTGTCGCATTGGAGCCCTCAGAGTGAGAGCGTTTATTTATTTATCTTTCATATACAGTTCGTTGCTCAGCAACTGCCCAAACTTGTGTTAGGTGCCAGTCTGCTCTCTCTTTTCCTAGGTTTGATTCCACCAGCTCCGGCAATACGTGGAGTTGTCCCTGAGCAAGACAATTCTAAGACAATGGCTTGATTGTAGTCTTTAACTCATTTAACGCTGATCCCGAGTATACTCGTGAAAAATACTCGAGTATTTAGAGTGCCGATCCCGAGTAGACTCGCGTAAAATACTGTATATATAGAGTAACGCGGGTTCTCCTACCCTACTGTCCGTTGGAATGTCCTGGCACGATCGGCCTCGCCGATTCATCATCATCACGGATCCATGTGCACAAAATAGTAATCCCTTAACATGGAGGCCGACGGTGGATCTCATCTTTAATGTCCATTTTCTCCAAACAACACTTTTAAAGCCAAGGATGGCATTAGATTCTCGCTACAATAACATAATAACAAAGGCAACGATCGGCCATTTTAGCAGCGGCATGGGGTGACGAGCGCTTCCGTTGAATGACGTCATGACGTCAACCCGGAAGTGTTTACGCAATGGACTTCTGGCCTTCAAAATAAGATAATGGCTGCGTATGGAGCCTGCGAGAGGCATGCTGGACATTTAACCCGTTCATGTCTGGAGCACTAAATGGGTTAAAATAATTGCTATACATATCTTTGGAAATCTCTAGAGGGAAAAATGAATGTGCTTTGGATCGTTGGAACTACAAAATGGCCGCCACTGCTATGCCCTATACTGCTATAGCAGGGTTTCGCAAAGTGGGTGCAGTGATGCCAGTCCAGGGGTACCGCAGAATAATTTGATCACATTTGGAATTCATCAATATCACTAAATAAATATCACTTCACTATGCTTAGTAAAAGAGACCTGATTTGCTTTGCTTGATGAGCTCTTTTTCCATCTACGGCCAACTCTACTCACCAAAAATACAAGCTCACAATGCTGTGATGCGTTGTGAGCTTGTAAATCGGCTATTTTTGGTGAACTTTCCCCCCCGGAATAGGGATGCTGTGTTCAAGTGGTTAAACACAAAGTATAAAGTTATTTACAGTCAGTCAGTTCTGATGGAAACGGATATTTCTCCGTGACATAGCCTACTGTATCTCAGGTGGAAAGATGTGCATATTCACTGGATTATATAATGTAAGATTCTAAAAAATAACAGTATAATTCATGGGTGCCATGGATGAAAAAAAGCAGCAGCTCTCCACTCACCACCTCTCTCTGGTCAGACTGCAGCGAGGCCTTGAGCGTGTCTCTCAGCTGACTCAGCTGTTTCCTCTCGCCGTCCTGGGTCTGTTTGATCTGTGACATCACACCACGCCGAGGTCAGAGGTAGGGATGGGACGATAATCCTTATTATCGTTTATCATGATAGAAAACACTCACAAAAGTCGTATCGTGGAGATGTATAGTGAAATTGTCTACCGTCATGCACTGGGATAAATGTAACGAAATAAATGTAATGTAAATATAATGTAATGCAAGGAAAGGTAATGGTTTTCTTACTCCAGTCAGGTCTGTTGCCAGTCTCTCTATAGAAGGTTTCATGGCCTCTACAGTGTTCAAACCATCCTGGAAGAAACTGGGAGAGGAGAGGAGAGGAGAGGAGAGGAGAGGAGAGGAGAGGAGAGGAGAGGAGAGGAGAGGAGAGGAGAGGAGGTTAATTCAATAAATAAGTGTTTTGTACTCACTAGTAACATTTCATCAATAATTAGGGCATTTTAAAGGAGTAGTTCACCCCCAAAATGACTTTTTTTCTATTGATTACTCACACCATGGAGAATTGAATTTATGGATATTCTTGGGTATTTGTCGCATTCCTAGACAATCCAAGACAAATTATGATTATAGAAAATGCTATTATTATTAGTCTCCATGTTGTGATCAATAGAAAAAAAGTCATTTTGGGGGTGAACTACTCCTTTAATAACGGCAGTGGCTGATTTGCATCTGTTGCAGAGAATATTCATAAAAGACTTGTACCTACTTGCACTGAGCGTGGAAATATTTGATGAGGTTCTGAAGGAAGTCCACTCCTTTCTTCACTTTGATTTCATTCACCTTCAGAAGATACTGGAGAGAGAGAGAGCACACCACACATCCACCATAAGACACTGGCAATGGATGTAACGGTATGACAATTCACAGTACATAACAGCATCTACCAAATCAATCTGTCTAGTATCTGCCATTCTACCACGGTATTTCACAGTATTGTATGTGAGATTTTCATTTCAGTTAAAGCGAGAAAAGAAAACGTATTAAGTGGTTCTCAAACATTTTCATATCAAGGACCCCTAGACTTATATGTATTTGACCACCGACCCCCATCTCCAAATAATATGTATCAGGGACCCCCCAGAAGCAAATATTTGCGTTACAAATGATCGCTTTAAATATATATATATATATATATATATATTCAAAGATGTGCAAAATAATTCAAGATTTTACAAAAATAGCAGATCTACAATCTCACAGTGAGCATAAAATGACTTGTCTTTTAGTTCTTTTTAGACCCACCTCACACATCTGCAGCTGAAACATCCTCCTCTCCTTCTCCATCTCCTCGGCGATCTCTCCTCCGCTGAACTCGGTGCGGATCATGCCGTGCTGCTTGGCGTGCTCCTTCTTCTCCTTCTCGATCTTCGCCCTGCTCCGCCGCGAGGACACAAAACACCAAGGAGAGTTCATGAAACAAATACTACTCTGCAGATCACATGAACCTAATAGCCAAGCGTCTAAGGCAGGGGTCTTCAACGTTTTCAGGCCAAGGACCCTTTAGCTGAGAGAGAGATGAAGCACTACATATTGCATAAATGCGTGATGCCGATTTTCATCGATTTCATGGATAGATTCATAGACTTGTTTGACAGCACTGTTATCAGTCTGTTGGATTTGTGTTTTTAGTTAACTCTTTTTTACCTCTACACCAAACCTATTTCCCGAAAAAGCTCTCAACGCCTCGCCGCGAGGCGTAGATCTGCTATTTTGGGCTAAAGTTCTCCTCAGAATAGGGATGCAAGGGTTCAAGTTGTTAATTTAAAAGAATGATCCTATCACTAAGATTTGGCGGCCACTCTGTAGTACTCTGAGGACCCCCCAGAGGTCCCGGACCCCCTGTTGAAGACCCCTGGTCTAAGGACAGTGGTTCTCAACCTAGAGCTATAAAAGGCCTGAAGGAGTCACGCACATAGCCTATACACATCTGACCACTAAACGCAAAGGTCATTCGGCTGCATTGGGCTGGGTCGCAAACGCTTTCAACATTGTCAAGTGGGCCTTGCTCCAGAAAAGGCCCCATAGCAATGATTACTATCAGAATTAAAGTAGCCTAGATCTCATCTCACCTAATCATTAACCCCCCCAAAACATCGCTTAAACCATCTTTAAAGTGCTTTAAAATACAGTATGAGTTGAAAGGTGTGAATAAGGGTCTTACAGTTTAGTCTCGTAGTCCTTCCAGGATTTATCGAAGGCCTTCTTCAGGTCCTGTTAGACAGAAAACACTCATACATTATAACAAATACCTGTGTGTGTGTGTGTGTGTGTGTGTGTGTGTGTGTGCGTGCGTGCGTGCGTGCGTGCGTGCGTGCGTGCGTGCGTGCGTGCGTGCGTGCGTGCGTGTGCAAACACAAACCCCTTTGACTCCCTTCAGGTCTCCCTTCAGCAGGCTGTCCAGAGGAAAGGTGATGATGTTGGTCATGTTCTGGAGCTGGTTAACACACAGGAGGCAACACACAAAGTTACCACACAAGTCCACCAGGAGGTGCCATTTCACCACATGTGGACCCTAGCACTGGTTATTAAACACTGTCAAGGACCCCCACAATTATCTATTTGGACACCCACATGAATAATTAGAGGAGACTCTTTGTTTCTCCATAGGGAACAAAGCCGTCTCTTTGTGTCTCCCGCGGTGCCACAGAATACTTTGATAATATTTGGATTCATCAATATCGCTTCAGTTTAAATCACCCTCTATACTAAGTGAAACAGACCTGAATTGCATGTACTTGGTGCATTATTTTTCTATCAACACCAAATCCCTTTGCCTTTGAAAGTTTCCCCCTCACACATTTACATACCGTAATATGACACAAGGTTCGAAAAATTAACAATGTCATTTCAGGGGTGCCTTGGATGAAAAGTTTATTTACAGGGGTGCCCTTAGCCAAAAAAGTTTGAGAACCACTGTAATAAATATTCAATCAACCAATGAATCCTTTAAATGTGTATCCTTTTAGCCTCCCTAGATGTCTGACTGCACATGTGTTGTTTTAATTTTATGCATTTTGTATCCATTTTAAAGTATCAATCCTTGAAACTAAGCAATGCGGTGAAGCCACTTTCTCATCAGCAGTGTTGATGCCAGTTTTGACGGCAAATTTAGATTTAGATTTAGTTTTAGTCATAGGCTTTTGAATAAAATGTAATTTAGCTTTAGTCATATTGTAGTCATCTGAAAAGATTTAGTTTTACTCTGGTTTTAGTCAATGAAATAACGTTTTTACAGTTTATTTTTGTCGACCAAAATATATACATGTCAAACATCTTAATGCTTGATTTTATACTTGGTTGTATGCTGAAAATAGCTGATCCACAAGCTCACAATGTGCCGCAGCACGACGTGTTGTAAGCTTGTACAACTGTAGATCTGCTATTAAGTATTTTCAGAGCGCAACACCTGAACGCCACCAAACATAAAATGACTTGTCTTTTAGTTCTACTGGATCTCTTCTCCACTAGTCCCTCCCTAACATTTTAGTCTAGTTTTTACAGTATTTGTGGATAGGATTGTCAAAACATTTAGTCCTAGTTTTAGTTACGAATAGCTTCGTTTTTATTTCATTTTTATTTGGTGACGAACGTTCCTTGTCGTAGTTTTAGTCGACAGAATCGATGCAGCTCACCTAGGGCTGTCATGATTATGACATTTTACATGAAGGTTCAAGGTTCAAGGTTGTACTTTATTGTTATGTTTTTTGTACAGGTACATAAGAGTACCTATAAGTACATTTTGACGATTATTTGTCGCTCAAATAATTGTGATTAACGATTTAAAAAAAATTACATTTCTGTTTGGCTTTTAGGCTTTGAAGTTGCACATGGCAGATAAGACACATAACCTAAATATGCAAAGAAACGACTGACATATTTGACAACTTCATACTTTTAAAAAGAATATTGATAGTGGAAATAGCCGATCTACTTGTAGATCTGCTATTTCCACTATTTTTGAAAATGTTTGAAAATATATGAAAATTTTTCAACATGGAAACAATTATGACGATTAACACTTTGACCGCCACGGAGGTCATATGACGTCAAGCTTTTACACCCCCCGCGCTGCCACCGGCGTCATATGACGCCGGAATGTCTTTTTTTTAATTAACACAAGATTAGGAGCATATGTATCACTGACGCTTGGATTCAGCCGTCCTGGGCCCTGGAATGACTAAAATCACCATGGTTACCATTGTGTGGCCAATCAGCTTGTGTTACCTTGTGTTACCATGGTGATTTGGTACATGACCGTCCTCCCCAGGCCTGGGATTGCTGGATGGACGGCAACTTTGGCAAGAAGCAGCAGCCATGTGCTTGGGGGGGGTTTAGTTTAGTGCTTTACTATACTACTGAGGACTACTTCTACAGCCGTATCTGAAAAGTTTTACTGGATCGTCATGGTTCATCGACCAGGCCACCAGGGACCACCGAGCCGCGGCGTCGCAGCGAAAAGAAGCAGCAGCCATGTGTTTGGGGGGGGGGGTTTAGTTTAGTGCTTTACTATACTACTGAGGACTACTTCTACAGCCGTGGCCCGTTACATGTGATCTGAAAAGTTTTACTGGATCGTCATGGTTCATCGACCAGGCCACCAGGGACCACCGAGCCGCGGCGTCGCAGCGAAAAGAACTGCTATATAAAGTAAGTGGTTGTTGCTAGATTGATTGATTGATACATATACAGTGGTGTATTGGCGTGTTTGGGGGGTCGCGACGTCGCTCCGAGAGCAAGCATGAGATGAGAGATGATTATGCTCATCTCGGATCACAACAGGTGGTCCGCGCGCGGACCACCGATCGAGCAGGGCGTTTAGCTCAGCGGCGTCAGTTCAGAAAAAGCTAAGTTATGGCAACTTGACTGGTGTCTTTCACGCGCGCGAGGCTCGCGTGCAAGACACCAGTCATGTTACATACCTTTACAACAGGCACGATTACAGTACATTTTATTATATTCCCCCTGTAGCCAAGGTATGGCAGCTGCCATAGCTTGCCATACCCAATTGACGCCTCTTTAGCTTAGCTTGGTGAGAAAGGAGGACAGATGCTCCATTTAGTGCAAAACAAACATCCCAGCAAAATAACCACTATAAGTCACTCGCAAACGTCGCAGTCTGACCAATCCAGCGAGATGGATTGGTCAGACCTTGTACCAGTTCACTGGTACAAGGTCTACTAAAAGGAGATCATGAGATCCATGAAAAGACTAGGCTTATTTCCATAGTAAACCATTGCAGTATCTCATATAACATTGAATGACAGACGGATAGAACACAGTACTATGCAGTAGATATAGTCAGGAAAAAAGGGGGAAATAAAAAACAGTATAAAAACATACAGTAGGTAAATACAAAGAAGGGATTGATTGATTGATTGATTGATTGAAGACTTTATTAGAAGTTTGCATAGGAAAAGGTACAGTTTCATGACGGTACAGTTCACTGGTACAAGGTCTACTAAAAGGAGAGCCATGAAAATACTAAGCTCATAGTGCCTTGCTGGGCTATGAGCTTGTAGATCGGCTATTAGGCATCATATGTAAATGGCAGATCTACAAGCTCATAGCGCGGTGCCGGGCTATGAGCTTGTAGATCTGCTATTTTGGAAATATATGTACCTGTGTATATAAAATGTATAGCAAATAATTATATATACCTTATGGTAATTATGTTTTTTTTTTTTCATAATTACTCTTACTTGCAGTTGCCTGGTCTGGATTCTAACATGGTGAAGTTTGTCGCAGTTGGCTTGACTTTGTCAATACAAACATTTCCATATGAATGTACATCAATTTTTATTTAATTTTATGTATTATGACTTTGAATTGCTCAGGGTAGTTTGACCGTTTTAGTTTGAAGTGACTAAAATGATGATTGCAATGGAACACATCTACAACTATACTGAAGTGAAACAGCAATGTAAAGTTTTTTTTTGTTATCTTTATCAGAGTTTTTATCTTTATTTTTGAGATGTCTGATGTCTAACTGAAGGCTTGAATAAAAAATCCCAGGTCAAAACACAGTGGATTCTACTCTGTCTCTCCTTCATCCTGGGAAGATGAAAAAAGAGCCTCTGTCAGTCTCCTGGCTTCTTCCACTTTCCTGCCTTATAACTAGACCACGGTACAACTTTTTTAAACTTTTTTTTTTACATTATTATGGCCTGCACCCTGTTCTTCATTTAGAGGTACTGTGTGTTCTTGTACCATTTACCAATTTGTTTCTAGGGCTTCTGAAAGTTTTTTTCCTTTGACCTCAATTATCTCAGAAAGTAAATTTCTGATGCTCCTTTTTCATCTGTACAGCTTTCGCTCTCCCTCAGGTTTCTCCACAGCAGAACACCACAGCAGGACGAAATTTTTATGGTGAAAGCTAAGGTTTCCGACTCTATATTCTCTGAAATTTTTGTCAATTTTCGTACATCCTACCATTTTCAATTTATTCCGTCAAAAATGAATGGCCGTCTATGGTGGCAAGGGTTTTACCCTTAAAACCCTTAACATTGTGGCAGTCAAAGTGTTAAGACAAAATAACTGTGATTATTTCAAATAATTGCCATTAGACGTTTATGTAATAATTGTGACAGGCCTACACACTCACCAGGTTTTTGAAGAGCGCCGTCAGCTCTTTGGTGAAGGCAGCGAACTTGAGGAAGGATATGCCGACCTCGGGCGCGTCCTTACACACCTCCCCGAACTTATCCATGGCCTGCACGAACTGGTCCTCGTGTTCCACGTGAGCTGCAGGCAGAGGTGGAGAAAGTACCCACATTTTTTACCCAAGTAAAAGTATCAATACTGCAGTATAGAAACACTCTGTTACAAGTGAAAGGACGGAATTCAAAATGTACAGTACATGAGTATAGTGTTGGCATCAAAATGTACTTAAAGTACCAAAGGTAAAAGTACAAAATGTTTGATCTACTTGTAGATCAGCTATTTTCAAATAGCCTAGGTATAAAATAGGGCTAAAGTGGATTAATGTATGTTTTATAAAATATAATCATTTATCACTTACAAAGTAACTAGCAACTAAAGTTTTCAAATAAATGTAGAGGAGTAGAAGTACAATATTTGGATCCAATATGTAGTGGAGTGGAAGTAAAACATATTGGAAATGGGAAATACTCAAGTAAAGTAAAAATACCTAAAAATTAGTACATTGCTTAAGTAAATCTACTTAGTTACTTTACACCACTGGATGCAGGCACACGTGCTCGCACACACACACACACACACACACACACACGCACACACACACACACACACACACACTCCAAAGGGCCACTATATTTCCACACTCAATCCAGAGCGCAACATTTACTCTACTGTTGGGCAGAAACCTCTTATCTCCGTATGAATTCATAAATGAATGCCCTACTTCGTCATTCTATGTCACACATCAGCATGTCTGTACACAGACAAACATGTCTCTGGAAAATGTTCAAACGTTTCAATTTGTTTCCCATAATGTCGCTAGGTTTTCTTAGGAATATGTATGACACTTACTGTATATACTGTACTACGACACTATGGCACATAGTGGAGTTATGAGTCCAACTAGTACTAGAGGTTCTCAAATGTTTATTAGCAAGGACCCCCTCAACTCTCAGAGTCACAGACCTGTTATGGTCATTCAAGGGTATCATCTCTTTATCTGTTTCTGGTAATATTATTGTCCACTCATTTTGTATGGGGGCAAAAATGTCCATCACAAGCCAGCATGGAGATGACCCCTGGCAGGAAAAATAGCAGATCTACATATATATATTTTTTAAAATTTGAATCCTGAATAATGTTTTGACATTTTTTAATTGGAATCCTAAAAAGTAACATTTGTATTTGAATTTCAAATGTATACAGTATGTTAACTTTATGAACTTAAATACAAATACATTTGGCATAAAAAAAGAATACTAGTCATTAAGCTACTGGAATTTTAACAGCTGAAATCGATAATTGCGACCATAGGGAGCAGCTAGTATCAAAACCTCTGTCTCATGTCAGTCAGTCAGTCAGTCAAGCCTCACGTCACGCTCCATATATGGCCATCTTTTTCCCTTTTTATGCCCATACATGGAAATTCCTGATGTCATCAATATTAAGCCCATGACATGCTCCATATATGGCCGTCATTGTCGCTTTATGCCCAATTGTATGTTAAGTAGCAGCATGAAGAGAACACTCCAGTAAGTAATAATAATAACAAGGCAAAGAATTATGGAAATAGTCGATCTACAAGTAGGGCTGGGTGCAATAACTGCAATACCGCGGTTGTGTAATGCATACCGCGGTTAGAGTGATCGGTGAGTGATCGTGATCGGCCGATAATGCCTCTATCGTCTTTGATCGGTATTAAATATATAAATGCTGCTACAGTAACACAATAAATAGAAGAATTTATGGATTTGACACTGTGATCGGGAATATCGGTATCGGCAGATACTGATTCCATTCATAGGCGGCTCCACGGGGGGGCATTGGGGGGCAATGCCCACCCAGATTAGACTTTGTGCCTCCCTTGTCCAGATTGGCCAGTAGTACCCTACCCCACCATTATTTTAAGATGTTTTACAGGTGTTATTTATATTATTTGTATGTTCTTTGTGACTATTACATATATACATTTTTTAAATAATTAATAGTTTAATGGAAATGCAATAATAAAAGGTGGCCTACACTGGCACTGCACTGTCAGATCTGTTTTGATGTCTATTTCTGTGTTGTTGTGCATGCAGCACAGGACATTTCAGTGATACAACTAGTTTGACTCAAAACGCAGCAAAAATCGGCATCTACTGTACAGCAGGTGAGCATTTGCTTGCTATACTGTACATAGGGGTGTTGTAAAATAGAGTGCCCCCTTTGGAAAAATGAAGGCCCCCCTGCTGATTATTCCCTGTAGCCGCCACTGATTCCATTTGATCGGTGATCGGTATCGCAATCGGAGCATCTCTAACCACGGTGTCGAGTTCAAAACCGTGATTATTTTTATAACACTTTCTAGCCTAAGTGGATGACACCAGAACTATGACGAGATTATCATGCTGCTGTTTAAGGCCAGTCGACACCAATGAAACCAGTCGCAACAAAACTGTTGCATGCAACTACTTGCAACCATTATCCCCAATGGCAGTTGCAAGGAGTTTCATTGGTGCAGTCTAGACTGGGTGCAATAACTGCAATACAGCCGTTGTGTAATGCAGTGGTTCTCAACCTTTTCAGGCCGCGACCCCCAAATAATCAAATTTTAACTGTGGGGACCCTTCTCCTTGCGAGGCGTTGTGAGCATGTAGATCGGCTATTTTCACAATTTCTGCCTCCAATATTTGAATTTGGCGAATGTTTAATTTGTCATTTCAGAGGTATTAAAAGGTACTTCAATTGTCACTTTAGAAATGTGCTATGCTATACACTTAAACTTTATGTTGGTTTGTTTACTGTTGAGTGAAAAAACAGTGTTGCACATTAAGTTCTCATCTGGGGACCCCCCAAAATAATTTGGGGACCCCATAGGTTGAGAACCACTCGTGTAATGCACGTTTTTTTGTTTTTTCTTTCGAAACAACTTTTTGGGGAGAGATACGGCAACACCGTCATACCGTCTGTAAACAGTGACTTATTACCGCGATAACTAAAAATCCTAGGAGTTACTACAGGGGGGCCACCAAATCTTTGTGATAGGATCATTCTTTTAAATGAACAACTTGAACCCTTGCATCCCTATTCTGAGGAGAAATGTAGCCAAAAATAGCTGATCTACAAGCTATCAACGCCTATCAACGCCTTGAAAGCTTATAGATCAGCTATTTTTGGCAAATAGGTTTTGTGTAGAGGTAAAAAAGAGCAGACCAAGTACAGAGTGAACGGTCAAGTACCTAAAAACAACATAGACTGATGACAGTGCTGTAAAATAAGTCTATCTGTGAAATCGATGAAAATCTGCATCACACATATTATCTCTCTCTCAGCTTAGGGGTCCCTGGCCTGAAAACGTTCAAGACCTCTGGTATAGAACAATATTTTGTTTAGTGCATCCACAAATAGCAGCATCAACAAAGAAAGAAACCTTTGCTAACGTCTTGAGCTTGTAGATCTGCTATTTTCACAATATTTATCTATGGAAATGAGTGCTTAGAGCCACTGCTTCAACTCTAGTCTGGGATCACTTCACTTTTCGGGTTTGTAACCGGTCTGGAGCGGAAACCACAAAACGTCATGTTGTAGTACTCAAGGACTACAATTTGGCCGGAACTATCCACCGGAAACAGTTTTAACCCAAAATAATTCCCCTGCGCTCAAGGACATACTTTTATGGCCTACCTAATAAACTCCTCGATGCGGAGTAGTTTTGCTTTTGAAACATTCGTTTGGTATATGCATGTTTTAGTCCAACTTTTAGCGACCGGCAAAACCACACTAGGCTACTCGAGCATTTTAATAGGGATTGGGGAAACAAACGGTGGGAACCAAATCAAAGCGACGCCGTTTCTTCTAGTGGTTTCCACGCTTTAGGCGGAAACCAAACGGTCTGTTGTGAACGAACACCAGGCTCTCTCCCGGGAGAAAGCCTGGTAGGCGAGGTTACTTCAACTCTAGGCCAGTGGTGCAAAGTAATAACCAAGTACATTTACTCACATACAGTACTTAAATAAGATTTTCAGGTACAGTATGTGTACTTTACTTGAGTATTTCCAATTTCCAACACTACAATTATTTGAAAACTTCAGTTACTAGTTACTTTGTAGATTTTGATTATTATTACAAAACATAATGTATATCAGCATCACCACTTCAGCAGCCATATATATATTTTGGCCATTTGAAAATAGCCGATCTACAAGCTCACAATCGCGACACATTGTGAGCTTGTAGATCTGCTATTTTCAAACAGATTTTTAAACATTTGACAACATGAAATGGGACATTCTGCATAACGAGTACGTTCTACTTTTGTTACTTTAGGTACATTTTGATACCAACACTTTTGTACTTTGACTCAAGTCAATTTTGAATTCCAGACTTTTACTTGTAACAGAGTATGTCCATGCATTATGCAGTATTGAAACTTTTACTTTTAAGTACAAAATGTCAATACTTTTCCCACCATGGCCAGTGGGTGTGACAGCACAGGACAATGTGTGCACGTGTCAGTCTCAGTTTCACTTCTCCCACAGCGTTGTGTCCCCTCTGTCATGTGACATTCTAAATGACACATGATGCTGACAGCAGCAACAATACGTGTGCTGCCTGCTGCCACTGACACCATATGCAAATGAAAAGGGGAAAAAAGGACAACATTTGTCACTGATATTTGGTCAGTGGTGGAAGATGTGGTTTACTTAACTAACAGTGTCAATACCACAGTTTAGACATACTCACACATTACTGTCACAAGTAGATGTCCTGTATTCAAATTTGACTTGAAAAATAACAAAAGTGACACTAAACCCATTTTGGGGGCGGGAACCCCTTTTGGTGTTTTTACCCTTCAGGACAGGAACCATTTTTGGGGTTCTTGTTGCAATGTACCAATATGTACTTTTTGAATAAATATTTGAAGTTTTTCAGAAAAGGATTTAGAAGGCGTTTTTAGAATCAGCCTCAGTCCTAAATGGGTTAAAAAAGATGTTTCAAAAAAGGTGCGAAATTGTTTAGATAGCAGACCTACAAGCTCACACAACGTGGCACTTTCAGCTACAGCTTGTAGATCGTTATAATAGACTAACTACAGAATAGGGACTGTGTATATTACCAATACGAATCGGAAAGAGTAACCACATTTTTCAAATAATTGGAGTGCAGTAAGAAGGACAATGTTTGTCTCTGAGATGAAGCAAAATAAAAGTTTACCTTAAAGGTCTATGAGTACTTAAGTTACTTTTCACCTCTGCTGAGTACTGACTCACACAGTACTTATCCAAGATCAAATACCAAATACTGCGTCTCTGTAATGCCCCAAGGCATGCTGGGACATGCCTACGAATGAGAGGAATGCTCTCTCTCTCTCTCTGTGTGTGTGTGTGTGTGTGTGTGTGTGTGTGTGTGTGTGTGTGTGTGTGTGTGTGTGTGTGTGTGTGTGTGTGTGTGTGTGTGTGTGTGTGTGTGTGTGTGTGTGTGTGTGTTGTAAACTGCCCCATTGTAACTAATGTACCACCGTTAATGTAGTAGGTTTCAGATTTAAGATGCATTCGTATCTTCTGGGGACTGTGTGCTTAATTTACAATCACAAGCTTGCATACAAGCAGCTGACGTCATGACCTTCACTGCCAGTTTTGGTGTAGCTTGTACATAGTTGTTGTCGGGTGTCCAAAACCTTCCCTTTTTTTGTTATTATTTTGAAAACGATTTAAAATAGTGAAAATAGACTATCTACAAGCACACAATTGCGAGGCGTTGTGTGCTTGTAGATTGGCTATTTTCACTACTTGTGTGACACTTTTGTATAATGAAATAGGGGTTTTAATTTACAAAAAAGGAAGAAAAAAAAACATACACATTTGAAATTTGGAGATGTGAGGTTTCGGCCTGACGGTGACGATGACATGAAAGGGATTCTGTTAGAGTGGTTCCCCTGACATCACAGTGAAGCCAGAGCATGATGTCAGAGATAACAAATTGTCCTTACCTTTTAACGTGGGCACGCGCACGCATCGTGCACAATCTGTGCGCGACTCATCTAGTAGACGTGTAGACTCGGTGACAAGCTTTCGAATACAAAAAACCCCATTGAAAAAGACATATCCGTTGCCACGCTGTATCTCTGCTTATCCGCCAGTGTTTACATGAAAAAGCATTGAAAAAAGCCAACTGTGCGCTATGGTAACACGTGGACACGTTCGCGCACAAAACGCACGATATGTGCGGGGATCATAATCCAGGCGTGTAGAGACTGGATCAAAGTTTCCAAACGCAAAAATCCGATTGAAAAACGAACGTTCCATCGCCCAGTAGCTTCCACTTCTGTTACACAGTAAACCAATGGAGGCGGGACTATGGCCCAGGCTCAGACTGGATACGGAAAGCTGGATCCGGTCCAGACCGGAAATGACCGGATACAGTTAGGGGGGCGGGCCTAAAGAGCCAGAATCAGCGAAAATCTGCGCTAATACTTTTAATCCTTTCATAATGATTAAGGCTAATTAAACTTTGCGGGCTCTACGGGCATGGCAGCGCGGTACAGCGGGAAATCTACGGTCTCTACGGGGATCGCGAGGTATGAGCTAATGTACTCATTCCTGATCCTATCCATCCTTGTTACTCCCAGAGAAAACCTCATCATTGTCTCCACCAGCAGAAAGGCATGGGAGAGACTATGTTTTCGCCCCTGTCTGTCCGTGTGTGTGTCCGTCCGTCCGTTACTAGCTAATCTCCGGCGCCGTTGGCCCAGTCGCTGCCAAACTGTGCACACACACTCCCTGGATACCAATTCCGAACCTCTGCACCAACATTTTCACATGGGCCTGTTCTAGCGCCACCAGGAGGCCGATTTTTGCAAAACTAACTCCTACAGATTTTGTCCAAAAATCACACAAATCGGTAGTATCTCTACAGTCATGTGATCGACATGGATCTGTCCGATTTTCCATATTCCATCCTGATTGGCTAAAACTGGCTTCCAAGTTCCAAAGTTTGCAGGATTGTTCCGTTTTGAATAAAATGCCTGAAATCATGAACGCAGTGTGCGATTTTGGTGAAATTGTGCATGCACGTTCACAATAGGCAGAGGAATAAATGCCACTTAAAAGATTTCAACTCAGCCTCATGGTGGCGCTATAACAGGCCGATTCGTGTTTTTACCTATAACTCCACTGATCAGTTAAGTGTACAACTTTGTATGTGCAAGGAAAGGCCAAGGAAAAACCTTTGCCCTGCATTTTTCATATCTGCCTTTTATAGCGCCACCAGGAGGCTTGAGATTTTATCCAAAAATCATGCAAATCATTGCACACTATCTCTATAGTCATGTGATCAAGACGAATCTGTCCGATATTTCATATTCCATCCTATATGGCTAACATTGGCTTCCAAAGTTTGCAGGATTGCTCCATTTTGAACAAAATTACTTAAATCATCAATGTAGCTTGTGACTACAGAGAAATTCTGAACGCCCATTCCCAGTAGCTCAAGGAACAAATGCCACTCTTTTCACATTGGCCTGTTATAGCGCCACCAGCAGGTCGACTTTTGCCAAACACATTTTTGGAACAAAATGCCTCAAATCATGCATGCACCGTCACTTTGCCGTTAAAGGCAAAAGAAGACATGGCATCCTTTTCACATTTAGCGCCACCAGGACCTACCTGACCTGGTGGAGACCTGTGCTCGGAAGAGCACTGCTTCTAGTTTTAGTCTCTGCTACCTACAGGTCTGCTTCTCATCAGTGCAACTGTCTCTAAGCCATACAACATACCTGGTCTCACCACCGTCTGTAAATAGCATCTTTGCTAAATCTGGTGTATACTGTATACGCTGCATTGTTATGCAATGTTCATTAATAATGCAGTTACGTGTCCGGTCCAAATAAACAAATAAAGTAAAGTAAGTATAGTTATGGTTAGTGAGCTTGGTTGTGAGCAGCCCTTGAATTTCGGGAAAATAAATGTTACGCAGGACATACTGTGGGCATGCATTCTGTGTAACTCACCCAGTCCTGATGTGTGGATGGATTTGACAGACTTCTTCATCTTGTGCAGAACTCCTCTTTCTAGATCCAGACCCTGAGAGAGAGAGAGAGAGAGAGAGAGAGAGAGAGAGAGAGAGAGAGAGAGAGAGAGAGAGAGAGAGAGAGAGGCTTACAATCATTCAATTATGCACTGTACACTGATGTCATGTCCACATAGCCAACACGTTATTGATGAATTGAATACCTAGGACTCCAATGGAAACAAGACTGTAAGGACTTTTCTGGTGTGATCCTTTTAGACTAAGTGTTTTGACTGTACTAGTGCTGTTTTACATTTCTGTCTAATAAAATATTCAATTAATCAATCAATCAATCAATCAATCACATTAAGAGATTGTCTCAAACCAATATCAGTGCAAAGACTGACATAACATCTATGTATCTGAATATTAATTAGAGTAATTCACACATTCGGTATAACACGCACACGTGAAACACCCGTGTGGAAAGCCATCATCTTAACCGCTAGACCAAAAGCGGACTTAGACTTTTGGGTTTTCAGGCTAATGCTTCATTCCCACCGGACGCGATAAAGATAACGATAACAATTTGTCGGCACGATTCTTGCGAAACACATTTTTGGACACTGCTCCTACACATTTCATCATGTCATCAACATGGATCTGTCCCATTTAGCGCCACCATCAGGACGTTTTTTACATGCGACCTGGCGGTCGCTTATCTCCCGATTTAGGGAGTCTTACTGGTTTTATACTGTGGCTATTCAAAAATAGAAAATATACAAGCTCACAGCGCATCACTTCATCCCAAATATGCTATTCTTCTGTGAATATGTTTGCAAATCTTATATAATTTTAAAGCAAACCTTTTTTACTAAAACCGTTGCTTCTGGGGGTCCCTAGAACAACATATTTGTACAAGAGGGGGGGGGGGGCAGCCACATACATATCATTTTGGGGGTACTTTGTCTGACATGGAAGAGTTTGACATCCACTGACAACATACATTTTTCAGAAAAGGTATTTAGAAATGACTTTCTCTTCTATCGATTACTAACCCTATGGAGACTAGAGTTCAATAATATGCTTGTTTTTGTCACATTCCTAAGCGAATAATTTGATTATAATAAATGTATTAGACAAAAATTAACAAACAATGTAGTACAGTACAGCAGTTAAACACCCTAAAAAGAGCATCCCAAATTGTTGGACCCAAATGCATGGAGACCATCCGGAATCAATGGGCCTACAAAGAGTCTCAAATGATTGACTTGCGTCAAAAACAGGTCTCCATGGGGTGAGTAATAGATAGAAAAAAAGTCATTTAGGGGGTGAACTACTCCTTTAATCGGTTAAACATATCCTGAATCTTTATTTATTGATTTATTATTATTATTATAAACCTAACTCCACAAAACTCTATAAATGTGGCCCTCACAGGTATAGTAATACACACACACACACACACACACACACACAGAGAGAGGTGGTGAGGGCGTGAGGCCTCAGTTCTCAGGGTGAATTCCAGGGGATTACAGTGGTGTATGGGAGAGAGGGCGGGGCTAACTCAGCCCATTTGTGTTTATGACTCTGCTACACACATGTACGCACACGCACACGCACACACACACACACACACACACACACACACACACACACACACACACACACACACACACACACACACACACACACACACACACCTACGCTGACCTACATGATTAGTGTGAAGGGTTGAGGCCGTATCAGAGCATGGTAAATATACATAGTGTTACAGCTGTGTGGTTGATAGCTCTCACTTATGCCCGCACCTTTTCTAACAACAGCACATTTCTTACAACAGAAATAACTAGATTAGTTTTGCAAAACAGGCCATTATAGTCAGATTATTGTTGCAAAATCTGCGACAAAGTATTTAAAACAGAAAAGGAGGGGGATAGATAGTGTGTGTGTGTGTGTGTGTGTGTGTGTGTGTGTGTGTGTGTGTGTGCGCGCGCGTGCGTGCGAGCGATACACACAAACACAGAGAGAGAGAGTAGTGAAAGAGAGAGACACAGACAGAGAGACAGACAGAGAGACAAAAAGAGAGACACAGACAGGGGCAGAGAGAGAGAGAGACAGACAGAGGCAGAGAGAGAGAGAGAGACACAGACAGAGGCAGAGAGAGAGAGAGACACAGACAGAGGCAGAGAGAGAGAGAGAGACAGACAGACAGACAGACAGACAGACATAGGCAGAGAGAGAGAGAGTAGTGTAAGAGAGACTGCCATTAGGACGTAGGCTAGAGACAGAGAGCATGCTGGGACATGAACCGACAGGTTCAGCCCAGCCTTGGCCTCAGGGATGCTCCGTCCCATGATGCACTGGGGCAGCACAACAGCCACCTCATAGAGAGACTGTTGGAAAAGCTGAACTGGGACAACTTTCTGTCCCTAAAATTACACAAATCCCCCCCCATGCTTCAGCCCACTTCTGCCCACTGTGAGACAAATTATTTTAAAATCTCTGTTTCCCAAGCACTGGGTCCCAAGCACCGTTTGTGGGTCACAGACAGATTTTTATGAGTCCCTTTGTTTTTTGTTTCCTACATTTTGTTTTTAATTATTATTATTTCAAAACATTTTCAAAAAACATTCCCAAATTATATATTTTTTTTCCATTAATTAAAAACAAAATTCAATTCTTTTTTTCAGTAATTTCATGAATAAATCAAATCAAATTTTAAGAAATTCCATAAATTAGAGCACAGATGTTTAAGAAGATCTACAAGCTCATAACGCGATGCTTTGCATCGCGTTGTGAGCTTGTAGATCTGCTGTTTTCACTAGTTCGGGTCCCAGGCGAACCACTGCCCTAGTTGATTAACTTAATGTGAAACAGTTTCCTCACTCAACAGTTAACAAACCAACATACAGGGTATCTGCACATCTCTGACCTTTAAATACTTCCAAGACCTTGTCAATACCAAATTGCCCATATTGTCAAATATTACGCAAGGAAGAGGCAAACATTATTGTGTTCTGCTCTTAACGATGTAGCACTCTGAGATTCCTTGGAAATAAAAGAGTGCAATGCAAATAAAATGTATTATTATTATTATTACTATTTAACAAGAGAGGGGAGATACTCACCTTTAACTATTAGTGAGTATTTAATATGAGTATTTATTGTTATTCTTAGACAACAGCATGTGTCAAACTGACAGTGAGCTGTCAGACTTGCACAACAGGAATGTCCAGTGTTACTAATCACTACAACACTAACATAGCCTGGCTTGGCCAGACTATATACTAATGCAGCTAACTAACTGCAGTATATCCCCTCCTTGTTTTAACATGGGTGGATTGTCTAGCTGCGCTAGGCTAACACTAACACCCTCAGTGTCCGTTTCACACTGACAGTGAACACATGTAAGCAGATAGATCCACATCTGTACACCTTCAGTGTTATAAACATGTAATAAACATGCAGTAAACACTGAGGATTGTACTATTTACTGTTGCTGTATGTGACATCACTAGTTATTCGTAGGCTATTCTTATTCTTATCCAACTATTAATCTACCGAATGTCTGTCCGTCCACCGTCCGCCGTCTGACTGCATGGTAACAAAGCCCAACTGACATCACTGACTGACATCACTACAGTGCCCAAATTTTGAGATGACATCACAGACTGGTCTGGACATGGAACACCATACAGTATATGGGCATAAAAGAGTGAGTGCTAGCCAGATGGATATAACGGGTATTGCACAACTGGACATCGATGGTGACTAATCTGCCCAACGGGCACCGGTCTGGGTTCTCCAACATCAGACTCCTATTCACTCCCTCATCGCACACCCTCAGGCACAGGACTTTCTTAATAATAATAATAGGGTAATAATAATATAATAGTAACTAGAACGATTGCAATTGGTAATTGCAAGTGTGGTTGCCATGACACTTGCAAATGAATTCAGGCTTACCATTTCCCCATTCAAGTCAATGGGGAAAATGAATTCACTAATAAATTAATGGCAATATCCTTGATGTCACCATATCTTGGAATGCCCATATATGGAGATACTCAGGGGTTGACACCAAGGTCTCAGAGGCACTTGCCTGTGGGGCAAGTACAGGTCATGTTCTACTTGCCCAAAGGTCATGCCCACTTGCCTGAAAAATAAATTGTCCATTATAAAATAAATAGGCAAGATTTTAATTACCGCTCAATTTAACACTTATTTCATTACTCTCTGAGGCTGTGCGCTGGCCACTTTCAAGTGTTTAGACAGATACCGTATCTCGTGTTGTGTTTATAGACGGTTGCGTTGACTTGCGTCCCCTCTCAATTTGTCTCAAATGAGTACTTGCCCAGTCTGGGCAAGCTGAACAAGCAAACTTACCTGCCCGAAACTTTTATTTACTTGCCGGGGGCAGGTGGTCAAGCCTTAGTGTCAATGACTGATACTGTGTCAATCTCATCTGGTCTATGATGTCAGACATCTGATGATGTTTATTTTTTAAATTAAGGTCAATGGATAAAATGAATTCACAAATAGGTACATTTATATAAATTAAACTATATACAATGTATCTCTTAGCTAAAATGCATCCCTGCGTGTCCCGATGAAGCTGGTCGATTTGACATATGGCCCAAGTGTGTGCCACCAAAACTGTGGGAGGAGGGAGTAAAAATAAAGTTTATCCGGAAAGAAATAAAGTCGGACAAGTATGCTACTATAGTCTGGTTGCCCAGACTAATAATAGTAGCCTGGCAGGCATGTAGGCTCTAAAGTAGCCTGACAGAGGTTGCAGGTTCGAGTCCTGGCCTTTGCTGCATGTCACCCCAATCTCTCTCCCCATTTCCTGTCAGCCTACTATCTTATCCTATCAATAAAGGCATAATAAGTCAAAGACTGTAAATATCTTAAAGAAATATATAATATGATTTACTAATCCTATATTGACAGTGGTATGAAAGCTGACCAGTACAACCACAGTCTATTACTGTTTGTCCAAGTAAAATATCAAGTCAAGTGAGAATTGCAGAAGAAAGACATAGGCCTGTTTTCTGAAATTATTGCAAAAGTAAATGCAAAAGCAATAGAAGACAGAAAGCAACATTGTAAAGTAACTAAGAAATAACAACAGTTGTTGTTGTAACCATGCTGAGTGATGAAATTCAATGAACACATGGACGGCTAGCTGAGCGCCACCGTGGTACGGCCAGTGTGTAGCTGTGGGTTTAATGGGTGAGGCTGGCTGTAGAGAAAGAGCAGGAACCAGCTCTATGGAGGACGTTTTGATTTCACCATGAGGAAGTCAAAAAGCTCCCCTCTTCCCCTTTTAACACCAACAGTCAAAACGGGTTAGTTTACCCTGCGTTGGTTTGTGTCAAAAACATGAGGTTCCAATAATATGGTGGCTTGTCTCTTGGTCTGTAGCCTTGGAACCAAGATTGAAGGGGTTTCTTTAATCGATACTGGCGTAAAGGTATCTCTCTCGGCGGGTCTTGGACGCTAAACACCCAAATAGCCCCTGGAAATCCGTGTTTAATGTCCGTAAACCTCCGCATATGAACGAATTAAAACTATAACGTACTCAACTTAAAGTCAAGGATGTCACCGGACCCCACGGGATGCCCGTTTCCCGAAATATTCCGTATTACTCGATAAATAAGCATTTTTAATCTGGTTGTTGCTGGATTTCACCACCATTCCTCAAGAGTGCAATGGCGCTGTTGCAGCAGGTGAACGCCGGTATTGCACTCGATGGCAACGAGGAAATAAAAGGACATTATGCCACAGGCAAGATTAAAACAACTTTGTTATATAAATATGGTAAAATACGGAAAACAAAGTATCCGTACGGTCGCGTAACAATTGTTGCTCTGGGTTGAGAACTTTATATTCTGACATTTGACATACATAGAGGAGTACGGGTATTAAACAAAGGCTTCCAGTGGATTTAGGAGGTTGGCATCCATGACTGACAGCGACCATTACAAGCCAGCAACTCTGCGAGCGTACGACTGGAGTGGAACTCCGGTGCCACTTGTACGCTCTCAGAGTTCTGGGGTTTCTGGGGGTCTTGTGGGGGTCTGTCTTACCTCCTCCAGGCCGGTCACGGTGTTCCTAATGTGGGACATCCTGGTGGTGAAGTTAGACGTGGTGGGGGCTTTATAATCCTCGCTGGTTTCAGCCACAAACTCCGCCACTCCGATCAATTCCGCCGGCATTGTGAAGCCTTCTGTTTATTAATATCCCCAGGAAGAAAAACAATGTATACGTACTACGATTCCCTTCAATCGGCCGCTGCAAGTGAGGCCCAAATAATAGGCTATATACCTTAATACTTCCTCCAAGTCTATTGAAAAATTAATTATAGTAATAATCCCATTTCCAGTGTTGTGTTGTTCCTCTTCATAGTGGTGGTGGGGAGAGATTACTAGCCGACCATTGCGTTGCTGTTTGTTTAAATGATGAATATAAAACAGATCATAAACTTCTTTCCATCTTCAATTCCCCCAGTCAAACTTTTGGTCCAAATGGGTGGGTAAAAAAAGTTAGCAGCAGCATACTGTCCAAACTCCAACTACCTGTCCTGCCCAACTGTCTGCACTGACTGCTGCTGTGTGAGCCACAACCTGAGGGGGCGGGGCCCTCGTGCTTTTGACTGACAGTTTGCTTTGGCCAATAGGAAGCAGTGGTGGAAGAAAGGCTCGGATTAAATGTGGCAATGCTGCAATGTGGAAATACCTATGGGAAATACTCTGCAGTGGTGAAAAAAGTACTTAGTTGCCTCTGAGATGTAGTAGAGTAGAAGTAAAAGTGGTATGAATGTCACACACACACACACACACACACACACACACACACACACACACACACACACACACACACACACACACACACACACACACACACCAGTAAAGTAAAAGTACCCCAAAATTAAGTACAGTACTTGAGTAAATGTACTTAGTTACTTTACACCACTGTAACCCTATACTGTATCAACATTTGACTAGTAAAAAGTACCCATTATGTAGAATGGTAATGTGTCAAAAGAATATTTCACTTTCAAATACAATAAACATTGTGTATGCCTAACTTGGTGATTGATTGATTGAATGCTTTATTAGAAGTTACAGAAATACAATTAAGAAAGCCTATGGCTGGTTTCCATTGTAGGCTACTCAATTCCTCGAAAGCATTGTTTTGGAGTTGCACTTTTTTGGGTGTGAATGAATTAATGGAATTAATGGAACAGATTTATTTTTTATTTTTTTATAACTATATAGATAGGCTATCCTGAACGTAATTGCTAGTGTTTGTCCAAAAACAGGGGAGTCCCCAACTCTCCCCCAGCTCTTGAATATACAGAAAACACATTTTCAGATAGTTCACAAATTTCATGTACTACGGCGTAGGCCTATCATTTCAGTGAATAGAATGTCAGGTTACAGTATAAATGTTTGAGATGTCTCCGTCCCCATATCAAACAGCTATAGTAAAGCACTGTCTGCTAGCTCAGTAGTTAACATTTCAGAAGACAAATCGTCTCTTCTGGAGGTCCCTGGCACAAAACATTTTCAGATGGGGGACTCCACGGCCAAATACATATCATTTTGGGGGTCCCCAGCCCTTGGCACGAAAAAGTTTGAGAACAGATTTAGCAGGCATTTGTAGAATCGGCCTTGGGTCTTAATGGGTTTTAGCTGGGGACCCCCCTGGCAGTCCCTGGACCCCACTTTGAGAACCACTGTCCAACAGTTAGCTAAACACCAGTGGATGTATGTATATATTTATTTATTTATTACATCATGATGTCTGAAGTGTCTTCTGTCCAGTACAAACATCAAACCGTGATCATTTAAAGAAAATATATACATATAATAAAATGGTCAAAATTAGAACAAGTGTAAAAAGAAAAGAAACAAACAAAACGCTTCAAAAGTTATAACATGATATACTGTACATCAATGTATTGTTGCTGTCGCACAGGAACCTTGAATCTCCATATTTCAACTTTTTTTTTTCTTTTGCAAAATAATGTCCAACTTTATTGTAGAAGAGTGTCGAGCAAAATGTGTGTAAATAGACGATCTACAAGCTCACAACAATGCGTCGCAGGCTAGTAGATCTGCTATTTTCACTTTCACTTTGGAAAACATTTTAAGTGAAAGTGGTAAAGTGTTTTTTTACCTCCATTTTCTGAAAAGCTCCTGATTTATACTTAGTTGCAAGCTGGTGTTGCATGCCGTAAATAGCAGATCTACAAGTGAGCTTGATCTGCTATTTGCGAAACAGGACACCGACCCTGCAACAAAGTATGGAGTCGGACTTTGTTGGGGTTTTGGACGTACAAAGTTCGCAACCCGACAGCGACAATAATGACCCATGCTCCTCAAGTCGTTAACATAAACAAGACATCAATAAAACAATTACAGTATTATAGGACAGGCGTGTGTTGACTTTAGCTTCTGCACTCAACACAGGTAGAAAAATAAAGCTTTCGATTCTGTCGACGGGCAAAGAAGCCATCTTACAATCAAGTCATACTGTACATTCTAGGGCTGGGCAATAAACCAAATGTCACCGATATTTTTAAACAATAACCGACTTAATCTTGACCATGTAAGCCAATTGTTTAATCGAGAAACTTATTAGACTGTATTGTCTTATATACAGTACACGAAACAATCAACACGAATCAGCATACAGTATATTTCTTATAATCGACTAAATGGATTAGTTAGATTAAGCACTTATTATTATTAATCGTAAGATCTACAAGCTCAAAATGTGTTTTGAGCTTCTCTGCTACTTTCACTAAGACAATCGTTTTAAAATAATGGTGGGATTGATTTGAACTAAAGTCATATAGCCCAGCCCTAATACATTCTCTCTGCTGTTGACACGATCACATAAACCGCTTTAAGGGAATAATTCACCAACAAAATGACTATTTTTCTGAACAATTAGTCACCCTCCGAAATCGTCATTGTAACTACTGATTATCTCTGTGATTATTCTGTTGATACTTTGTTGATTAATCGATAATAGTCACTCTACAAGCTCACGACACGATGTGAGCTTCTGGATCAGATATTTTAGCTTTTATTGAAAATGGATTGTTTTATAATCGATATAATCAATTAAATCACTCTTGCTGAGTGAAGAATCCAAATCAAAGACAATACTTGAAGAACTGAAGAAATACTATTGAAGAGCAATACTGTGTCAAGAATCTTTCAATTCAACTCCAAGGCAACCCTAAAGCTGCGCCCAAACCTGAAGCTATTTCTTCTATTCTAGTCGCTTCACTTTTCCGCGTTGGTAACATCATGTGTTGTTGGAATCAAGGCGAAACACCCGGAAAAAAGGAAGTCCCAACACCAAACACCAAAAACATTTCCGTGTCTCCGGACAACATCAACGCTGAATGGCTATCAGGACACGATGGGTGGAGTGGGGGTGAAGCGAAGGTCGCTTCAGTTGGATTTTTCCAAGTGGGGTGAAGATACGAGGCGACCGTTCGGATCGTTCGCACCGCGCTCAGTCGCGTGTCGTCTCGTCTTTACATTCACTTTGTATGTAATTGCGCCGCTTGAACCATCCAGGTTTGAACCCAGCTTAACAGTATAATCCAAGTGTCTTGTATCCGGCTGTGTACATATATGCAGTCAACAAGTAAACCAGGGTTTGAAAATAAATCAAAGAATGTGAATCTGCTTTTGATCACAGCTGACACGTAATTCTTAATGTTTAGTGGGTGTTTGTGACTGTGTAGACTCAGCCTATTGCGCTGTAAACCTTAATGTGTAATTATGCTGTTGCCCGAGATATCAGTGTTGTATCTTACGAGTCACCACACCAAAAAATTGAGTCTATTTTTGTATATTTTAACTTCTTTTAGCATCTTCTTATACATGATCACGTAATATGTTTGATATCTTTGTATTGATATGTAATGTAATGTTTTGTGCGGACCCCAGGAAGAGTAACTGCCGCCGACGTAGTAGCTACATGAATACAAGTAAAGGGATGGGACGATATGAAAATGTCATGTCACGATTATTGTGACCAAGAAATTATGATTTACGTGCGACAATGAAAATACCCCCAACATCATTATCCTGGTGTGGAACATTTGTCAAAAATTAGCAGATCTACAAGTTCACAACGCGTCACGTTGTGAGCTTGAATATCGGCGGAGTGAGAAAAAAAAAGACAGTATCAAGTAAGCTATAGTACGTTTTACCAATTATAGAGGGTTTAATGGTACCAGATATGCAGCTCAGCAAATAAAGTTGATCCCAGTGCATGAACAAGGATAATTTCACAATGAATCTAAATCTCCACAATATGATTATTTTGAATATTTTTTATCACGTTAACGATAATAACGATTATCGCCCCTTCCCTATAAAGGCAGTAAGTAAGTTAGTTCAGGGTTACCTTCTACATGACTTCAAGGCTTTGCAGAAAAGTATTTTTGGTAATTTTAGGTTACTTTAACTCTGGTGAGCCCATTTTGGACACAAAACAGTGGCTTTCAGGTCTCTGAGACGCATGGAGACGAGTCTGAAACGAGTCAAGAACTTTCTGCATGATCTTGTGATTCTCCTGCTGGATCTTCCGCGACAGATCGATGGCTCTCAGCCGAGGAGGAGGTCTGTTGTCGGCCTGATGGGGTCTCGTTTAGCCACGGTGGCATGGCTCCTCCGTGTGAGACAGTGTGATACCTTGGTAATCGTGCAGAAGCAATCCCTTGTGGTTTTGGGGTGAGAAATAATCAAGTTCCACATTCTTCTACGGGTGTTGTTCATGGTAGCGTTTTGAATTTGAAGGGTAAACTAAACTCACACACGTGTCCAGATAAACTAAGCGCTGCCCGCATTGCAAGTTCTCTGCATTATAGCCGAGCAGCCTGGGAATGAGGTCTCGGGGCTGCCTCTGATACCAACATGGAAAATGAAAATTAACCGTTGTCGTTCTGTCGTATGTGTGTCTGTGGCATTGTGCGTTTGGAGGAATGGAGATGAATCTCGTGAATCCACTTAGGGCGCTATGCACTCTGAACCACCTTTTGTTGAGTTTCTGAAATAAAAAAATAAAAGCATTTTAAAAAAGTAAAAATAAATCATATCCCAGTTTATTTTAGCTCTCTAGTAGCTCATAGCGTGTAAGCTGCTAGTACGTACTACTCATGGCATAGTTTTAGTCGACAAAATTAAAACTGGTTCAAAATGTATTAAAAAGAAAAAGAAAACATTGAACTGGGGGACCCCCTGAAAAGCATGAACGAATGAATGGTTCATTCTCTGTCTTTGTTTTACAACAGATCAAAACACACTTGCAGACCTGCCAACCCTGGCAAATTTTTTTGAGTACTCATGCGCGGCGCCCGCAGCGCCCGCGCAGCGCCCGCGGTGCAATTTTTGTTGTTTTCCCGCACAAAACAGCGTATATTTTGGGGGGTTCCATGCACCTTTTTGGGTGGGGCAAGATGTTAGAACAACCTTTTAAATAAAAATGCCATTTGGTCTGGAGAAAAAGTAGGCTAGTATTACCAGGCAATACAGTAATGTTGCTTTGGCAATATTGTTGACAAATCTTTAATAAAATATACTAACTGCACTTGCTCAGAGTTAGTTAACAATAGACTAGCAAAACAGTCTCACCAGTGACTTAATGAATGAACATACATCAACATAATCATGTTATTCAAATAGCAAAATAGCTTTACATTGTCAGGTAGGCTATTTACCTTTAAATATTTACCTGTGTCTTTGTTAAACATTGTTAATTGAGCAGCCTAAATAAAACCACCTTTCTGGGCATGATTTGCATGAAGTTGAAAGTATTCAACTCATGTAGGTTTCTAGTGCATTCATTCATTGATATATAGGCCTACATTGTGTATAGATCACATACCGTCTAGTCTGTATATTCATTCATAGAGGATACAGGCTACTCATTGTTAACAAACCATTAATGTCTTCATATATTCACAGGTGATAAATAACTTGTTCACCTTTAATGTTTTTGACAATACATATAGTCCTCCTAATTCATTCATTCATACTCATTTAGAGATAGCCGAGGTTCTATATGGGGCTAATTTAGAGATAGCTTTAGAGATGGATATTTACTCTAAAGCCCAATTATGGTCAATGTATGTTCCAGTTTACTGTACTACGACCTGCGTCACAAGTTTTCCGACTTTGCTCGCGTGCAACACCGTCGTATGACGAAGTACAGTATAACACGGGCTTCATACAGAACAAGCTGTAGCGGTGGCGACCGCAATTTAATAGTGTAATATTATTGTACGTTTATATATTACCTGTTATACTACAGGCAGCATTGTGGGGGGCGAATTGTCCCTGTGCAACTGCATCGACTCCGACGACTCGCACAACACGGCCATTCTCCGTTTATCTAATCTGATTAATATCGCCGATATATGTACAAACCGAGCGGCGACAGCAGCTGACTACATGCTGACATGAAACCAAAACAAACCGCTTTCCATCCGGTTAAATTCTTCTTCTGACGACAAAAAAAGAGCATACCTTCTGTTCTAGTGCTCCCCAGCGCCATGCGCCCCATTCACACACACATCAAGTGGTGCCTGGGAGGAACTACACGGCAGTTGCGTAGCAATGAGGGGAAATAGCGTACCTGCGTATTGACACTTAAAATGCGTGCAAAGTACGCAAAATGCGTACGGGTTGGCAGGTCTGCACTTGTGTGGACTTACGAGGAAATCATCATCACAAATGCACATTATATGATCCAACCAGCTCCAAACACTAGACTGAAGCACAATGCTTATTCTTTGCCTATCCTTTACCGTTAAGCACAAAATAAGCTCTTGGTTGGAAGGTAGGAGTTGAGGCATTCAATTTAGTTTGATTCAATTCAACAGATAAATATTGTGAAAATAGCGGAGCTATTTGCCTGTGTGTGTGTGTGTGTGTGTGTGTGTGTGTGTGTGTGTGTCTTGTGCCTGTCTGTCTGTCCACCCACCCAGTACTAGGCCTGTCACTCCCAATTATTACATAACCGTTATTGTTTTGTCATAATCGTCATAAACGTTTCCATGTTGAAAAATGTTCATATATTTTCAATCATTTTCAAAAATAGTGGCTTACAACGCGTCACGATCGGCGGCTATTTCCACTATCGATGTTCTTTTTAAAGTATAAAGTTGTCAAATATTGTCAGTAATGTCTTTGTATATCTAGGTTATGTGTCATATCTGCCACGTGCAACTTCAAAGCCAAACAGAAATGTAATTGTCAACTACAAAAACACAATTATTTTAGTGACAATTATTCGTCATGTAAAATGTCATCATGGTGACAGCCCCACCCAGTACCTGTGTGCAGTGGATGGGTTTTAATCCTGCTCTCCTCCAAGTGTAGAAAGCCTTGTGCGTTCTCTCCGCCCCCAGTGGGTGGGGCTTGGCCAGCCCTGCCCATTTCACACGTCAGCACTGTGATTGGTCCTTTCCCCGCCTTCAGGTGCACCTGGATGCTGTCCTGCAACAAGCACAGCACAACACAGTCCGTCAGTCCACCAATCACATCACACGTTTCTGCCAGGTTAAACAATCATACTGTCAACTAAAATTGTAATCCTTAAAAGTACAGTCCAGTTTTGGACATACTGTTAGGAGGTTTCCACCTTACACAGTGTATATATTTAAGGCAAGGGTCTTAAACAGAGTTACTACAGGGGGTCCTCCAAATCGTTTTTATTTTTATAGAAACATTTTTTCTCTTTTTATATGAACCGCTTGAACCCTAGTGTCCATATTCTGAGAACTTAAGCCAAAAATAGCAGATCTTCAAGCTTGCGAGGCGTTGTGAGCATGTAGATCGACTATTTTTGGCAAACAGGTTTGGTGTAGAGGGGGAAAAGAGCAGACTAAGAACAGAGTGAAAGGTCAAGTGTATTAAGTATTGACGGTTCAAGTGGTTACATATCTGAAAACACAAATTGACATGAATCCAAAATACACCGATGATCGTTGCTGTCAAACGATGAAACTATATGGAATCTATGAAAAGGTTGTGGGGGGGTCCCTGCTTCATCTCTCCCTCAACTAAGGGGTCCTTGGCATGAAAGCATTGAAGACCCCTGATTTAAGGGTTTCTTCTATATCTGTTCATGTGTGTATTTACCTCGGTGGGAGTAGGAACCTCCAGCTTGGTTTCTTCTGGAGCTTTGACCACCAGAACGGTCTGTCCCTGGAACACTGGGATGTGCCTGATGTCCTCGTGGGTGACGTAGGCTGACGTACTCGCAGTTAAAGAACACACAGTCAGTCCCTCACTCGTCATCTGATGCCCAGTTCACACCAGAGACCTGCACGGGTCCAATTTTGACAACCGGCGCCCGCCCCGCCCGTCATTAACCCATTTAGGCCTAGAATTATTGAATGCTTTAACCAGTGAAAAATAGCAGATATACAAGCTCACAGCGAGCTTGTAGATCTGCTATTTTTGAATAAGTCGTGAAAATGTGTGCAAATCTTTGAATATATGTATTTTCAAAGCGAACGTTTGTAACTCAAATTTTGCTTCTGGGTGGTCCCTGGAACTAAACATTTTGAGATGGGGTGGCCAAATAAATATCATTTTGGGGGTCCTTCACATGAAAAGGTTTGAGCACCACTGACATAGTAGTCTCTCGAGAACAGACTAACTGAGCTCCAGTTGAAGTGAAAAGGACCTTTTCTTTGACGATGGCTAAGCCAGATTGCTGACACAGAAACACATAGGTTTTTCAAAAAGTCTTAGAAGGATTCAAAAGACACTTATAGAATCGGTTCAAAATTCTAATTTTCACGATTTTTCAAAAATAGCAGATCTACAAGCTCGCAGCGCAGCACTCGGTGCCGCGCTGTGAGCTTGTATATCTGCTATTTTTCAATAGTTAAAACATAAAATAATGATACACAATACAGTGTACCCGTTCTAAATGGGTTAATCAGAACCGTTGCCCGCTACCCGTGAATGAATACATGCAGTAAAGTAAATAGCCTACAGATGTGCGTGCTTCCAAATGACACCCACTCGATCTGCCCTGCACGGCGTCCTCAGTGTTTGCTATGAGAACACACAGTAGGCTAACAGTTATTTATATATCCTACACGCTCCGCAATTATTATATTTATATTAGCCAACATAAATACCAGTTCAGCTGCCGCTCATAGTTCTTTTAGATAGCCTTTCAAAGCATCCGTGCTATGAGAACATAGGACACACTCTACGCAGCAGTGGATAACATCCGTGTTACTTTATATGTGTTCATATGCTTGCTGTGGTTGCTAACTGTGTGTGCTACCGTGGAAAAAAACATTTTCTGATTTATTGATGCCTTGTGTGTTTTTTAAACTTTGTTGGGAAGGGGGATCTCAGACCATTGATCTGAATTTTATTTTGTATTTTATTTTTCCTTGCAATGTAGCAGTTTGAGATTTGTGTCAAATAACATCGATTTGCATTACAAATACAATTTATTATCATTACATTTATTACTGCCGAGTTCACACTGGCAGCTACAGCGCTACGAAAACACCAAGTGTTGCTTGGGCACGTAGCGTTGTTCCGATGTGTCATTAATCCGAAATCCCATTAGTCCGAGGCTGGTGAATGCAAACCTGCCGACGCTGGTAAATGCCAAACTGGTGAATGCCATCCTGGCTAACCTGGTGAATGCTAACCCTGACCCTAAACCTTACTCGAACTAATGGGACCTTGGACTATCGAGATTTCCCAGTGTTGCTTAACAATTTCCCACTCATCTAGTAAAGTTATTTTCCCGACCGCTACTTTACTACTGCTTACAACAGCAGAGAACATAGAAATCACACAGGTATCCGTTTCACCAAGTCATTCAGTTACACAGGAAAAACAGAATTCCCTTTTTGCTGAGGGGAGGATCTCATTTCACCTTGAACCGTTCCCCTTTCATCCTTTTTTGTGTAATGATGTAATTTTTTGTATTTTGTTACAAAATAAAAAGGGACAGGTTGACATGCATTGTACTAAACTGAAAGAAGAAAAAAAGTTGGTTCCACTAAAATATTGTCTGTGAGCAATACCCACATACAAGCTCATGCTGTAAGGGACATTTACAGTAAATGTGTAGCTTGAGTTGGACAATACACCGCAACCCATGCCTTTAACCTTATGTGCATACAGTGTCGACATTCTTGTCAATAACTTTCACATGTCTTTTTAATATACTGTAGGTGTACTACACAAAACCCAATTCACCCTTTGTCAGCCTTCTGATTGGTCCCCGACTGGCCAACCAGAAAAATCATTCACTTTTGCTACCGGGGGCGGAGTTATGCAGTGGGACAAAGTCCTTTCGTTCTTTCACCATGGTGCGGTGATGCGGAGCACGGCCACGGCGCAGTACGGCGCTGCGCGGTCATAGCGATTTCGATAATTATAATGAATAAGCTTCAACAAACTAGTTCACATGAACGATATCGATGTAACTAAGATATTTGATTGGGTACATATATTTTAAATGGGCAGAATTACAATTAAAATATATTTTATATTGAGAGCGAGGCTATAGTTCCTCAATTTCCTGGTCAGTGCGAGGTACCCAAGATGCACTGCCCTCTGCCTGTTTCAGAGGATTAAACTAACATGTATTTTCGGGGGAAAACCCCTGTTTTGCAATGTAACTACTGTACTTTTTGGTTCCTTTTTGATCAATATCACGTAGATGTTTTTCTTTTGGTACTTTAAATGTCAATAATGAGGCTATGAAAAATCTTTTTTTCCCCAGTCACTTCCATTATAAAAACAATCTTCCCTGGCTTTTTTTGTCCCACCTAGTAAGAGAGCGACATGGGGTGGGACTTGACAAAGGGTGAATTTGGGGGTCCAGAAGAAAAGGATATTGCGTGTTGTGCGTGTCGTCGGTCATGTCGAACAGCTGCTGGGCGCAGGTCTTGATGAGCGCGTCCAGGGTCTCCTCCACCAGCTTCAGGTTGTTCAGCTCCTCCTGCACAGCGTGGTCACTCTTCCCCAGGTAGCTGGTCACCGGACTCTCCGCTCTGCACCACACACGCGCGCGCACACAAACACAAATAAGGAGAAAATCAACTTTATTATCGACCTTTCTCTGTCCCAGCAACACACTCTCGCAGGATCTCGCACCAGTAAACATGGGACGTGCGCGAGATTTGCCGCCAGACTCCAGCGCCCACTAACACCAGGGCTCCACTAGGAGTGTTGCGTTGTGCCGGCATCGAGACGGAGTCAAAAAATGAACCGGGGCGAACTGGGTGTCCGACGCTGGCACTGAACGCAGCGCAACGTCGGCAATGAAGCACCCTTCATTGATTAAAAAGGGAACATTCCCAGCGTTGGCTGCAGAGGAGCCCTGGCGTTAGGAGACCATTTGTAAGGTTTTGCGTACCATCTCGCCTCTAGTGGCTCCAATTGAGAATGTTTATCTTGCTATATTAACAAATCTTTTCTCACATCCATTGGATCTTGTTGGGGGCGTTTCTGGCTATGAGCTTGAAGGCGGCCAGGACGCCGGTGATGTCGTTGAGCCTCGACCGTGCGGCCTGCAGCCGCACGGTCGCCGTGGTCAGGTCCACCACACCGTCCGGGGACGCACACAGCAGCTCCATGAGGCGGCGGGTCAGACGCATAAACGACATCTCTGGGAGAGAAGAGAGAGAGAGACATCAGAACTAGAGCAGTGGTTTTCTCTTTGTCACAAACGGACAAAACAACAAGTAAAATGACAAAAACTAAAATATATGCACATACATTTGAATCTTGCTTTACAGTATATAACACAGTTTATTTTCCTTAATCTTTTTTTTGGAGACCCTTTTAACTTTTTTACTGCCTATGACGAAACCTGAAAAGGTGCCATTATGCGCTTAATCTACTCGGTGACGCATCCAACAAACTTTTAACTGAGCAGACTGGACCTTTTATAAGCTCGCAACGTGTCGCATCTCATTAGAGATGTGTGAAACTGCGTGAAAGGTCAAGGACAAACACACACACACACACACACACACACACACGCACAGTACAGTTTCATACACCATCACCTACCTTTGGTAGCAGCATTGCCCAAAAGGGTCTTCTCAAGTGTTTGGGGGTCAGGCGGTTTAGGAGTGACATCAAAGCTGAAAGAACGAGGTTGGCGTCACGTTAACAAATCACCCACCTCAGCAAAGAATTGAATTCTTGTCTTTTAGTCCAACTCGTGGCGACTGGCAAGACTAACACTAATCAAGCATTTAAATGGGGATTGGGGAAACAAACAGGGGGGACCAAAGCAATGGCACGCCGCTTCTCCTGCCTGTTGCGGGTTTAGTCCACACCTAGACCAGATTACACAGCCCGTTTTAAACAAATACCAGGCTTTCCTCTGAGGTGGAAAGTATGGTGACGCGAGGTTAGAGAAAAGCGCCAAAAACCATCAGGATTTAAAAAAAAAAAAAACGTATAAAAAACGAAATAAAAAATAGATTTTAGCGGGGACAGAAGCAGGGTTCCAACACAGGACCAGAAGCAACCACATAATAAGACAACAGTGATAAATTAATAAAAACATTAACATCTCATAAAGAAACAGCAGCTGAGCGAGTGAGACGTTACCTGTCTGTTGTAGTGACTGACTGGTGCTCCATACTTTCTGTTGTAGCTACTGACAGAAGCTCCGTACTCTCTTTTGTAGCAACTGACGGAGGCTCCATACTTTCTGTTTTAGCTACTGACGTTGGCTCCATACTTTCTGTTTTAGTTACTGACGGAGGCTCCATACTTTCTGTTTTAGCTACTGACGGAGGCTCCATACTTTCTGTTTTAGCTACTGATGGAGCCTCCATACTTTCTGTTTTAGCTACTGACGGAGCCTCCATACTTTCTGTTTTAGCTACTGACGGAGGCTCCATACTTTCTGTTTTAGCTACTGACGGAGGCTCCACACTGTCTGTTGTAGCTACTGACTGATGCTCCATACTCTCGTCTTGTTGCTGTGGGGCAAAAATGAACAATAAGTGTTAAAAGGTATGTGTTACGTCAATGAGCCTATAAACTAGGGATGGGACGATAAGCGATATTATCATAGCATTCGAATTGTGGAATAGTCGTTTGGCTACGCAGGGCCACATTCAAACAGACACATCCTTACATGTTGGAGTGAAGGTTGGGATGTTGATGCCAAATCATCAGCGGCAGCGGCAGGGGGGGCAGCGGCCTCCTCCTCCTCCTCCTCTGGGAGCTCCTCTATCTCCTCCGGCTCCTCGGGCCCCCAGGGGGAGGGGGTGGAGGCCATCATGGAGCCCACGGGTCCGTCCAGGTAGGGGGGCATGAGGGGGACGGCGTCGTCGCTGATGCCCCGCGGCGTGATGTGCTCGGGCAGGAAGTGGTCCTCGCAGATGATGTGGTTGTCCTGCACCACGTCCTGCAGCTTGTCCGTCTCCCGGAGGGCCGCCAGCCACACCTAGAACCACACAAGCACAGTTAGGGATGGAGCTCGTTCATTTTGTATTGATAATGAGAACTGTATCGATCCTGCTTATTGAGCCAGGCTTTTATGGAGCCCACTATTGAGCGTTATGTGGAAAGACGTGAGACAACAAATTCTTAACAGAACTGGTCTCTTTTTTTATTGGCCAGTTGTTGTGATCGAGTTTGTGGCTGACCACCATCTATGAAGACGACAATTGACTAAAGTAAATAATATTATCATTAAATGTCATTAAAACAACCCTTCATTAATGCGCAGTAAGTGTTAAATGGCTTTATATTATGAATAGTACTGTTATCATTTCTTAATCGCCTATTGTCTTGATTGTTTAAACATGTTGGGCCACTATGCTCTATAACAAGCTTGATAAGCCCAAAGCTTATTGATACCGGGTACTCAATAGACGTGTTATCGAGTTTGTAAGAGGCTCAGGTTGTGAGCTCCATCCCTACGTACAATTTAGGAGTTCCATGATGGAACGAAGCCAAATAAAACTCTCATGACTGGAACATTTTGTCAAGGCCCAAGTCCCAATTAGAGATTCACCAATGCCATGTTTTTCCTTCACGATACCGATTGAGTTTCTGATGTAAATCTGTCTAATGTTTTGTTCCTGTGTTGTCGTTTTGTTATGTTGTTTCGTTTTTGAGCGGTGCCTGCCGCTCCTCCAACATTTGACAGAGTGTGTATGTCTGTCCGTATGTCCGTCCGTATCAGTACGGCAACACCAGCTGCAGCCACCCAGCGGTGCCGTTTAGAAGCCTGCGCTGCTCACTCCACACCGGTGTGATTTTGTATTTATTTTTTAGCTGAAGAGGACCACAATGGAAATAATCCCTCAGGCTTTATTGTGTTTTCTTCCTCGTTGATACATTGCACAGGGGAACCAGAGAACTAGCGGCCGTTCATATGAACTTTCTCTTGAAGTCTCTTCCTTCCTATATCGCCACAACTTGCAAGGCGGATACTGGGCCCTTGATATAGAGGGTATGCACGTCGACTGGGACCCGCCCCCCCTAATCTAGACTGAGCAAAACATTGAGCAGCATGGAGCATTGGAGTTTGGAAGTGCTAGTTGCAAATCACTCAACGGCCCTGCATACCACCTGTTTCTAAATTGCACATAATGCTGGAGGCAGCTGGATGTCGTGTTGTTGAAAACGAGTGCTTCTAAACTCTGACACTTGGAAAAATAAAAACCTGCACAGAATGTCTTGACAGAAAGTAGCTCATAACATGCCTATGGTGGATATTTATGAAACTTTGCAGATAGAAAGAGGATAATTCAAGCTTTCAGTTCAGCCGCAATGTTGGTGAGTTTAACTTTGTTTAATACACTGAGATAAGACTTTTCTGTTTGGATGTATGGGCTGTCAATGGCAGAAATTCTTTTTTTTGCCACTCAGTAGGCTTTACCACATAACTTCCAGCAACAGTGATGTCACGCGCATACCCTCTATACTGAGCCAGGCGTGGGTAGGGATGTCAAAAATGGACCTTTATCAAAATCGATTATTCTATAGCAATAATCGAATATTATTCGAAAATCGATAATTAATTATTATTATTTTTTTTTATAAAAAAAAAAAAAAAAAAAAAAACTTTTTTTCTTCTGTTTTTCTTTTTTTTTTTTTACTGGATTTCAATGCACATTTACATATGTACAACATGGCTCTTCAGGTAATTGGTAGCCTAACTACTACTCTTCATCTTTCTTTTTAGTGTGCCAGTGTACTGTTCACCTAATCTCTCAAGAACAGATTCTGTGATGCTTTACAATACAGAGGACGCTGTTTTCCCTTTTCTTTGATGATGGCCACCAAGTACCAAACAATCAAGCCTGAATCAATCACACCTGTGTCTGAGACAGGGGGGGAGGGGAGTGTGTAGCAGGCAGCTGCCACTCTGCTGTGCTCCTTCAGTCTGTCTACACAGTTTACAGTTGGTGCTGGTGTGAATAATAAATCAATGGCCATTTACTATTATCATTAATACTATTGTTAGCCTATATTCTATATATTGGTTGAAACTAACTAACTAAGCCAAAAAATAGTATTAAAAAAAAAAAAGAAAAAAAATATTAATATTTTTTCGATTTTCGATTATGAAATATTAAAATCGAATATTGATTAATCAAACGAATATTCGAAAATCGATTATTCGGTGACATCCCTAGGCGTGGGGGGAGGACCTACCTTGACCCTGGCGGGGTCTCGGGGCAGGTTGAAGAAGCGCTTCTGGGGCCGGTTGAAGAGGCCCTTGACCTCCAAGCAGCTGGGACAGCCCGACACCACGCACTTCACCATGTCTGCTCACAGGTCCCACCGTTGTCCTGGGACCTTCCACCTGCGTTCAAGATGGCTGTCCCGGGCCCACAGTCCCCACGGATATCTGTGGAAAAAACACCAGGATTGTCACTACTAAATTATCCTAGTGGTTTCAAGAGAATCGAGAATAAAAGAGGGGTTGGGGTTGAAACTTAAGTGAGCCTCAGAGGCACTTGCCTGTCAGGCAAGTACAGGTTATGTTCTACTTGCCCAAAGGTCATGTCTACTTGCACGAAAAGTAAATCATCCATTGTAAAATGATAGGTACATTTGTTTTTAATCCCAAAATGTTGTGCCGGACCCAGTGCCAATTGCCTAAACTGTAATCCTTCCTTGGCGCTACTCTCCCTCTGCCAGTGCCAACCTCTGGAGAGCCCCGAACTGAGCTCATGCTCCTTCAATGCATGAGGAAAGAGCACGTCGCTTCTGATAAAGGACGTAGTGCGTGGAAGGAACACGTTATTCAAACCAGTTCCTTTCCTCTCCATCAGGCACCCTGGCTGGCCAGGGGGGAGGCATTACATAGACCAGGATTACTCTATGTTTTTTGAGAGGGTACCTACCTACCCTAGGAGACATGGGGAGAACATGCAAACTCCACACAGAAAGGCTCTTTTGCCAACCCCACCTAGGGTCTGGACACTGATGACGCAGAGGAGAGAACACGCCCCCAGCAACCATAGCGTCCCTCCCTGGTGTAAATCAAACCCAGGACCTTCTAGCTGTGAGGCGACAGCATTCCCGACTGTGTCACAATGCCCCCATGCCCCCATAGGTAAAATTCTAATCAGGGTTCAATTTAACACTTGTATTTTTACATTCTGGCCTGGGGCTTGGCGATAAAATAAAAATCAATCAAATTTTTATGCAAAGTAGTACCTACATAGCTATGAATATAACTACTATGGGTTCACACTTGTTATTTTATATTTTCAAGTAAAGCAAAAGTGAAAACAGCATCATAAGGGCCTTTTCTGTGTGGAGTTTGCATGTTCTCCCCGTGTCTCCTAGGGTTGATAGATACCCTCACAAAAACATGCAGTAGCCTAATCCTGGTCTCTATACTGCCTCCCCCTGGCCAGCCAGGGTGCCTGATGGAGGGGGAAGGAACTGGTTGGAATAACGTGTTCCTTCCACGTGTTACATCCATCCCAGGGAAATCCCCCGTCGCGTGAAAAGAAACAACTTGGACTACCCATGCATTGAAGGAAGCATGAGGTCAGTCCGTTGTCTCCCCAGGCGCGGCAGAGGGAGAGCAGAGCCCAGGATTACATAGGCAATTGGCACTGGGTGAAAATGGGTTACAAAATCGTGGGATAAAAATTCTAGAAATTAAAACAGCATCATATGTAATCATAGGTAAAACAGTGCTCTTATATTATTTGACATTACACAGACCAGAAGACAGAACGCTCTGGTCACGTTCAGGTGTTTAGACAGATCCCCTGTCAAACGAGCCCGAAAGTTGTATTTACGACGTGCATGCATTGCATAGGCTACACAATGTATTTACGACGTGCATGCATTGCATAGGCTACACAATGGCACAATGCAGAACGCTTTATTTTTTTTAGTATCATTCTGTAGCACTGTGTGTGTGTGTGTGTGTGTGTGTGTGTGTGTGTACATGCTGCTTTTACCTACCAGCCGAGAAGAGAGGACACGCGGCCAGCTCAGCTACACATCCAGAACGGTTTGGTTTGCAAAGTAATGCCTCTCGTCTGTCTATTAGTGAGCGTATTGTGAGTTTATTAGTGTTGTAATGTGTTTGTTTTCCTCGTGTTGAGGAGAAGGTTCGCTGTGTGAGTGTGTGTTGTTGATTTGGTTTCCCGGACGTTACGTCACAACGCGGCTTCCGTTCGTTCGGCCAATCAAACGGGCCGACGACACCAGGCGGCGCGCCACTCTGCTGCTCCCTGCTGGATGGAAGACCGAACAATGCAGGACAATAAAATAAAAATATAAATAAAAAGAATACATTAAAATTAAAATGATGGATTAGTTTCATGTGGGGTATTTCGTTAGCCTGGCGGGGCCCGACGTCATACTGCATTCACTCACTCATTCCTACCCCAGTATAGGGGAAGGAATGAGTGAGTGAATGCAGTATGACGTCGGGCCCCGCCAGGCTAGTATTTCGTATCCATTTTCGAATTTCCGTGATAACTTTACACTGTGACACTGAATTTTGAATGTGTTTGTATGATGAATGAATGATGTGTTGTCTGCTGTGTGTAATCATAGAGTGTGTAATGCAGCTGCTATTTTTCATTCATTGTCTCCACCAGCCGAAGGCTGAGGGAGAGTATGTTTTCCCCTCCGTCCGTCCGTGTGTCCGTCCGTCCGTCCGTCCGTCCGTCCGTGCGTCCGTCCTCGCAGTTTGTGAGCACCTAATCTCAGTCGCCGTTGGCCCGGACGCTGCCAAAGTGAGCACACCCACTCCCTGGATGGCAATCTAGAACCTCTGCCCCACATTTTTCAAATCAGCCTCATGGTGGCGCTATAACAGGCCGATTTGTGTGGCCTGGTTGTTACCAGCTAATCTCCGGTGCCGTTGGCCCGATCGCTGCCAAACTGAGCACACACACTCCCTGGATACCAAATCAGAACCTCTGCCCCACATTTTTCAAATCAGCCTCATGGTGGCGCTATAACAGGCCGATTTGTGTGGCCTGGTGGAGACCTGTGCTCGTTCATTCATTCATTCATTCATTCATTCATTAATTCATGTCTATCTTATTTCGTAGAGACCTTTTCACGCCCTGGCCCATTGGCATTTTAACAAAAATAGGCTACACATTTTCAACCGCTTATCCGGAATCGGGTCACTGGGGTAACAGTTCCAACTGAGACTTCCAGATTTCCTTATCCCGAGCAACTTCCTCCACTCTTTCAGGGAGTATACTGAGGCCGGCGTTCCCAAGCCAGTTAGGAGATATAATCATTCCATCTGGTCTTTGGTCTGCCACGGTGTCTCAGTGGGACATGGCCATGGGACCTTCCTAGGAAGGCGCTCGGGAGGCATCCGTACTAGATGCCCGAACCACCTAAGCTGACACCTTTCCAAGTGTAGGAGCAGCGGTTCTACTCCAAGTCTCTCTCGGGTGACTGTCACTGAACTTCTCACCCTATCTCTAAGGGAGATAGCAGCCACCCGTCTGAGGAAACCCATTTCGGACGCTTGCACCCGTGACCTTGTACTTTCGGTCATGACCCACACTTCATGACCATAGGTGAGAGTAGGAACGAAGATTGCTCAGTAGACAGAGAGCTTTGCCTTCCGGCTCAACTCTTTTTTCTTCGCAACAGTGCGATTTAGCGACTGCAAAACCGCTCCTGCTGCAAATGTTTATTATTATTGAAAAAATGACATATAAGGTGTGTATGGCATGAAATAATAAACTCAAGCCCAACAAATTACAGGTAGGCCTAATGATATACTAACAGTGATTAGCCTACATTATTATTTAACATCACACACAAATCATGGCCATGACAATAATATTAAATTGCACTGTTAAGACATATTTTCATATACTTTGGAGTACAGTAGGAGTAGGAGAATCAGTGCATAGCTACTACCA
>NC_137823.1:19627845-19642845 GCF_963921795.1 Nannobrachium achirus | reverse complement strand
GTGGTTGTGTGTGTGTGTGTGTGTGTGTGTGTGTGTGTGTGTGTGTGTGTGTGCGTGCGTGCGTGCGTGTGTGTGTGAGAGAGAGAGAGAGAATATTGCAGTTGATGCTCAGACTAGACTCAAGAGCACCCTCTCTGGTCACTGAGTGGTAGTTCAGGCTACATACACACATACATACACGGATACATACACGGATACACACACGGCCATGCTATGGAGCGGTCTACCACCGCTCAAAAAAGGACTTGTTACAAACAATCTTTCATTTCACAAGTTTTCAACCTGTGTTCAAATCCGGGGTAGAAAAGAAATGTATTATCACGAGAACAGTGGCTTCCATTATAACACTGAATAGAACCTGCCATTTCTATTAGCTTGGATTACCCATCGATGATGTCACTGGCAGATACCCATCGATGATGTCACTGGCAGACGGGTTTCTGATCTGCCCACAGCCCTCCTATGAGACACAGACCAAGTAGAAAAAATGTGTGCTATATTTTATCATGAACATTACAGGGGTAGACACTAAGGTCTCAGAGGCAAGTACAGGTCATGTTCGACTTGCCCAAAGGTCATGCCCACTTGCCCGAAAATCGTCTGTTGTAAAATGATGGGTAGCCTAACATTTTAATTACCGTTCAATTTAACCACTTTTTTACTTTCTGAAGCTGTGCGATAAAAACATGTCATATCTACAATTTTATACAAATATCTACATAGCTATGATTGAATATGACTATGGGTTATATATTTAAGTGTGGCAACCGTGAAAACATCACATTACAGGTCAACAGTGCTCTTATTTTACATTCCACAGACGCAAAGACAGAGCGTTCTGGCCACGTTAAGATGTTTAGACAAATATCTGGTGTTGTGTTTATAGATGGTTCTGTCCCCTCTCAAACAAGCACTCGCCCGGTCGGGCAACCTGAAAGCAAACATCACCTGCCCTAAGATTTTATTTACCTGCCGGGGGCAGGTGGGCAAGCCTTAGTGTCAATCCCTGCATATGAAGATAGGTTGAAACGTGGTGACGTCATCCTTTACAGCCGATTTCCGTGTTTTCCTCCCTTGGGATGGGTCTTTAACACCCCTGTCATGCCTTGGCCAAGGCTCAGTAGTCGGACTACCAACTACCAGGAGCTGGTAGATCCGTTATCGCCCATAGACTTGTCATTGCAATGCGCATGTGCCAACGCACGTTCACAGGAACAATGTACTGGTCGCTCCCTCAGTGAGAATGGAACCCGGGCCGTCGGATTACCAGTCCCCGTCGCTACCGACTGAGCTAACGAGGCAGCTGATGGACTTTTTTTTGCTTGGTTTTACATATGACTCGGTAACGGAACGCGACGCTGCTGTGAAAAATACTATGCCTAACCCTAAACCTAACCCTAACCCTAACCCTAACCCTAAACCTAACCCTAACCCTAACCTTAACCTCAGTAAAACTATGGCTAAACCTAATGCTAAAAAAAAATGTTGGAGCGGCGCATCCATCTCAGTAGCGTCCTCAGTAAGAACGCATGGCTAGAATTCCCAACCCTGTAGTCTCGAATCCCAGTGTGACTTCTTTTTTTCCCTTCGCGTGTTGGCGCATGCGCATTGCAATGACAAGACCAATGCTGATATTAAGGCTGATATTGGGACTACCCAGCTCCTGGTAGTTGGTAGTCTGACTACTGCCTTGGCTAAGGCATGACAATATTGATAACAGTCCCATCCCAAGGATATGATAACGCATGTATCAGGTGTCCTTTAAGTACAGTACGGGGAGTAAATGCACTTTGGTTACTTCCCGCCATGCACTGTGGACGGATTGCTACACGTCACTGGGTTTGATGCATGGCCCCGGCGGCCGGGTGGACAACCTTGAGTTAAGAGCTGTAATGAAGCAGGTGATGGAGGAGGGATGCTATCTGCCTGGCTGGCTTCACGGAGGAAGATCAAATGACTTCTCGGGGAGATTGGAGCGCTGCCCCCGATCCCTGCCAGCCCTGCAGCCAGCCAGCCAGCATGTACAGTAGTAGAGGTTTTGCAAGCTCCGCCGGGGCCCGACATGAGTTGATTAGGACCGGGTTCGGGGGCCAATTAATGTATTAATAGAGCTGGCTTGTGTGTCATACTCAGGCTTATTGAACCATCTCCTCATTGCCGATGGAAGGAGGGGAGTTCAATGAGTCCACGTTATGTTAGTAACTCTCGTCACGTACGATTCGCCATTTAGGCATTTTAGCAGACGCGTTTAGCAGACTTATTGAGTGTGTTATCAGCATAAGCAGAACTCTAGTCAATGAAACAATTAGGTATAGTCACCTAGAGAGCAGAGAGAACAATGCAGTGCCTCAAATAAAGTAGGATAGCAGGTAAACAATGAACCTAGCATCTGTCTAAACAACATGCTTTCTATCTAAATAACATTCTGTACATTTTAAACTACATATTGTACCAGGTAAACAATGAACCTAGCGTCTGTCTAAACAACATGCTTTAATCCTGGTCTCTATAATGCCTCCCCCTGGCCAGCCGGGGCGCCTGATGGAGGGGAAAGGAACTGGTTGGAATAACGTGTTCCTTCCTTCCACACGCTACGTCCAGCCGGGGAAACTACCCCCTGTCAGGTGAAAAGAAGCGGCTTGGACTCCTCATGCATAGAAGGAAGCATGAGGTCATTCCGTTGCTCTCCCCAGGTTGGCAGAGGGAGCGTAGCACCCAGGATTACATTAGGTAATTGGCACTGGGTGAAAATCGTGGGATAAAGATTATATATAAATAAAAAGAAAAAACAACATGATTTCCATCTAAAATTCTAAATAACATTCTGTACATTTTAAACTATAGGATGCCAGGTAAATGATGAACCTAGTATCTGTCTAAACAACATGCTTTATAGCATTTGGTACATTTATGGTCAAGAAAAACAAATAGTCCATTGCCACTGACATACAACATGAGTGGACACAAAAGAGCTAGCCCTGAATGACCATAACAGTTCTGCAACTCTGAGAGTGTTCACATGTCCATGTGTACACTCTCAGCCTCACAAATAAAACATTTGAGAACCGCTAATACTCATCGGACTCCTAATATGCCATAGTGCCCTATCAGTGTCATACATATTCTGAAGAATGCCTGGAAACTTTGACAATCAGTAATAGGGTCTTATGATCAAAACAAGAACATTATAATGGTATGTAAAAAAATACTAAAATTTACCACGGACAAGAACAAGTCATTTGGTCTGTGTGTGCAGACATATTGATTACCCCTGCTCGCAAGGCAAAACAAACTATAAATGAGGCTCATAATTATGAGGCTATAATACAAGTAATCCTACTAGGGCTGGGACAGTATGAAAATGGCACGTCACGGTTACATGTCATGTCGCTTTTGTTAAGCACTTGAACCCCCAGCATCCCTATTTTGGGGGGAATCGTTTTGCCAAAAATAGACGATCTACAAGCTCCCAACACGCTGCAACGCTGGGAGTAAACCGTCTATTTTTGGCAAATCGATTTGTGTAGCGTGAATTTAGAGAATATTGTACAAAATGAGCGCGTTCGATTCCCGCTGGGGACGCTGTGGGCGCTTTACAGGTCAACTTTTCTCAGCGTTACGATTATTGTGAGCAGGTTTTTAATCACGATAAAGGATAATTAAGCAATATTACACGAGAGGGTGTGGGATAACTGAATTATTTGCATGACAGTGATGCGGTCAGGAACGAGCCGTAGGCAAGTTCCGCCGAGCATCACTGGAGTGTAATATTGCAATTATACAACTGTTGCCCTTAAAAAAAACACGTCAACTTAATTTCATTGTAATTAAGATATTCGATAGGAATTTGTAATCTTTTAATGCCACATTTAGCTACTCTGTCCCTGAACGTCACATGAAAACCGCTAGCCTAGGCTGCCTAGCATAGTGTGTGGAGAGAGGAGCGCTTGAGGTCTTTCGTGACCAACGCAGCTGATTTCTTTACTTGATGAGAGACAGTGCATCTGTGCTTGTTATAAGCACGGTTGATGAGCCTGTTTTCCATTGAGAGCCCGACTACCTGTTGTATAATAACGATTATCGTCCTATCCCTAATGCATAAATAGTTCAATGGATATAAATGTTTAGTTCAATATCTCTATCTATCTATCTAGGTCGTCCTCAGACGAGCCCTCCATCGTTGTTTCCAGTCATCTCGGTTCTCCATACATCTGGCCAGCTCATTGGTGTTCTGTGTCCCTACGTCTTCCTTGAGTATGTCCACGTATGTTTTTGTGGGACGTCCTCGCGGCCGGTGCCCGTGTGTTGGCTCCCACAGTACCAATTTGCTGGCTGGAAGCTCCTGGTGTCTTTGGCAGTGTCCTGCTAGTCTCATTCTTCTGGTGGCAATTTTCTCGCTTACCTTTGGTATTCCCTCATACAGGCTCTCGTTTGTAACATGTGCACTCCTGTTGATGTTGAGTACTGCACGCAACATTCTAGTGTAGCACCCGTCTAGAGACTTCTGCAGGGTTGGCTTCAGGGTCCAGCATTCACTGCCATAGAGGAGAACAGACTCCACCGTTGCAAAGAAGAAGCTAAGTTTGATTTGGCGGGGGAGGTTAGAGTTCCATACACTGTTCATGCCGTTCAGGGCCCTCCAAGCGAGTGCCTTCCTTACTTTAAGGTCTTTCTCAGTTGAGTCGACCCATGCGCCCAGGTACTTGAAGTCCTTGACTTCCTTCAACACAGCTCCTTCTGTTGTTGTCAGAGGTGAGTGATCAGGTAGGTTATAGGTGATAACCTCAGTTTTCTTAGCGTTTAGCCTGAGACCAACTTTGGCACACTCTATCTCCACCCTGTTCAGGAGTTCTTGTGCTTGTTCCATGCTGTCGGAGAGCAGGCTGATGTCGTCCGCATAGTCCAGGTCTGTCAGAACTACTGCGGGATGCCGTCTTGACCTCCTTGGTGTTAGTGTGAAGCCAAGCTCTTGTTCCCGTCCCCCTATGGCTTTCCTGAGCGCATAATCTAGAACTATGATGAAGAGGTAGGGGGCTAGGGTGTCTCCTTGCATTACCCCAGCTCGGATGTCAAACACCTCACTGCTGCCATCTGGGGTCACCACTTTGGCCCTTGTTTTTGCGTACATGGTCTCGATAGCCCGGAGAATGTTGGGAGGGACATTGTAGGCCTCAAGGATCTTCACCATCTTGCTTCTGTGGATAGAATCAAAAGCCTTTTTGAAGTCAATGAAGCACAGTACAGCTGCTAGGTTGTTCTTTTTCACCTCCTCTATTAATCTCCTTAATGCCAGGATCTGTGCTACGGTTGTTCTCTCCTCTCGAAAACCATTTTGGTTCTCTCTCAGGTGAGGGTCGATGGCATGCCGTATCCTGTTCAGTATCATTCGGTTGAAGACCTTAGCAGTGATACATGTCAGGCTGATGCCTCTGTAGTTGTCTGGCTTTGAGAGGTCTCCAGCTTTAGGCACCGGGATGATATTAGACAGAGACCATATTTCAGGTTGCTTGTTGTGCTGTAGAGCATTGTTGCAAAAGTCTAGGATGAGGTTGTCTAGGTCGCAGTTCTTCAAGACCTCTGGGGGTATGCCATCCGGCCCAGCACTCTTTCCCTCTCTTAGGGTGGATTTTGCCCTGGCGAGCTCGCTGATTGTGAAGGGTCCATCGTCGATGTTCAGGCCCTGGAGGACTGTCGGTATATTTTCCTCCTCTCCCTCTTCCACTGATGTTCCCAGGAGCCTCTGGAAGTGGTCGAACCATGTTGCCACCCTCTCCTCTGGACTGTGTCCCTCCACCTGGCCCTCCTTGGCCCTCTTCCGCCCTGTCATCTCATTTATTACCTTCCAGGCCTCCCCGTATTGCCTTTCACCTTGCGCTGCCTGCACTCTTCGCACACTTTCCATCACTTCTTCCCCTTTGATGGCGTCGTAGGTGCTGAAGAGAGACTGTTTGGCCTCGTTCAGTGTCTCGCGACCCTCCTCTGTTGGTTCACGCTCAAAGTTGAGTCGTGCTTCCTCCATCCTGCCTCGCGCTGCTACAACCTTCGGGTGTCTGGACCGTGGTGGTGCTCTTACTCTGTTCAGCACTGGCACGCACAGTCTGGTCGCCTCCTCATTCGCTGTGATGAATCTCCCATATTCACGGCTGGGCTCCTCTCCCCTATCCAGCTGCCGAAAGCGCTTCCTGACTTCCTCCGAGTACCTGGTTTGGAGGCCCGGATTGGTCGTGAATGCCTTCCAGTCATGCCGAATCTTGGGGCTTGGCTTGGGGACCCTGAGGCTCAGTCGTACCCTCATGGAGACCACACGGTGGTCAGAGCCTACAGAGCTGAACGTGCTGTATGGCTCAGCGTTCAGGATGGAATTCCTCCACTTTTGCCTCACTAGGATATAGTCCAACTGGCGTTGCATACCCGAGGCTCGGTCCTGGAAGGTCCACCTCTTCCCTGTTTTCTTCCGGAACATGGTGTTCGCTGCCAGGAGCTGGTGTTCCATGAGAAGGGCTGTGAGGTATGCGCCGTTGCGGTTGGTAGACTCATGGTATGGGAATGGTGCATCCTCCTGTCCAATCCTGGCGTTGAAGTCGCCAAGGATTGCCAGGAAGTTGTGCGCTGGGACACCTCGGACTGCTGTTGTGAGGTCCTCATAGAACTTCTCAACCTCCTCAGGTAATGCCGTGTTAGTGGGCGAGTACACCACTAAGACTGTTGTTACTGGGTTACCTGCGAATTCAGCCATGAGGATCCTTTCGGTGTGCTTGTGGACCCGTCGGAGGGCCCTGCGCGCCAGAGAACCTAGCAATAGCCCTACTCCCCCTGTTGCAGCCTGGGCCCCGTTTCGCCCCGCAGATGCAGTGATGAACGTGCGTTTCTCCACTGTGTAGTTCAATAGCTATAAATGTTTGGGCGGGTATGGTTCTTCACAGTTAACTCATACAGTATCTTGAATTACTTATTTGCTGCTGGATCACCTGTCTTTATTATTTATGGCATGCTTATTGGACAGTGGCTCTTACCATTTGTGAGCATCGTTGTTTGTGGCATTTATGTTTGTGAGAGTAGATCGACTATATTTGTGTTTTTATTCTTCATAGGCCTTAATTATACTTATATATATGTAACAGATCAAAGCAGATCGGCTGCATAAAGCCGTTACCAATGTATATTCAATAAAGAAATGTTCTGGACATGTCAGTCTGGGTCTAGCAGGTTGCTTCTGGTTCTTGTCATAGATTGATGGGAACTGGGAAGGTTCTCCTGCGGACCAAGTCTGGCCCAGACATATCTGGACATATCTGGACAACTGACCTGTTTGTCACCATCACCTTTATCCTGGGGCAGAACATTTGCCAAAATATAGCCGCGTTGTGAAATCTCAACAGTGTAGATCTCCACGATACGATTATTGTGAGTGTTTTATGTCACGATAAACGATAATAACGATTATCGTCCCATCCCTAATATGAGCTAGCGTTCCAGCCGACGGAGACGGCATGCATAAGGGCGAATGGGAGAGAGCATAATGTCTCCATTAATCGTGTGCTCAACTCCTTAGTCACAGCTGAGCTGCTAATTAAGTCAGACCCACTTCTCCATCTCTGGCTTACTTAACACACACTTGACTGGCAGCTGGCTGCTTCTCTCAATCACTGTTTCCTCAAGAGCGGGTTGGGTAATAATAATAATAATATTAATTTAATAATAATTGTGACTGTAGGTCGCATTTGGTATGAAAACCTGCATATCATGTGCTTACGTCATGCCTCATGTCACGCTCCATACAGTATATGGCCAAGATCCCTGATGTCATCACTATTATGCCCATATCTGGGAATGCCCATACATGGACATATTGTGTCAGTCTCATGATAACCTGTGTGGTTGTCGGGACCAGGTCACACTTCTAAATTGATTTCCGTCCTTGTCCCTTTCATGCCCACATATTAAGCCCATATCTGGGAATGCCCATATATGGACATATTGTGTCCTGTTGTGTCTGTTGTTTCAGCGTGACCTCACTCGCCCTTTAGGGCGTCTTACTGGTAATAACTAGAAAGGTGCAATTCTGTGAAATTGCAAATGTGATTGCACTCACACGACTTGTCGCGAGTTGTGAGGAATCCATTAGGAGCTGAATTCCGTCTTGCCATTTGTATTATATATTTTGATGTCATGTGACATCAGCTAGCAGAATACCTGTCAAATCTGGGAATAAATTCCTTACCAAACAATTTCTTCACCAATGTGTTCATAAAGGTGTCTAGTAACATATCTAACAAAGATTGAAATTCAACATCCCTAGCAAAATGTTTGACAGCTAGGGTAATTCTGGGTCTCATTCACTTACTATACACTGTACTATAAGGGAAAAAATCACTCCCAAAAATATGCTTTAATTAGCATGTTAGTGGTCTGACTAGGTGTTTTTAATTATACTGAATCCATTGCATGCATTTGTTTTGCACGAAAAACATTCCTTGGGCCAAAAGTGGACCCCATACACCTTGTGAAAAGTGATGACTCATCACTAAACCATCGTTTTTTTTGCGTCTGATTTTGTCCCAATGAATGTTTTTCGTGCAAAACAAATGCTTGCAATGGATTCAGTATAATTAAAAACACCTAGTTAGACCCCTAACATGCTACTTAAAGCATATTTTTGGGAGTGTTTTTTTCCCTTATAGTACAGTGTATAGTAAGTGAATGAGATCCAGAATTACCCTAGCTGTCAAATATTTTGCTAGGGATGTTGAATTTCAATCTTTGTTAGATATGTTACTAGACACCTTTACGAACACATTGGTGAAGAAATTGTTTGGTAAGGAATTTATTCCCAGGGTTTTATTAAAATTCTCTGACTAAGTGTGTGAAGCATGACCAAAAGCTTCACTTGTCTCTGACCTAGAACAATAGTGTGTTGCCTATAGCAACCACACTAACAATGATATTTTGCTTGGAGCATGTTCTCCCCGTGTCCCTTAGGGTAGGTACCCTAAAAAAAACTAAAAAAAAAAACTATAATGCCTGGCCAGCCGGGGCACCAGATGGAGGTGAAAGGAACTGGTTGGAACAACGTGTTCCCTCCACGCGCTACGTCCCACCTGGAAAACTCCACCCTGTTAGGTGATAAGAAGCAGCTTGTACTCCTCATGCATTGAAGAAAGCATGAGCTCCGCTCTCAGCTGAGCTCAGCTCTCCCCTGGTTGGCAGAGCTAGGCAGAGGGATTCCCCGTGTTGACCGTTTACCTGGTGATGTGAGTGATGCGAGTGTTTTCAAAGAGTTCCACCCTGGAATTTCACCTTTTTACGAGGTTCAATTACAGGCCCTGCATGGCTGGTGTTTGGAGGTGTCCCTGAGCAAAGACCTTTCTTCACCCCACCCCCACCCCACCATGCTCAGTCTGACCACTTGTGCAGCAATGGGCTGTAAAGGAAAAAGAATTGCCCCCGTGGGATCACATAGGTCAAATGACTAACTACTGGTATTACACCCAATCTCTTCAGTCAAAATAGCCAATCTACAACCTCACGATTGCAACGCGCTCTGCGCTGGGAGCTGGTGGATCGACAGCTTGTTGTCGTGTGGTGAAAAAAATAGATGTGTGGTGAAAGAAAATAACTAAAAAAAATAGCGGTAACCAAATGGACCCTCGATCTTTAACTTTCGAAAGTGTAAAATTAAACCGAATGGACCCTTACTGGTCCTTTAGGTTTCATTTTCACGCTCTCAAGAGTTAAATTATTGTTAAACATCTGCATTACTTAAGCCTACACACTTATTTTGGTCAACGTTTGACTGTCATCTCTCCTACGGTACCACATCAATACAGCATCGAATGCCGAACAAATAATTGACCTTGATATGAAAAGTGGCCTATAGTATAGTTTTTTTTTTATTGATTGATTGAGGTATTTATTAGATGTTATTGTTTTGCATAGAAAAAAGGTACAGTTTCATGACAGTACAGTTCACCGATAAGGTCAACTAAAAGGGAACCCAAGAAAGGCAAAGCTTATTTCCGTTGAGATCCTTCTCATTAACTCATAACACATTGAATGACAGACAGATAGAACACAGTACTATGCAGTAGATATCTTCACCAAAAAAAGAACACTAAAAAAAAGAAGAAAAAAAAGTGCAAAAAGTATTTAAAAATAGAAGGGTCAGGGTCAGGGGGAGTGTAAGTGTTTTAAGTGTTTTTTTTTACGGGACGGTTTTAAAGGATGTTGGCACTCCTTTAAGGCCTTCGGTAAGGCGTTCCACATTTTGGTGGTATAGCAGGGGTTTGACCCTTTGTTTGACTATGGGTTGAACTCTGGGTTGAACATGATCTGTGGCGCTGCAGTGCTACTGTTTATGCCCATGCCCCAAGAATAGTCACGTCAGAGTTGAAAGTGTGTGTTTGTGCAGTGCTATGGTCTAGTCCAGCCCGCTTACTTAACATCCATGATTTAACAGCGGCTGGAGCTAAACAGCTGTTCGCCTCCTATTCTCCTGAACGTGCTTCTAAACAATCAGCAGCGGCCGGGGCCGCGTGTAATCGCTCCCTTTTACACACCGTCCATTATTGATGACCTGGAGAGATGTGTGTGCGCTCTATTGTTGCACTGTAGTTCTTCTACCTGTGGGCTAAATCTTTGCCAATACGCTGAGATTTTAATGATAACATTAAAGGGATAGTTCACACACAAAAAAGTACTTTTTTTCCTACTGATTACTCACCCCATGGAGACTTGAAGTCATGGATATGTCTTTTTTAGTTTTGGTCGGAGACTCTTTGTGTCTCCATGGGGAACAAAGCAGGCTCTTTGTGTCTCCATAAGAAACCACTGCTGGTCATCAAATTATTGGCTTAGGAATGTGACCCAAAAAAAATATATATCCATGAATTCAAGTCTCCGTGGGATGAGTAACTGATAGAGAGAGAAAACAAAGTAAGCTCGTGTGGATCTGCTACTTTTGATGCTTTTGTGTAATATGACCAATAAGGGTGTTAATTTATGAAGAAAGAAAATTAAGACCTGGAATGCATTATTGCACATTATTACTTTAACCATTATGTTATGCTTTAACTATAAAAAATCGTGAAAACTTGTGCAAGTCTTTGAATATTTTTGACCCGATTCAACAAATGTCTGAGGCTTTGGAAAAACGCATGTTTCTACATCAGTGGTCCTCAAACCTCCATGTCCAGGACCCCTAGAATGATGTGTATTTGGCCGCCGACCCCATCTCGAAATATTATGTATGAGGGACCCCCCCCCCAGAAGCAAATATTTGAGTCACAAATGTTCGCTTTAAAAATACATATATTCAAATATTTGCACAAATCTTCACGACTTTTCAAAAATAGCAGATCTACAAGCTCGCAGCGCGGCACCGAGTGCAGCGCTGTGAGCTTGTATATCTCCTATTTTTGAATAGCTAAAGTACAAAAATAATTCCAGGTCTTAAAATATGGAGATGAGAGGTTTCTACCATTATGCGTTTCACTGAGTAACCATTCTTGGCGTTGTCTCTTTATGGTCACATAAACGCACTTCATTCACACACCTCAGTGGTCCAGATGCAACCCTTTATTGCTTTGTACTTGGCGGTGTGACATTGTTCTGTTTGTCTGGGTGACTTACTGTACTTGGCGGACGGCGGTGTGACTGCTAATGTGATACTACGACAATATTCAGCACAAGCATGGCACGCACGCTGAGGTTCACAATCACCTAAAGCATTGGTTCTCAAAATTGGGTCTGTGGACCCCCAGGGGTCCTTGAGGGAGTTAGAGGGGGTCCCCAGCTAAATGATAGTTAGGAACCAAATGGACACTTATGGTTATGTACTGTAACTCAGAGGGTGGGTCCATTTGGTTCCATTTGTACACTCACTGAGTTAAATTAACATTGATTTTACAATAAAAATTGGGTTATCAGAGATAGAAATGGGGTCAGTAGCCTAATGCCATGTCAAACTGGGGGTCCTTGAAATCAAAATGGTTGAGAATCACTGCTAGCCATAAAAATCTTCTCTTATGGGGGTCCCTGGCATATAAGGCTCACTAACCACTCAGCTAAAATAGTGAAAGGACTGCCGCTCATCTGCCAGTAGATTTAGGTGAGGTGCTGGAGCCAAAATGGAGCAAGATGAAAAATGTCAGTCAAAACTGTGCTAAACCAAGTTCTTCATTTTCAGTTAGATAGAGTGCAAGCTTTCGGTCATAGACTTTCTTCAACACTAAAATCTAAAATACTTTGCTGTCGGTTTTGATGGATTAAAACAGTTAAAATGTAACAGGTAAATGGATTGGAGAGTGAGGGCCCGGCTTCACTTTCGTGCCCGCCTGAACTATTTGTTATCATCTGCTATGTGTGTGTTCTTCTGTATGAATGAGAATGGAATGGAACCCTCAACCTGTCTATAGGTTGAACCTCTGTGGTGTAAAGCAGGGGTTCCCAAACATCTTTGTCTCATCACCCATAAATATGTTTTTAATCCGAGGCACCCCTACATTATAATTTTCACTCCCAGCACCATATAGTTATAGCATATTGTCGTTGTCGGGTGGAAACCTTTTATGTCCAAAACCGTTCGTTTTGTATTTATCATCTATAAAATGTACTAAACTAGTGAAAACAGCAGATCTACACAAGCACACAACGTCTTGTATGATGAAGCAGGTCTTTGCTTTACCAAAAGACGTACACATTTGAAACTTGGAGATACGAGGTTTCTGCCCGACAGTGACGATATTTTAGTGATTATGTTGCGAGGAAAACGCCAATTTGGTTAGAACTGACTGAAAATAACTTTGTACTTCAAGTTTAAAATGACACTAAATATCTTTTCAAGTGTCCAAATAAATTCCAAATATTATCAAATTATCTCGCGGCACCCTGGACTGCCGTCACGGCACCCCAGGGTGCCCCGTCACCCACTTTGAAAACCCCTGCTGTAAAGTAACTACAGTATACATGTGGGCCTACTCAAGTATTGTACTTAAGTAGTTTGAGGTGTCTTTTACCTTACTGGAGTGTTTCCAAGTTTCAGTAGGCTACTTTAACCTTCACCCCACTACAGCTCAGAGGCAAATACTGTACTTTTTACTCCACTATACAATTATTTGAAAACTTTAGTTTACTAGTTAATTTGTAGATTTTGATTATTATTACAAAACATACATTACCCACTTCAGCCCTATATACAGTTAGCCTCGTACCCGCCCTTTTCCGGAAACCATTTCATTTGTTTCTCGCAACGGATAACGGAAGTTGGTCGTTTACTAGGCTAAACAGTAGGCCTATGCTTTGGTTATTTCCAAAATAGTATTTTTTATCCAAATGACAATCCTGTGAAATGGGACATTCTGCATAATAAGTTTAAGTATATTTTGGTGACAATGTTTTGTTCTCTCAGACTCACTCAAGTAACTGCCACACCTTCTGTGCTGTGTGTGTGTGTGTGTGTGTGTGTGTGTGTGTGTGTGTGTGTGTGTGTGTGTGTGTGTGCGTGCGTGCGTGCGTGCGTGCGTGCGTGCGTGCGTGCGTGCGTGCGTGTGTGCGTGCGCGGTGCAACCATTTGTCTTGGTGGAGGCGGCACACCGAGAGATATACAGTGACTCTCACTTAGTGACATATTAAGTACTCGGGGATGAAGAGGCCCTGGGCTACGGCGGTGCGGTTGCCTTCCATTAGCGCCTAGTAGCGTAGCGCCTGTGATAGCCAACACCGGTGTAGCCATTACCCTGTTGCAGGAATCCAATAAGGGCTCAGCGCTACATGTGTGTTGTAGCCCAGAGTCCAGACAGACAGGCCTGTAACCCGAGAGAGAGAGAGAGAAAGGATGCAGACTGTAGCTTGTAGCTGTGACTCACCAGACTGAAACTGTGTCACACTCACACAGTGGTGGGAAGTAACTGAGTACAGCGCTTGCACTCAAGTATACTGTACTTAAAGGACGACTTCACCACTTTTCAACCTATGTTCATATAATTGGTCCTCACTAGGCCTGTCACAATTATTACATAATCGTCTAATTGCAATTATTTGACATAATCGCAATTATTTTGTCATAGTCATCATATGTTTCCATGTTGAAAAATGTTCATATATTTTCAAACATTAAAAAAAAAATAGTGGAAATAGCAGATCTGTGAGCTTGCAGATCTGCTATTTTCACTATAAATGTTTTTTTTTTAAGAATAAAGTTGTCAAGGTTGTCTTTACTTTGTATATTTAGCTTATGTGTCATATCTGCCATGTGCAGCTTCAAAGCCTACAAGGCTACAAACCAAACAGAGATGTAAAATCGCAATTATTTGAGATGTACTTGAAAAACGTGAACATTTGTGCAAATCTTTTGGAACAAAATACTTTGAGAGATGAGGGTCCACGGCCAAATACATAAAATCTTGGGAGTCCTTGACTTGAAAAAGTTTGAGCACCACTGACATCAAACATAATTTTCCAAATCTCTGTCTGTCAGTCTGAGTGTCTGTAACAGCGTTTCTCCTCAGTGGCTGGAGCAATTGATCTGAAATCGCATCACCATTAGCATATGAACATACCTAACATAACTGTGAAGCCCGTTTGTCACTTTCACAAATCATATGCTGTATATTAGTATATATATATATATTGTATATTATGATGTATCTATATCTATTCTGCATCTAGCATGAGGCTTATCTATTCTGCATCTAGCATGAGGCAGCATGTTTAACCAGCTGTGTGTGTGTGTGTGTGTGTGTGTGTGTGTGTGTGTGTGTGTGTGTGTGTGTGTGTGTGTGTGTGTGTGTGTGTGTGGGGGGGGGGGGGGGGGGGGGGGTACACAGTATCTCTATAGCCATTAAACAAAACGGGTATTTCTTACATTGATGCTCCTACATATTATCATGCAAGCACCAGTTAAAGTTACTTTCCATCCCTCAGATAGTGTGCACAGTGCACATCCCATAACCCACACACTGCACATCATTTCAGAGCTCATATCTTTGAACGGGTAAGGGCTAG
>NC_137823.1:19545345-19625345 GCF_963921795.1 Nannobrachium achirus | reverse complement strand
ATGTGTTTAGATAGGAATGGTAATCAGGTTGCAGTTGACTGATAGCGCTTCCTCTCAAAGCCCTTTCAGCTTAACATGCTATTACTCTGTCTGACAGCCTAGCCTGGCCGGGGAGTGCTTTACTCTCTCTCTGTGTGTGTGTGTGTGTGTGTGTGTGTGTGTGTGTGTGTGTGTGTGTGTGTGTGTGTGTGCGTGCGTGCGTGCGTGCGTGTGCGTGCGTGTGTGTGCGTGTGCGTGCATGCGTGCGCACACGGTTCTCTCAGACCGGTAGATAAATAATTGAATGCGTAATGTATTTTGACTCAGCGAAGCACTTAGTGCTCATTGGAGGATTTAATCATGTGAGTGCCGCACGGCCCGCTCTCATTGGAGGGTTTAATCATGTGAGCGTCTCAGGGCTTTCTCTCATTGGAGGGTTTAACCTATTCACTGCGTGAATGCATACATAATCCAGCCTCTGCCAGCGAAATCAGCGTTTTTCCTTACCTTTCAACTGGCCATAGAATATTTAGCCTCAGTCCGATGGAGCCCCCGATCGTTGGAAAACATGGAGGTATTTCTGTGTTTTCCGTGGAAAAAAACTTTCAGAGACCGGACCCTACCGTTCTCTAGATAATGGCCGTTGTATATATCCTGTTTCTGCCAAAAATCAAGGAAGTAAATAGGAAATCTGAGAAAAGGGCATTTTTCCAAATCCAATAACCTGGAAGTGAATGGGGATTTTAATTTAGTATTTTTTTCGATCACATAATTTCTGTTTCAATGTGTCACAAAAGTTGACTCATATATTAGCTAGTGCCATCTAGTGTAAAAACAGAAAAACTGAAAAAGAGTTCAGAGACGTCTTTGGCGCTCTGGACTTAACTTGTTGACTGCCAACACTCTTTTTCGATTTGTCGTTCCCTGCGACGTTTTCGGAGAGTTTTTCACTAACCTTTGAAAGACCTACCTATAGTTCCACACTGACAGTGGTGGCTCAGGGGTAGAGCCACCACTGGCAGAGCGGCCAGATGGGATCCGCAAGGTTCCCAGTTAGATCCAGATCCCGAGTTAGTGCCGAAGTGTCCTTGAGCAAGACACTGAACCCCTAATTGCTCCCGATGAGCGGGTTGGTGCCTTGCATGATTTCCTCTGCCATTGGTGTATGAAGGTGGCACACGGGTGAAATCATCCAGCAAGGGCTTCTGACAGTAATATGGGGGCGGGAAGCCTTGCATGCAGCAGCCCAAACCACTAGTCCCTTTTTGGAGCTGTGTGAAGCACAGGCTCCCTATACGTGGCTGTGTGGGTCTGTGTGTGTGTCTGTCTGTCTGTCTGTGTGTGTGTGTGTCTGTGTGTATGTAGCCTGAACTTCCTAAACTTCGGCACGCCACTAGTCCCACAGTTTTGCCACCACACACTCGCGCCATATGTCAAATCGACCGCCTTACTCGGGAATCGTGGGCTATTACTTTTCTAAGAGAAAGGTTCTATAGTTTAATTGATATTAATTTATTAGTGAATTAATTTTCCCCATTGACTTATAATGGGAATCGCAAAAACTCACATTCAATTATTTGTCTCTCGCAAACCATAGGGGCTAGAGTTTCAAGACTTGGAGAGGAGGTTCATAATGATTTCAAGGATTAAATAAAAAATAATTGTGTCATTTGGCCGCATGGTGGCGCCATAACACCCCACTTTACGTTTTGGCCTGTAACTCTTGAACCGTAGGTCGGAAAATTAAAAATATTTTTTCCCTGGATTCCTTGGGTCATGACGCATCTCCCCATATAGGCCACGCCCATTTGCGCCATGATAGATTTTCCGCCATCTTGAATTTTCTCCAAAACACACTTTTTGCTCCTTTTCCTACATATTTTCTTCAAATGTCACAAAAATCGGTACACATGATCCACACACACACACACACACACACACACACACACACACACACACACACACACACACACACACACACACACACACACACACACACAGCTCCACTTCACACGGGTGTGATTTTTATATACTTTATTGAGTCAAGAACATGTAACATTCCCTTTAAATGCCTTTTCATTTCATTTCATTTTACATATCCTTACATGTTACAGTATGTCCCTATGTTACGACATTTTGACCCATTTCTTTTTTTAACATGTGCAGACCTTCACCTACCTAAAGCACACAACAAAAACAGAGCGAAAAGGACAAAAACTACATAACCTGGGAACACGCCCCTATTCATTTCCTTTACATATTTGTTTGTTTTCATATTCCAAGACGGACCCACACATAGACAAAACTAAGATATGAAGACATTTTTTTTTTTATGGCAGTCCGTCGCAAAAGCAGTCCCCACAACACTTACTATTCTGGCCCCCTGGTTTACAACTCGGACGGCGTTGAGTCGGCTCAAGTGACCTTCGCAACGCTCGACACGGCAACTCGCTGGCTTTAGCTCGCTCTGCGGTGTCTCAAATGGCTCAAGGTTGCTTGAGACGGTGCGCCTCCGTCATGGTCCATAACTATACTTTATCGGCAAAAAGAAAGAAAAAATAAAAGTTGTCTGCAGTGGGCATAAAAAAAGTGGCATAAGCGGGATGCGAACCTGGGGGGGGGGGGGGGTGCGTTGGGAGTCTAGTGATTAGCGAGCCAAGCCACTGAGGCCGGTGCCAACTTTGCCAAGATGGGGCATTCGGTTTTATTAGAATAGGACTATGCCCATCCCCTGTAAAAAGAAAGACACCCCGCCAGAACCCCACCCAGTAGGGGAGGGGGGCGAGGTATTCAATACTTGTACTTCTACCCTCATGAACGGGCCGTGCCTGTCTGTGGACCATGTGGGTCAGTGTCAAACGCTATGTTGTTACTGTTCACACTGATCTCTGCACTCTCGTCTCTAGGACAGTGGTGTGATTAACTTTATGTGCAACATTGTTTTCTCACTCAACAAACAAACAAACCAACATACAGTTTGTGTATTGAGTGATTGACAATTTAAGGACTTTTTAATACCTCTAAAATGACAAATTAAATATTGTGAAATATTAGAGGCGTTGCGAGGCATTGTGAGCATGTAGATCTGCTATTTTCACAATCAAACCATGTTATACAAAATGTAACTGTTAGTACTCGTCAGGGTGGGGGGGGGGGGGGGGTCCCCAGTTAAAATCTGATTATTTTGGGGGTCGCAGCCTGAAAAGGTTGAGAACCACTGCTCTACTCTAGGCCAAGAGTTCCTAAACGTCTCCGGCCGCAACCCCCCAAAATCATATCAACCATATTTTGTTTTGAACTGGGGACCCCCCCACCCTACAAGTGCTTGGAATTGTACATTTCACTCTTGTACTGCGAGGTGCAGTGAGCTTTGTCTATTTTCACAATGTTTGCCTGTTTCTTATACGTAATATTTGACAATTTGGCCAATGTCAGTCTTATAAGTCATTCAATTGTAACTTTAGAAATGTGCAGCTACATACACCTGTATGTTTGTTTACTGTCGAGCGAGGAAACAAAGTTTCACATTAGGCTAATCATCTCATCCTGAGCCCCAGTTTGGGAACCGTCTTGGGTACAGCTTAGGCATGAGAGGAGAGGAGAGGAGAGGAGAGGAGAGGAGAGGAGAGGGCCAGAGGTGTGAGAGTACAGTAGGTGAGAGGAGGAGAGGAGAGGTAGAATGTAAGGTAGCTGGTCAGAGGAGAGACTGCTGTGGTCTATGAGATATTAATGAGACACAGACATACATTGAGGCCAGGAGATTTAAGTAGGTCTGTTCCTCCTCCTCCTTCTCCACACCCCCTTTCTCCTCCGCTCCTCTCTCTCTCTCTCTCTCTCTCTCTCTCTCTCTCTCTCTCTCTCTCTCTCTCTCTCTCTCTCTCCCCCCTCCCTCTCTCTCTCTCTCTTATTCAAGCATTTAAAATCGAGGAATTAAAAGCAATCCGTCACATAAGGTTAGAGAGGCTTCATCGGACACCCATTTAGACAAGAGCTTTGACAGTCATTCAGATCTCAACAACATGGAGGGAGGGCCAGCTCCAAAAGTGGCATTTGGCATGTGCGGCACAATATGGCAGATCTTGCTCAATTAGGTCCTTTATGCACGCCTCATGAATACACATGCCCGCACGCAAGCACACAAAGGCAAATGCCTGGATGAACTGGACATTTGCTAATGCCCCCTACACACACACACACACACACACACACACACACACACACACACACACACACACACACTGGTTGTGCAGCATTACTAAAACAATAGACCAATAAATGACATATTAGCACCCATGCATTTTAGCATGTGGCACGTCCCAAGAAATTACAAAATACAAAACCATCGAAAGAAACAACCTTAAAGGTGATACACTATGCATTTAAAAAGTATTTATGTCATATTGTTTATGTCCCAAAAACGTTTTTCAAAAGGTTTGAGGCTAAATTACCACTCCTGAATAGAGAGCCTCTCTCATTTTTGAATGGCTCTCAGAGCATTTCAGCTGCAGTACCACCTTTGGCCTGAACTGCGCCACCCCCCCAACATTTTTGAAAAAATATTTTTTTTTGGGAAATGATGACGTCACAATCGGCAGCAAATCTGGACAGCCTGTTTTGAGAACCCGTGGGATACTTGTAACCTTCGCCTTCTCAAAACCAGAGAAAGACACAACGGTCAGAAATGGGACTTTGTGAGGATAGAAGGTGCTAGTGGGACCCCAAAAAAAGGTTTTAAAATAGGAAAAGTGAAATTTCATGGTGTATCACCTTTAAAATCCATAACCTTCCACCAGGGATGTTCCGATGCAGCCAGGGAGCTGTGGATATGTTAATGTTACCCCCCCCCCCCAGAATATTGTATGCTGGGGTTTAAGTGGTTAGACTGTCATTAATGGTGAGAAGCCAGTGATATACTTCTGTATTTATGCCACATTTACAACACACCAGTACCAGTGTTACAAAAAAGAAAAGGAGAAAAAAAAAAATGTTTTGACACCTGACACTTCATCATTTGTTCGATCGGACTTGCGCTGTTATGACTGCGTGGTCATATTTTGACACATCTGCTTATTGGTTGTGTCTGTGTCAGGTATTGGTGTACTGTCTGCGCGCTGTGTATGCAAACAGGCCAGACAGCAGGCCTAGATGAGATGACTGGTTGGTGTGACTGCTGTGTATGCATTATTATTATTAGGACTGGGATTCGTTTAAGAAAATATTTATAACTAATTATAGGCTTTGTAATTCATGTTTCATTGCTTATAAATATTTGATCTGAGAAGCATTTTGTTATTATTATTATTTTGAATTAAAATGCATTTTGGTATACCGGTACGACCCATCCACTGGGTCAAGCAAAGAGCTCTGATTGGCTTCTTCTCCCATTGCGTGCACTGTGGTTTGCTGTCTGTTGGTTGGTGCACCGGTATGGATGCACGGTATGATTGGTGCACCTGAAACATGTCCAGTGAGAAAACTAAGCGCCCTTATATTGCGTGAAAACAATTGCCTTATTTTTCTGTAATTCATCGAAATTAACCAGTTTTTTTTTTATTTATGTTTATTCAACTTTCAGCATGATCACAGATGTTTAAAAAAAGACAGGTGCCATTAAAAAACACTGAATTATTTTGCTGATTACAATAAAAATCATAAAATCATAAAATGCATTTGCCTATCTAAAAGTCCATATAACCTAAAACTAGACCAGGTCAACCTGGTTGTGCCAGACCCCCTGTCTGTCATCATCATTTATGACATCATACCTTTTGTAGGCATGTCATCATCATGTCATCATCATATATACCCTTTATATAGAAAAGGAACAGACCGACATTTGCTTATGTAGGCCTACCCATTTCATGGGTCTGGCAAACACAAATCTAGAATCCATTATCATTTAACAGTCCCATCCCTAATTATTATCAGTGTATGAATACACTGATATCATTGGTGGGGTAACTTGCTCTTCTTGGCTAGTATTCTGCTTCTTCACATCTTTGCAGGGATTGGCCGGATACGACGGTGTGATAAATCGCATGTGAGCCCTGTCGTGGGATGATTCCTGTGGTCGGATCTGCGGTGGTTTCTAAGTTGGATTGATAAATGAAGGCCTATATATTTATATTCGACCAAATATGTGTACATATGATTCAGTGTCCTGATTCAGTGTCCTGTATATTATATTATTGCCAGACCCATGAAATGGGTAGGCCTACATAAGCAAATGTCGGTCTGTCCGGGTTTTCTATATAAAGGGTATATATGATGATGACATGATGATGACATGCCTAGAAAAGGCATGATGTCATAAATGATGATGACAGACAGGGGGTCTGGCACAACCAGGTTGACCTGGTCTAGTTATATTATTCAAGTAAAGCAGTATAATTTATACTGCATCACATGACACCGTCGCTTGCTAAAAAGAACTGCCGTTAATAGCTATCCTTTTAGGTAGTCAACCCCCGTTGTCTACAGAGTATACATTTGGCTTAAGACATTGCAGAAATTGATCTGGTGATCATTGTGGGCTCACTGAAAGGCCAGACAAGTATGTTATACCAAAACTTTATATGTCAAGTGTATTCTCCTCAAAAGAATTACCGACAGTACAAAGGCAGGGCCCTTAGCCAATGAGGAGCAGCGTTCTTGGTGACATCACCACCAACAAGTGTGACCTGATAGAAATAACAACAACACGTGGGCTCGAGACCAGTACGTTATATCAGTATGTTATACCAAAACTTTATAGACCAAGAGTATTCTCCTCAAAAACATCACCCACAGTGAAAGGCAGGGCCCTTAACCAATGAGAAGCAGCCAAAGGGTAGATCTTTGTGCCCACATGGGGTTCCATGCGAGCCCACGCTGTTTCGTAGGAACAGTATTTCTAGTTCCTTTATAATAATCACAGTAAAGCGCTCGTTTGTCACAGGCGCATATAAAGCATACAACTGCAGATGTGAGGGTAATTCCATGGCGTCGGTCCAACAGAAAAAGGATACTGTAGATCATCTGAGGTCACACCGTGGCTGTTAGTTATTGCTCTCCAGAAATCCTTTGCAGCATCTCACGCACTGTTCGTACACCTTTTCAAAGTCTTCATCACTTCCATAATAGGGGTCTTCGATGATCAACTGTTTCTGAGGATCATATGAACCGAGGAGTTCAATCTTTGCTCTGCAGTTTTTCACAGAGTTGGCCTTCTTTTTCAGGTCGCTCAAATTGCTCTCGTCCATGCACAGGATGTAGTCAAAGCTGATGAAGTCTTCCTTAGTCACCCGCTTGGCCACGTTTCTCATAGGCACACCATGCCTCTTCATGCAGGCTTGGCCACGGTAGTCAGGAGGGTTGCCTACCTCATAGGTGGAGGTGGCAGCACTGTCTATCCTCCACTTATCCTCGACACCAGCATCTGCTACCATCTTACTGAAGACTGCTTCTGCAATGGGGGATCTACAGATATTGCCCAAGCACACAAACGAGACTGACTTGCTACTGCCGGATGCCATGTTGCTTTGAAGGGTCCTGACTCCTGTATGTAAATTAATAGTTAGATATTGTGTCTTGTGATGTCTGACGTCATAGATCACATGTCAGTCTCATGTGGACTATGACGTCAGAGTCAGACATGATGTCAGTCATGTCCAAAAGTTTAATGTTTTCATTTTCCCTTTCAGGTCAAGGGGGAAAATTAATTAACTAATAAATTAATATAAATATATAACTATATATATTACGTATCTCTTTAAAGAGGTGGTGCCATAGTTTTGTACTTTTTCTGTTTTTCATGTGTCTAGGAGGTTGAAAGTGGGCGGCCGAGCTTCTAGTAATCATAATACCTGATAATCATGTTTTATGGCACCACCTCTTTAACAAAATTAGAAGCACACGGTTCCCGGTGAAGCCGGGTCGATTTGACATAGGTCTATGGCCAAAACTGTGGGAGGAGTAGTGTGGCAAAATAAAGTTCATCTTGATTGATTGACTGAAGATTGATTGAAGAATTTATTAGAAGTTTGCATAGGAAAAAGTACAGTTTCATGACAGTATACATCACTGGTACAAGGTCAACTAAAAGGAGATCCTATAGCTTATGAGACATATTTATAGTTAGATAATAATTGTACATACTGTAGGAGGAGCATGGCTATCCTGATTCTGATTCAACACTTCTTTGAGTGCTTTATTTTCAGCAAGCTCAAAACAATGTCCCAAGTGTCCCTGCATTTGCACGTGACTGTTGGCAGCCAATAGCATTCCTCTGTTATGAACATTTTGTCTAATGGGCGTCTATGGACTAATGCAAATCAAACTGGGGTTCCTTCAAATGAAAAGGTTTGGGAACCAATGTTCTACTGGACAACACTTTCATACACAGTGATCACCTGGACATGCCGTAAGCATGGCGCTGGGGATTTCGTAGGACTTGCCATGATGATCAATTTCCCATAGGGGAATCAACAGGTATCATCTTCCCCCCATCTTGCCCACCCATCCCATCGGCTTTGCAGATTGGCCAAGCTTCACCTTGCATTTATGTTTCCGTACTAATACAAATAGAGTGAGCTAATAGTGTGTGTAGAGCCCAATATTTGTAAGCAGTTATGCATCACTGGTGTGTCAATGGTTATACTAGCTATTCAGAGGATTCCGAGGAGAGGACTCATTCATTTATAGAACATGTTTTTATAATTTAGGCATTTAGTAGTTCTCCATTTATCCACAAGGTTGTGCTGATGTTGCGTTGGACGGTGCACCTGAGAGGAGGACCGGAGAGAAGCCACCACACAGCGGTGACGGTCGGGCACAAGGTGTACTCGTTCGTGGGGAACTGCAAAATGAACGACAGGGGGATCCCAGTCCAGCTGCGGCTTGCCGTCCTCAAAAAGGCTCCCTTCATCGACGTGCACATCTTCAACACAGTGTCCTTGCGCTGGGCGAAATTGCCTCTGGTGACGACGACCGGACGGGGAGAGTGCCCTCCTGAGGTGCCCTCCATGCGCGAGGACCACACGGCCGTGCCGATAGGAGACGCCATCTATGTATGGGGCGGGATCACGTCCTCGTGGGAGTTCTGCAACGTGCTCTACGCGTTCGACGTCGGCGCCCACAGGTGGTTCAAGCCCAGGGTGTCCGGCACTCTTCCGGAGGCGAGGTGCAGCCACTCGGCCTGCGTCCTGGGGAAGGTCATGTACGTCTTCGGGGGATACAAAGGCCTGGCCGGATGCACCAATGACATTAACACGCTGGACACCTCCACGATGGTCTGGTCCTTAGTGAACGCCGGAGGCAGTCCGCCGCCTGCTTTACAGTTCCACTCCGCCACCGTCATCGGGACGAGGATGTTGGTGTTCGGGGGCCGCGGGGACGAGGACGTGGACCACTACAGCAAAACCAGAGTGTTTGACACGGAGACCAGTCGCTGGCTGAGCGCACAGCTTCCTTCTTCCGTGCCGCGGCTTCTCCCAGAAGGACGAGAGAGTCACTCTGCCTTCGCCCACGGCGGAGAGCTGTACGTGTTCGGCGGCCACAACCCTCTTCTGAAGCGCATGTTCAACGACCTGTGGAAGTTCAACCCGGAGACATTCTCCTGGAGGAAGGTGGAGACCAAGGGGAAGGTCCCGTGTTCGAGGATGTCCCGGACGAGCTGCTGCGCGGTGGGAGACCGCGTCGTCCTCTTCGGGTCCTCCTTGGAGCCGTGCACGCGTCACCACTTGTACATCTTAGATCTAAGTTCCAGTCTGAAGACGCTGTGCAAGCTGGCGGTTATCCAGCACGGTCTGGTGCAGTTCGGGCTCCCGCATGACATCAGGTGGGAACTGGCCGCCATGACTGCAAACAGCTACAGGTCAAAACTACACCACGTCCCACCGGAGATGGAAACAAAACATCCCACCCGGTGTGACGTGAGCGGTGCTATTTATGAATTAGTGTCATTAAGTGTCCCGCGAAGTTTGGCCAATGTGACCCCGGCCATACAGACAGACAGATGTGGGCCAATCAGGTGCTCCGAGTCTCGGGACAAACAGACAGTTGTGGGAGCAGTTAGTACTGCTCCAAAAGCATCGAAGACTGGAAGAGAACAAGTTCCAGGTAGTGGAACAGAAGGAAGGCAAAGACGGGGATTGCCCACAAGGCCGACATCTCATTACTCCGACTACGTGGCTACGCGTGCGGTTAGGGTTAAGGTTAGGGTTATGGATAGGGTTAGTGATGGGGCGAGTCGGACCAACGCAACGGTGGAGAAATGCGCCTTCAGAACAATGACACGGCACCGGGAAAGACAGAGATCACTTCCTGTAGAAAGGGCTCTATGCATTCTAAAGGGAAAGAAAGAACAGCACAGGAGTGTGGTCAGTGTGATACCAACCAGGAACTACACAGCACCATACAGGAGAATAGACAACGCTACTGCCAACTGAACTGCACCACGACACACATGACTGCAAAGGAGAACTTTAAGGATAGAAACTTCTCTAAGAATAGAAACTTCTGGTCCCAGTTCATCTCCACCAGGAATTAATGTCAAAACAAATAGATGCTTTGGGTAAATAAATCTCACCTGTGAGAAGTGAGTGGTGCAAACACGACACTCCTTGTATGTCTACCTATTGTAAGATTTTTAAAAGACTACCCTCTCACTATAATATTTTAAAGACTTTCCAAAGACTTTAAATATTTCAGTGTTTAGATGTGAGATGCCTCTAAAGATTTTGGAAAGACTGGTTCAAGATTCCCTTTTATTTGACGAAATAGGCCTATACTAGCCATGTGTTCCTATGATTCGATCTCTGACTAGCTCCAAGACACACGCACACGCACACGCACACATGCGCACACATGCGCACACGCACACACACACACACACACACACACACACACACACACACACACGCACACGCGCACACACACACACACACACACACACACACACACACACACACACACACACACAAGCTCTGCCCTCTCATTCACACAGCGTCTCTCCTCTCCATATTTTAGCCGAATACTTTCTGACTGTTATTTCTGACACTGTTGAAATTGCTATATAGGCAAAACACTATTGTTCTGAACCTGCTTTTTGTTAACCTTTTCAGTTCCCAGTGGAATCCTCACAACTCACATCAGTGCAAACACACTTGCAATTCCGAAGAATTGCATCTCTTTAGTGTGGTTGCTATGCAACGCACAATTCAATTCAATTCAATTCAATTTGATCAAAGTGTCAAATCACAACAAGTTATCTCAAGACACTTTACATATAGAGCAGAGACCCCACCTTGAGCAAGCAAGCCTCGACTGTGTCGGGGGACAGAAAGAAAATACATGTAAAATATTATAATAGTGTAAGATAGTATTAAAAACAATCTCGGACTGAATACAATAGTTTATTGTTATATAAACTATTGTATTCAGTCTGAGATTATTTTGTTTTGCCAGCACAGTGATCCTGTGTTTTGTAAACCTTATGATGTTATCTGGGTTCTAAGGCTGCACAACAGAAAAGTGAAGCTTTTGGACACGCTTCACTCTCTGTTGTTACTTGACATCATAATATACTGTATATTACCAGTAAGATGCCCTAAAGCAGGGGTCTTCAACGTTTTCAGGCCAAGGACCCCTTAGTTGAGAGAGAGATGAAGGAGGGACCCCCCACAACCTTTTCATAGATTCCATATAGTTTCATTGTTTGACAGCACAATCATCAGTGTATTTTGGATTCATGACAATTTGTGTTTTCAGATATTTAAGCACTTGAACTGTCAATACTTCATAAACTTGACCTTTCACTCTATACTTAGTCTGTTCTTTTTCCCCTCTATACCAAAGCTCTTTGCCGAAAATAGCCGATCTACAAGCTCTCAACACGAGGCGTTGTGAGCTTGTAGATCTGCTATTTTTGGCTAAAGTTCTCATGATATGGACGTTATAGTTCAAGTGGTTGATATAAGAAAGAAGAAGAAAAAAACTCTATCACACAAAGATTTGAAGGACCCCCTGTAGTAACTCTGATGACCCCCTAGGGGTCCCGGACCCCCTGTTGAAGACCCCTGCCCTAAGGGCACATGGGCGCATGCATCCGCCTGGGTGACAGCAGACTGCTGGGTGAGCACTGGTGCTTTGTCATGGGATTGATTTTTCTCTGCGTCCTAAAATAAATATTGACACTTTTGGCTACAGTGAGAAAAAACAGTATACAGTGAGAAAAAGAGTGCCAGACAGGATCTGGAGGGTTTCATACTAAGTAGCGACCTACGGTCGCAATACATATATGGTAAGACAGAATTCAGTTCCCAGTGGATTCCTTGCAACTCACGTCAGTGCAACCACACTTGCCATTTCACAGAACTGCACCTTTCTAGTCTAGCTTTTATTTAGTTTTCATAAAGGTAGTCGACAAACATTTTCCGTCATAGTTTTAGTCCACGAAATCATCACTACAACAGTGCATGACCATATAAGGACTTCCACCATGGCCCGTGTTGCGAGCATACAGTAGCTAGACTTCGTTTTTCAGAGGTGGCCAGCCAGTCCTCGACCAATCAGGGTAGATAGAGTATGGCCGTAGTTATGTTATGATGTTTAGTTATGATGGTCAAAATAAAAGTTTTGAGAACCACAGTCGCTCTGAATTAAGAACATCTGCTAAATGCCTAGATTGTAAACTACTGAACTCATAAAATGCCACAGTCTCGTAGTAAATCGTATCATACATATCCTGGAGTTGGAGATGTAGGCCTACCGATATTCAGGGATTGGGTCTAATGATCAAAACGAGAACATTATAATGGTGTAAAAAATCTATAAAAAACTAAACATTTCCACGCTGTAAGGCCAGTAAGGGACAAGATGACCCCCGGCCACTTTCATTATCACTGAATACACCTTTAAGGGGCTAATCATCAGCTAAAATTGGCTCAGCAAACTCAGTAAACATAACACTCTCCCTCCTATCACCACCACAGGTGTGAAAAGCCTGGTGACTCACCAGGCCTTTCACCGGCGAAGAAGCTTGCAACATCCTCACGGCAAAAAAAAACAAACAAAATGAGGCGGAAAAGGTTGTGTCAGCTGTGCACACACTCGGTAGGATTAGCGTAGTTTATGAGGATAATCTGCTGGATGTAGGATACTGGATTATTGCTGTATTCATCGCTCAAGACAGATTTTCAATGCATGAGGAAAAAAATGTTAATAACGAATGCATTCCAGATTGTGTCTGGTCAGTCTGTGGACCGTGTGTCATCATCATGACACACGGTCACACGTGTGTGTGTGTGTGTGTGTGTGTGTGTGTGTGGGTGTATAGATCAGCTGTTGTCGGGGAAGACATGGTGTACAGGGAAACAAGAGCAGACCAAGTACAGAGCCAACTCGTATCAGGATTACTCAGGAGGATGTATAGTGTTTCTATTACTATCCAAGGCGCTTTACATAGATTCACCCATTCACACACACATTCATACACCGATGGCAGAGGAAACCATGCAAGGCACCAACCTGCTCACTGGGAGCAACTAGGTTCAGAGTCTTGCTCAAGGACTCTTCGACACTAACTCTGGGGGCGCCCCCGTGTTCTAACAACGGTTTCTCTACCCCTGAGCCAATGCCGCCCCAGTAGTAACGTTTTTAGTTTTTGTTTGTTTTTAACATTAACCACTTAAAGGGATATTCCACTTTCAACAGGGAAACACCTTAGGGCTTTTCTCCCCACACACACAAAAATAATGGATGTTTTTAATGCATCTATCATGGTTAAAATGGAGTTTGAAGTTAAAATGGGTGTGTGTGGGGAGAGGCCCTGGGCCTGGAGGGCCTGGTAATATTTACATCAAATATCTAAATATTGAATCAAGCAAATTAAAAACGGTTCAGGGTGTGCATAAAAGCCTGATTAGACGATAAAATTACCAAAAGTTTTTTTGAAAGTGAAATATCCCTTTAACCTTATTATGTATCCCTATTCGGAGGGAACATTAGCCGAAAACAGCAGATCTACAAGCTTGCAACGCCTCACGCTAGATGGGCTATTTTCAGCAAAGAAAGATGTTTTTTGAGGCGGGTTTAAGTAGTTAACAGGCTTTGTTAGGGAGGTTTGAGAAGGACTGTATGAGTACTATGAGTTTGTCACATTCGCCCCCGGGGCGTTGGTCAGAACACAGTTGACAGGAGATTGAAGATGGGTTTTATGGCAGCTTTACTGGGTTATAGGCACAGTCAGGTAGGCAAGGCACAGTCAGGTAGAATACAGGCATGGGTTGCAGACAGCACTGAGTGCTACGGATTAGTGAGTGTGGTTCTGCAGTAAACAGATGGGAGAACAATAGCCAGTATTATTAGCACAAATACCATACATGCAGTAAATATCACCACATATCACATTATGGCAATAATATAAAATAGTAGGCATTCATATCCATTACACTGACTGAGGTACACAAGTATATGGTTAGATATGACTGAGTTACTGTACCATAAACATCGTGACTACTAATTGAAGCCGAGGCCGAATTGGGCCGAATCGCATGGATGAGCCCTGACAGCACATGGTTGGTGCTACAGACTCCAAATTTCGCACGCAGATAGCTCAGACCTTTGCCTACGTTCTTAGCTAGGCCTCGACTCGACCCGATATGCGGTTTTCCGGAACCAACGCTAAAGGTTCGGAATCTCCATATGCGGAGTCCTGACTACTAATTGAAGCCAATGGACACCGAATCCGAATGGCCCGAATCGCATGGATGAGCCCTGACAGCACATGGTTGGTGCTACAGACTCCAAATTTCGCACACAGACAGCTCAGACCTTTGCCTACGTTCTTAGCTAGGCCTCGACCCGACCCGATACACAGTTTTTTGGATCCGGCACGAAAGATTTGGAATCTCCATATGTGGAGATGACATCGGGCTGTTCCGGAGCAAGCGCTGACTCATTGTGACATGACTTCATAAAAGGCTCTGACATCACATACGCTAGATGAGTCAACTAAAACCTCTCTGAGTGTGGCATAAACTAAAGTCTTTCTTCCTCTCACTTCGAGGTGAGCAAAGTTCAGGGTGCTCTTCAGAGCGGTTGGGTTCAGGGGAATTAGCGGGCTGTGCCTTTAAGAGAACCAGGTGAATAATGTGGATAAGCCCGGGCAGTTCCCTCTCACGCTAAACTTAAATAATAAAGGGGAATAAGGAGCCCAGAGGCTAGGGAACTCCGGGGCGCTCTGTAAGTAAAGTAAGGTGTGCTGTGTCTGCAGAGATCTCCATATATGGGCATAAGTGGACAAAGGCAAACAGATGGTCAAAACGGGTCCTATGACAACAGGTATAATGGGGTTTGCATTAAAGGGTAGGGCCGGAACCGGTACTGTGTCAGCAGAGATCTCCATATATGGGCATAAGTGGACAAAGGCAAACTGATGGTCAAAACGGGTCCTATGACAACAGGTATAATGGGGTTTGCATTAAAGGGTAGGGCCGGAACCGGTACTGTGTCTGCAGAGATCTCCATATATGGGTATAAGTGGACAAAGGCAAACAGATGGTCAAAACGGGTCCTATGACAACAGGTATAATGGGGTTTGCATTAAAGGGTGGGGCATTCATTCCCTATTTTAAATTCGGCACGCGTGTTTCCCGCCGCAGCAGGTAGTCGGGGGCACTAACAGATGCAGAGATCTCCATAATGGGCATAAACGGACACAGACATCAGATACAGAGATCTCCATATGGCCATAAAATGGATGCAGACAGACAGATACAGATATCTCCATATATGAGCATAAATGGACACAGGCAAACAGATGGTCAATACGGGTCCTAAAGAGATCTCCATATATGGGCATAAAATGGACGCAGACAGACAGATAACTCCATATATGGGTATAAATGGACACAGGCAAACAGATGGTCAAAACGGGTCCTACAGAGATCTCCATATATGGGCATGAAATGGACGTAGACAGACAGATATCTCCATATATGGGCATAAATGGACACACGGCCAAACAGATGGTCAAAACGGATCCTATGACAACAGATATAATGAGGTTTGCATTAAAGGGCAGGGCATTCATTCCATATTTACATTGTTCCCGAGTTGGCCAGGCTTCTAGTCAATATAATACCAGTAACATACAGGCTGCTTAAGGGTCAGGTGTAAACCAGTAACTAATAATAATAATAATGATAATAAAGTAGACACAGGGCCGACCGCAACTAGCCTCGTACCCGCCCTCTTCCGGAAACCATTTCATTTGTTTTCCTGGATAACGGAAGTTGGTCGTTTACTAGGCTAGACCGCAACTGCGGGACAACACAAAATGGCAGCGCCCATGGAATACACCTGTCCAAACTTACTGACCACAGACAGAACTGAATGACATGCTGGATAAAGTGATTTACCTCTAGTAACATACAGTATTGTACATGCCAGTCCCAAATACACTCTTACATGTTACATGACTTTGTATCACAGATGAGCTATATTGCACATGTGCTCGGGCACGTAACATGGACGCTGACATGAAAGAGAGTGATAAATCAATCAATATCAAATAGACCAGCGTCGGGGGCCTAAATAACCATACAAACAGGCAGAACTCTAATAAGCATGGTAATATTAACCAATAATTCACTTCGACGATCGTCAGCGACGCACACAGGCACGTAGTGCTGAACAATAATACACTTTGTAGGCGAGCGAATATATGTGGCTGTTATTCACCGCTACTGACATTGAATGAAAGGGTGAACCATAATGCAGTGCGTCTTAAGGTGGCGCAGATAAACAGCGCTCACCGTTCTTAAGGTGGTAATTATTAAGGTGGCCAGTTTGATACACTTTTTAACAGGCTTAAATAGTAACTACACATTAAGATGAACTTTAACATGAATCCAACACATCACTACACAATGATAGTGCCGAGGCTCATCTTTGTTGTCAATCAAGTCTATGAAACCATATGAGATCAACGAAACATTTTAGACTGCAACACAAGTGTATACAATATGTAGTGGACAGTGGAGGTCCTTTGGCTCAAAAACGAAAAAAAAGACCCCTGCTGTATTATAATATGTACAGGAGCCTACATCAGCTGAACCTATGGGCCACAATACAAACATGGCAAGGGGCCAGTTGATAAAATCATGACAACATCAACGATACTTGATAACTTCTGTCTTTCATTGGCACTTATATTGTCGATCTTAACGACTGACAGTGTTTTCTGGCAAATTAAACATAGTAGTGTTGAATTTGCATGAGGTGGTAAAATGAAAGTGCCGATTCTCTGCATCAACTTTTCGGCGCTTGCTGAGGCTCACCTTTGCTGCTGCTCTGAATGAGTGCACGCGGTTTCCCCTTCCTGGATGATTAACCCATTCAGGCCTAGAATTATTGAATGCTTTAACCAGTGGAAAAATAGCAGATATACAAGCTCACAGCGCGGCACCGAGTGCCGCGCTGTGAGCTTGTAGATCTGCTATTTTTGAAAAAGTCGTAAAAATGTGTGCAAATCTTTGAATATATGTATTTTCAAAGCGAACGTTTGTAACTCAAATTTTGCTTCTGGGGGGTCCCTGGAACTAAATATGTTGAATGGGGGTCCGTGGCCAAATAAATATCATTTTGGGAGTCCTTCACATGCAAAGGTTTGAGAACCACTGACATAGTAGTCTCTCAAGAACAGACTAACTGAGCTCCATTTAAGTGAAAAGGACCTTTTCTTTGACGATGGCTGGCTAGATTGCTGACATAGAAACATAGGTTTTTCAAAAGATCTTTGAAGGATTCAAAAGACACGTATAGAATCGAGTCAAAATTCAATTTTTCACGATTTTTCAAAAATAGCAGATCTACAAGCTCGCAGTGAGCTTGTATATCTGCTATTTTTCAGTAGTTAAAGCATAAAATAATGATACAATGATGTGTACCCGTTCTATAATGTAATAGTAATGCAATTAAAGGTAAGATAATTACTTGATGTTTTGTTTTTATTGATTGATTGATTGATTGATTGGTGGGGCTGTCAAAATTGTGCCACGGCCGGAACTGGCCCACGGACCTGAGTTTGAGTATCACTGACCTACTGTATGCTCGTGTTTTGGTAAATAAAATGTCAACACTTTGTTTTAGTTTGAGACAGAGGAGGAAGTCAGTGTCATTCCGATGTGGTTCTGTGGGTACACTGTCTCTCTCTCTCTGTGTGTGTGTGTGTGTGTGTGTGTGTGTGTGTGTGTGTGTGTGTGTGTGTGTGTGTGTGTGTGTGTGTGTGTGTGTGTGCAACACATATCTGTTGAATCTTTGCAGGTGTCAACTCTCACCAGTCTCATTCTGTCTGCCTGCTGTGCCCTAGTCTAACCGCACACACACACACACACACACACACACACACACACACACACACACACACACACACACACACACACACACACACACACACACACACACACACACACACACACACACACTCACACACACTCACAGCACAGTCCCCGAATGCCTTGTTATTTGCTCGAGTTCAGAGAAAGGAGCAAAGATGATGATGTGTTTCGGTGTATGGAGTTAATATTGAAAGTTAAGGAGGTTAGATTGCTGGGGATTGCAATGGAGGAAACATTTTTTTGGGCTACCATAGTAAATTCCTGGGGATGACAATCGTTGAAACACTTTGACAGTGATAATATACAGATCTAAAAAAAAAAAAAAAATATATATATATATATATATATATATATATATATATATATATATATATATATATATTGTGTAAATGTACATTTTCTTGACACTTTACAAATTTGACACTTTCATATGTTTCCGCAGTCAGTTTTATCTGGGGGGTGCAAAGATCTTTTACACAATATTCTCTCATGGCGTGCCTTGCTCAAGAATACTTGGTTTCTGACAGACACACATTGGCTGGGATTTGAACCTGTGACTCTTCAGTTACACTGTAACTCAATGACCGAATGAACTGTTACAGGATGGCCTGACTAAGCTCTGGGTCAGTGGTTCTCAAAGTGGGGTCTGGGTGAGGACCCCCAGGGATTTTTGAGGGGGTTCTAGGGGGTCCCTAGCTATATTAGTTAACATAGGATATAGCATCATTATCAATACTTTTTATTATAATGCCAGTCTCCAGGTATTGTTCAGAATATGTCTGACATTGATTTGACCAATTTCAGAAATAAAATGTGTACACTGGAATAGACACCCTCACAACTCTGAGAGTGTATGTACCCCAAATGGACCTGTCGTGTCCATTTGGTTCCATTTGTACACTTTCAGAGTTACAGACCTATAAGCCTACATTTGGAAACCCTTCAAGGAACCCCGATGGTCCCTCAAGCCACTTTGAGGACCACTGCACTGCTATACTGTACATTTAGGACTAGCTTTTTATGCGTTTCGGCCCGCTCACCTTGTATGCCCGTGGCAAAAACTGAATTTTGATAAAAAAAAATCCATGATGACCCCTGCAACCTGCTTTTCATAGCAACAAATAAGGGGACTGTAGTAAACATTTTGCTGATCAGAGTGTTTCTCTGGTCTTAGAAATAAATAGATCGGCAAGTGGATTTGTGAGGTACTGTCAGGGATTACCGATGACTTAGTTTAGGCAGGGGATATTAATTCAATCTGGGAATAAGTTCCTTACCAAGAAATGTCTTCACCAATGTATTTTGTAAAGGTGTTAAGTAACACTTCTAACAAAGTTTGAAATTCAATATCCTTATAGAGGAATTTTTGACAGCTGCTGAAAGTTGGGGTCCCTTTCACAAAAAATGGTTTAGTGATGACATGGCAGGGCTCAAAATTAACTTTTCTTTTTTTTACCTGGTAGCACTGGTGCTACCAATTTAAACATTTAGGAGCACCAGAAAAGATTTAGGAGCACCCAACAAAATGGAAGGAGCACCAATATGTTATCGACATTTTTAGATAAATAAAAATAACAACATTATAAGATGAAATGGTGAAAGGAGCATGTAAAATATATTTGTAGGCCACCTCTGTCCCTCATCCATCCATGTCATCAAAGCGACCGAGGTATCAAACATCTCCAGATGAGAACCCTCCGCTGATTCGAATCACAACTTCATCTGTTTTGTGTTAACTGTGGCTTCATAGCCTATTTGTATAATATATTTAGATTTTCTAAGCTATAACATTTTTGCAACGTAAATTTGTGAGGGTGTTTGCCATTTACATTACGTTGCATTTAGCCACTCACTTCAAATGTGGACAATTAATGTTATCCACATCTGAATGTTTACAGCATTTTTTTAACTAATTGACCTCAGCAGCTTGCCTTGCTCTCACTCACTCTCTCACTCACTCACTCACACACACACACACACACACACACACACACACACACACACTGCTCACATGCTACTTAAAGCAGATTATTTTGGGGTATTTCTTTTCCTGTATAGTACAGGTGGTAACCAATCCGTTCCCCCTCCCGGCCGTTCGCCCTCATTTCTTTCTGCCGACCTCAGGCTCACCGCGCTGACCGCTCAGTGGGGCGTTTTTTGTATACTTGTATAATTAGTTTTGCAGAGGATAAGATGAGAAATAAGTTTAGGGCTAGACAGTTTAGAGTTACCAGCCCTAACCCTAACCCTAACTAAGTACTTTTCCTCCACTAAAATTAATTGAAAACGTAGATTTTAACCGTTTTACTGAGGTTACGTTTAGGAATAACAGGCAGTGAGGCAGAGACCATGTACCGTTCCGCCAGATAGACGTCCAAGGCGAACGGCCGGGAGGGCGAGCACACTGGTATTCGTATAGGCTAGTGTATAGTAAGTGAATGGGTCCCCAACTTTCAGCAGCTGTCAAAAATTCAACTATGGATATTGCATTTCAAACTGTTACATGTGTTTCTAGACATCTATACAAACACATTGGTGAAGAAATGTCTTGTTAAGGAATTTATTCCCAGATTCGACATCATTCTGATAATATTCCCTGACTAGTTATACAGGTTGACCAATGAGCAGTGGTAGAAAAACCCTCCTGCCTACAGATCTCCCCTCACTGCAGCTGGGAGACTTTGAGGGGTGTGGCACTGGCAAAGTCCAAAAGGAAGGGTCCTTCCTGTTTGGGTTGAAAGGTGGAGGGGATGACGTTGTAAATGCCCGCCGGAACATGGTCTGCCTCCATGTAGCAGAAACCAGACCTGTAATCCCCACTGCCCTTCTTCAGTACGCCTGCCACTGCGCCTGGATTCCCCACCGTGGACACGGGCACCACCTCAAAGCCGACGTTGTACTCCCTGGACCCTCTGAGCTCAATGAGCAAGGGCCCCGGTCGTTCCAGATGAAACTGATAGATGGGGTTGTGCAACCTGTGCTTGTAGGAGTCGCCGTAGTAGCCACGGCCTCCCGCGCTGGCCCCCTTCCACTGGCCGTTGATCCGCTTTGCGTGCGTGAAGGTCGTCGGAATCTTGGAGAGGGTGAACTTGCATCCGGAGTACACCCGGAGCGTGTAGTTGATGGTGGTCTGCTTCTCGTACTGGGACACCACCAGGGTGAAGGTGTGTGTCGCCGCGCCGGTCAGCCTCATCTTGGTCAGGTGGTGGGGGCTGTTGATGTGGACACCGTCGATGTAGGGAGGGGGATCGGAGGGGTAGTACACCTTCCTCCCGCCTGTCTTGTAAACGACGAGGGTGATGTACTCCTGGTTGTGTGCAAAGTCGTCCTTGTGAATGACGTGTCTGGTGAGCAGCACCCACACGGCCGCGCCCCCCACCGGACACCGGACCTCCAGTCTAAACTGGGGGTTGTTGGCCAAGCTGTAAGCGTCCTTCACCGGGCCCTGCATCGCGTCCCAGCTACCATGGATGCAAGAGGACTCGCCGAACAGGCCGGGATTCCAGTTCAGGGAGATGTTGTCGTAGTGTTGACACAGGTCCTCCCAGGTTATCCAGAACACGCCGTTATCGAATTTCCGTGCCTTCCTGGGATGGAAGTTGAGGTACTTGAGGAGCTCGGGAGTCCAGCTCTGCCCGTCTCTCTCGCTGAATCGTCCCTTCCATCGCAGGTGGCTCCATGGGTTCTTTAGCTGAAAGAAACGCGTCCCCTTGTGGTCCCGGATGTCCAGGACGGCGTAGGCATGTGTGGGCACCAGACCCCACCTCTCGCCCTCCTCCTCTGTCATCGCCCCTGTCGCCGCGGTGACAAGGACATCGCCGCGATGGAACCTCTGGTACAGCATGCGGAAGGTGTCGTCCTTGCTGAAGCACTGATCGCGCGAGTCCATGGTGATGCGTTCGGGGATCCAGCCGGTAAGGGCGTGCAGGTCGGTGTGGGAGGTGGATCCGGGGAAGTCGTAGCCTCCCATGACCTTCATGTAGGCCTTCTCGACGAGAGAGACCCACAGCTCGTTCCTGTTGCTCGAGTAGGAACACAGCAGCTCCCCGTTGACGTCCGCAGGCAGATAATCGTCTATGATCACCTTCCTGGGAACGCCGTTGATATGAAGTTTGACCATATACTTCCCACAAGGGTTATACCACGGTTGCCCTCTGCGGTTCTGGGGGTAGATGATGCTGGTGATGAGCTTCTTGTTGAAACGCCTCTCGTAGGCTGCGCTGATGGCCAATGAAGCCACGAACGAACAGTCAGACACCAGCGTCTGTTTGACGCTGAAGCCAGACACAGACAGGATCATGGTGGGGTTATAGCGGATCTCGCTTGGCCGGACCCAGCGAGAGAAGGCAGCTTTCTGCTTGGGCGACAGCGCCAGCTTGCCCATTTGGTCCGAGAAAGGGAAGGGGAAAGCAAATCTCTCCTTCAGGTCTACATTCATGAAGGGAACGTAGGCTATGCTGTTGATTGTCGATGTGCTCCTGAGCACCTTTATCTCCTCTGAGGTGTACCGTTGGCCCTGAGGCTCGCTGGACTGGACTGCCCGAACCGACTCGGGCCGATTTTGAAGGGTGAACTCTGGCCTGAGGGGGAAAAACCGACGGACCGGACCCCCGGAAAGAGAAGTGCTGGGTCTGGCCCAGGACAGTCCCGGCCTGTCCCGAGGCCGGGCTTGAGCCGAGTTGGAAAGGGAGTCTTTGAGCCCCTCCGCTCGGTCTAAAGCCTGGCGAGCCAATTGCTTCAGTTTGCCCTGGAGTGCCTGGTCCGAGGTCTCTTTGGACGTCTGGATGCACAGTTCCACAGCCTGCACGTAGAGCTCGACGGCCTCGTCCCCGTTTCCCTGTTCGTCCTCGTCGAAGGCCTGGGTGACCAGGAAGTGGGCTCGCTCCAAGACCACCTGCTGCCGCGACTTCAGCGGATCACTGCTCTGTGCCTGGACAGCATTATGGAGGGCTTGTGCTCTGTCCAGATACTCTGTCACCTTATCCTGAATGGACTCCAGCTTGGACCCTGCCATGCCCGCATAGATAAGGGCTTGGGCTGCCTCCTTGTAATAAAAGACAGCTTCGTTGTGTTTTCCATTCTGGTCACAGGTGACAGCCGTTTTAGCAAATCTGACGGCGTCAAGCTCCAACGCTGTGCAATCCATAGTGAAACAAATTCAGCCGGAATAACTTAGCAAATAGGCTAGCTGGCTAACAAGCTAACTGAAGTCAGTTTTTATATAAGGTGACATTACACACTGGCCCTGGCCTCTTTTACTGCCTATGACGAGAGCGTTCGTTATTTGACGTGTGATCCACAAAGCCACGGCGAATGCTCTTCAAAACCTGATTTGGGGCAGCACAGCACAGGGGGTAGGTGTCTCTGTGAGTGATCCACCAGCAGCAATGTCGCACGCAGCCTGAAGTGTTTACTTTCGTTCTCTGTTTTGTGCAGATTTTTGGGTGTAAACAAATCACAGTCTGATGGCTCTATCTTTTTTATACTGGGGATTCACGCCACGGCAGTCTGAATCCTTTTCCAGACACTATAAGACCTGCGGTCTTTTAAACAACACTGCGGATGGGAATAATGGATGGATATTATTCTATAAAAGTGATTTGCTGGCAATCCACATAACAGGCAACATCACATTCACGCCAATCTTTGACGGAGCAGTGTTCAACAAAACAACATTACTTTTGAGAACCTCCTTCCAGCAACATCATTTTAACATCAATATTGAGTGATATCATCAATTTGATGTCATAGACTGTCCCAGACTCCATATTTGGGCAAGCCTGAGACAGAACTCGATATATGAACTCCCAATACAGATTTACAAAAATATTGATATGAATTATTTTAAACCTAGAATCAAGCCATCCTCTGATGAATCATGACCATAAAACCTTTGATACTGTGAAAAGAAAAAATAATAAGTGTGAGAGCAGCTCGGCAGCATCCAAACGAGCACACGCACACGCACACACACACACACACACGCACACACACACACGCACACGCACACACACACACACACACACACACACACTGAGAGGCCTCTTCCAGACGTCATAAACGTTCATAATACTGTGGCAAAAAAAGTAAACTTAAATATTCAAATATTTTATTTTATTGTATTATTTAGTCATGATTCACCAGGGTAGCCAGATAAGTCGCCCTCTTTCAAAGTCGCCCCCAAACTCGTTTCCCAACGGGTCTGTGGCCTTAAGCTAGATGCAGAATAGACTAAAATCAAATATTTGCTTCTGGGGGTCCCTGGAACAAAATATTTTGTGATGGGGGTCCGTAGCCAAATACATATCATTCTGGGGGTCCTTCACATGACAAAGTTTGAGAAACACTGATGGCAACTTAGGTTTTTTTCAGAAAATTGTTATGATTTAGAAGACATTTGTAGAATGTGCCTATCAGTGGTTAAGGCAGGGCTCGAGACTAACGGCATCCCTACGTCCCAGGGACTTAAATATATGTGTTCGGGACGCAAATGAATCTCCCCTGGGACGCATTCGGGACGTAGAGGATTTTTTTGAGCCAACGGCGCAAATCAATGTCACTGCTCAAACCATGGTGTGCAAACTCGCAGCATGAGACTCACAGAAAATGAATAGGCTATGATGTAAACAGAATGTTTAAGAAGTTACCACAGGCAGTGCTGATCATCCTTTTCAGGTACTTAGTTGCTAAAATGCTGCGCAATTTGAAGAGATTAACTAGCAGAATGAGGCAGAGAAGTGAGAGAACAGACTGTCTGGGTTACAACTAGTGGAAAATAGCCGATCTACAAGCTGTGGCTGAGAGATAAATCTTAGCATCCCGCCCCCTGCTTCGCCTCATAAAGAGTAACGTTATATGATTTGGATTGTGATTATTAATGAAAATGTAAAACGGAACACTGTCAATGCACCAAGCACAGACACATAGCCTACGTTTAGTGAGCAGCACGAGCAGTTGTTTGGATATTGGAGTAGGACACATTGTAATTAAATCAACGGTTTGTTTAACTTTTGTCATCTCTATAAACCTATAGCCTATATTCCCAATTACAAGACGTTATGTGAATATGTTCGTCTAATCGTCTAATCAACTTCATCACAACCAGCCGTGAGCCGTGCAAGCTGGCATTCATTTTACAAAGTTCCCGTGCCGTGTGGCAGCTTATTTTCTCCAGTCCAGTAGTGTCTCTAAAACTCTCAAAAACAACCGGTCCACTCATAATAAATAACTCCATTTCGGAAGCAGTTCATCTGAATCGCTTGCTGTGAAGCACAGAGCAGACTGCACGCGTCTGCACTCTCCACTCGATGAAGCGTGGATGGCACTGGTTATACTTCTTTCAGTACGACGGTGTTGTGCGGTGCGGTGAGCATATAGACGATCTAAAAGCCCTCAAAGCCCTGAGGATGCGCGTAGTTGTAGGGTTGTAGATTAGCGCGCAACACGTTCGTACGGACAAAGTACAAACCCAGTTTTACCGTAATTCCTCCAACAGTCGTGCATGATTGGTTCTTTAGTTTACCGTATATGACAATCACACCAGCAAACTGGCTGAGGTAAGATTTTTAGAAGCCACAAATGACAGTATAAAAATAGAAAGGATTGTCAAGCCAATTTCACCAGCAGCAACAACAACAACAAAAACAACAACAACAACAATATAACAACAATAACAATAATAATACATATTATTATAATAGTAATACTAATAGGCCTGCAATAATTTATTATTATTTTTATTATTTTTTGGGACGGATTACATTCATTTGGGGACGGTTCAATTTGTATTTTGGGACGGTCCCGGGACGTAGGTGAAAAAAGTTAGTCTGGAGCCCTGGGTTAAGGACCCCCAAAATGTGTTTTTGGCCGTGGACCCCCATCTCAAAATATTTTGTTCCACGGATGGACCCCTATTGCAAACTTCTTTGTTCCAGGGACCCCCAGAAGTACAGATTTGATTTTAGTCTAATCTGCATCTAGCTTAAGGCCACAGACCCGTTGGGAAACAAGTCTGGGGCGACTTTGAAGAGGGCGACTTTTCTGGTATTCTTCACCAGCATCCTGGATGGCTTGACTCTAGATTTAAAATCATTTTGTAAAAGTCTATGGGAAAAATTATTGGACGATTCTTTTTGTGGCACCAGAAAACCACGCCCACTGCTATTCCCTATATTACGCTTTATTACACGGCTTGATGTGGCCAAAATGCATATCATTTTGGCGGTCCTTGGCATGAAAATGTGTGAGAACTACTATATACTAAGTAAGAAATCAGATGTGCTGGTCGCAAAAAAGCTGGCGGCTCGCTATCATTGTTTTTGTAGGCGATGCCTTGTAAGCGGCTAGGCTAGAAGTTCAGGGACATAGTAATCAAATGTATGTAGCATTAAAAGATTACACATTTCTATTGAATATCTTAATTACAACGAAACAAAGTTATTTTTTAAGGGTAACCATTGTATAATTGTAATATTACACTTGAGTGTGTGTGTTATCGTGAATATCGGCACGTCTGCATTGCTGCGTAATATTGCAATATTACTTCATATTAATATTGTAATATTGCTTAACCCATTTAGGCCTAGAATTATTTAATTATTTAGCTATTGAAAAATAGCAGATCTACAAGCTCACAGTGCGGCACCGAGTGCCGCACAAAAGTTGTGAAAATGTGTGCAAATCTTTGAACATATGTATTTTTAAAGTGAACGTTTGTATCTCAAATTTTGCTTCTGGGGGGTCCCTGGAACTAAATATTTTGAGTTGGGGGTCCGTGGCCAAATACATATCATTTTGAGGGTCCTTCTTATGAAAAAGTTTGAGAACCACTGACATAGTAGTCTCTCAAGAACAGACTAACTGAGCTCCAGTTAAGTGAAAAGGACCTTTTCTTTCATGATGGCTAGCCAGATTGCTGAAATAGAAAGTTTTTGGAAAAACCTTAAGAAGGGATTCAAAAGACACTTATAGAATCAGGTCAAAATTCAAATTTTCATGATTTTTCAAAAATAGCAGATCTACAAGCTCGCAGCGCGGCACTCGGTGCCGTGCTGTGAGCTTGTATATCTGCTATTTTTCAATAGTTAAAGCATTCAATAATTCTAGGCCTAAATGGGTTGTTAATTATAACATGCGCTTTCCCTCTCTCTCTCCCTCTCTCTCTCTCTCTCTCTCTCTCTCTCTCTCTCTCTCTGTGTCCAGGTGAACTTCGTAGTGTGCCAGCTGTGTGCAGTGCTGACGGCGCTGTGGTTCCGTGTGTACCTCCACCCCAGCACCACCTCCCCCTTCACCAGGCATGTGGTGGCCACGCTGCTGGGGCTCTACTTCGCCCTCTTCTGCTTCGGATGGTGAGTGTCTCATCCTCATCCTCATCATCATCCTCAACCCATTTAGGCCTGAACGCAAATATGTGTCACTTTACATTTGAACCACTTTAACCATTATTTTATGCTTTAGCTATTGAAAAATAGCAGATATACAAGCTCACAGCGCGGCACCGAGTGCCGCGCTGCGAGCTTGTAGATCTGCTATTTTTGGAGAAAAGAAAAATCTTTGAATATGTCTTTTTTAAAGCGAACAACTCAAATATTTACTTCTGGGGGGTCCCTGCAACAACATATTTTGAGATGGGGGTCCGTGGCCCAAATACATGTAATTTTGGGGGTCCTTGACATGACAAGAGTTTGAGAACCACTGATTTAGAAGAAGGATTATAGAATTGGGTAAACGATATTCAAAGACTTGCACAAATCTTCAAGATTTATCAAAAAGAGCAGATCTATAGCCAATAATGGTTAAAGTGGTTACATGACACAGATGTGTTCCTGGTTTTAATGGGTCGAGTAGGCTACATTACTAGAGTAAATGTACTTAGTTACTTTACATCAGTTTTGAAAGAAACCAGTGTGGTCCTTTAATCCAGTGGTTTTCAAACCTTTTAGCTTTTAGGCTTCAGTAACCCCTTTTTCCTGATTGCTGAATCCAAGTACCCCCTTTAATCGACGACAACATTTGGTTTAAAACTGACATCAAAGGTCCGTTTTTATGTCATTATGTTGAAAATAAGAGTAGGTTGCCTATTTCTATTCAGTAGCAGTTGTGCTAGTCAAGATTTGTACTTAATTTGGTTTAAAGCTTTACAGAGCAGCACGATAACATACATTTCCTCCACCGGCTGTCTTGTCAGTCAGTCAGTCAGTCACGTCACATCACACTTTTGCCCTACTCATATCTCCGCCACCGTTGCCCCTATTAGTAGAGTCAGTAAGACACATTTGACTTCAAGTCAAGTCATATCCATGCCAAACTTTGCACACACACTCCTTGGCTGCCAAACCACAGCCAAACCACAAATCATTTCTCACATGGCCCTCTTCCTAGCGCCACCATGAGGCCGATTCTTGCGAAACACAATCTTATTAGGGAGTCTTACTGGTTAAACATAACAGTAAAATAAATGTTTCCATTTTCTCTCAAGTACCCCCTGTAGTACCTCTGAGTCACAGAGGTACTGCTTTAATGGATGGCGTCAGGGCAGTCCACACCTTTGTTGGCAGAGCAGTAGAATGGGAACTTTCCCATGTTTGTTCTAGATATCTGGGTGCTACCAGATCACTGTCTCTCCCTCTAGTGTTGTGGATGTGGGTGTCACAGAAACCACCACGTCTGTCTGTCTGTCTGTCTGTCTGTCTGTCTGTCTGTCTGTCTGTCTGTCTGTCTGCCTGTCTGACAGGAATCAGGTGTGTTAGTTCTCCAATTGCAGTGTGAGAGCAGCTTGGCAGCGTCCAGACGGGTCGATAGGGCACACACACGCACACCCTCACGCGCACATACGCACGTACATACTCACGCGCGCGCACACACACACGAGAGTCCTCTTCCAGACATCACAAACGTTCATAAACGGTCTTGTGTCGTCTGTCTGCACTGCTGATTGGCTGCGTTGAAACTTGAGACAGGAAGTAGTAGTGGAGCGCCGACTGAACGTTGCAAGCGTACTATGAATGAACAGAGCTGTGATGGTGTCAGGTTGAACATGGAGGCCTGTTAGTGCACCTCTGGATTATAGGGCCTAGCAATAGATAGTAGATAGCAACTAGAACTGCACTCTGTCCAGGTGCCAATGTGCCCCTTGTGCACAAGTAGGCCATACATGGCCTACCCCATTATACCTGTTGTCATATATGGACACAGGCCATATGTTTGCCTGTGTCCATTTAAGCCCATATGAACATCAGAACACGTCATACTGATCACATTCAATACGTAACCATGGCATTGTGTGTTGACTCATGTAGCGTACGTGATGTCAGAGCCTTTTATGAAGTGATGTCACAATGAGTCAGCGCTTGCGCCGATTTCCTCCGGAACAGCCTGATGTCAACAATCAGTTCCGCATACGGAGATTCCGAACGTTTCGCACCGGTTCGGGAAAACCGCGCATCGGGTCGGCCCGGCACTGCACTCCGCGCCGCGGTGGGGAACGCGCGTGCCGAATCTGAAGCCGGTGGGACGAACGGTTCTCGAGATACGCGGATTACATACACGCAGACACGCACGCAGAGACTTCTCGCATTTATTGTAAGATATTTAATATATATTTCAAATATTTATAGACACATAATCAATGTTGAGTACAGGACTTTTACTTGTAAAAGATTATTTATGCATTGTGGTTAGGTTACTTTTAGTAGATTTATTTTTTAATTGTTTAATTGCTGCACTAACTTTGCAACTTTCCACTTAAAACCACCCAATTTTATACATTATATTGTATTAACATGCTCTACCTTACAAATGGGATAAAACATTACATTGTATTCATAATACTTTAGTTACATAGTGCCGGTTTAAGTACAGTATAGTATATTGCACTGTGCGTTGCACATGGCGGTTTGTCAATACACCAATGGGACACATGCATCAGCACAGTGCCGATAGGGTCAGCTCTTTAGCCATTCTCCCAGGGCTCGATCCATGTTTAGCATTCAGCCCTAAAAAAAAGATGGCGTCCATTAAAGGCTGCAGGGTCGATGCCTGGCTCATTTACGTTCCTTGTCTTTCTGTCCGTATGTCTCTCTGTCTGTGACCTACAGTATTGGCCTGTCTGACTGTATTTGTTTCTGCCTCCGTGTCTTTCTGTGATCTCTGTGTCTGTCTTTATGCCTGCCTTTCTGCAACCTGTCTGTCTGCGTGTCCGTCCCTGGTTGGGGAGAATATTATACTTTTTGTTGTTGCTGTTGTTTTTTTCTGACCTTCTTTACTACTACAGAATAATGGAGTGAAACAAAATGAGAATTCAGGCTGATTGTCAGGCTACCCTATAGGTCAATTTAGTTCAATGTGTCCACTCAGAGTTATGGGGTTCCTTGAAAATAGAAAGTCGAAGAACCACAAATTTGCCACGGATCAGGACAATCTTGCCATGAACCAGTGGCGTCAGTTCAGCAAAAGCTGGGGTATGGCAAAGATGGGAGTCCTCATGGAAAATAGGCATTACATTTTGTATAACACGGTTCTATTGTGAAAATAGCCGATCTACAAGCATGTAGATCGGCTATTTTCACAATGTCTGGAAAAAACGAGTTTTGACAGTTTTTTTACACAGGTTTCTACGGTTTCTTGGGCTGGATATGGCAGCCTGAAACGGTTGTGCGGCTAAACTTGGCATGTTAGTAAACGTGCCACAATTAACAATAATGCATTGCACCTGTGCAGCTGACCTGCGGAACCTGGGAATATACCGTTTTGTCAAGCTGGGCAGAATATAAGTGTGGAGAATATAATACCTACCATTTTGTAAAATTTTGCATTTGTAGTTATTTTACTGTAATTTAACAACATAATAGACAAAGAGACATTCATGGATTTATATTTAAAAGTAACTTTTATTTTCCCCCCTGGACCCAGGGTATGGCAGCTGCATACCCCTGCCATACCCAATTGACGCCCCTGCCATGGACACATTGATGGCCCCTGCACATCGCTCCAATGAACATGCAGTGACCAATGGCGTATCTACCTTTCTCTATCTATCTATGGGCGTTGACGTGCATACTTCCTGTGTTGCAGGTACGCGCTGCACTTCCTGGTCCAGAGTGGGCTGACCTATGGCATCATGATCCTGGCGGGAGTGGAACACATGCACAAGTAAGACAGGAGAGACAGTGATGGAAGAACATGCTCACATGTTTTACTTTAGTAAAAGTATCAATACCGCAACGTCGATGCGCGTTGTTACAAGTTCAAGTCCCGTATTCAAAAATGTACTTGAGTAAAAAGTTCAAAAGTATCGGCATCGGAATATACTTGACCCATTTAGGCCTAGAGTTATTGAATGTGAATGAATCTCTGAATGCTTTAACTATTGAAAAATAGCAGATATACAATCTCGTTTTGCTCTTGCAAGTACACGCCCACTGCCTGATCTACAAACCCTACAACGTGGCGCGGAGCGACACAGTTTGATCTTGGAAATCTGTGCGCCACACAGTCATACGACTAATCATAAATCAGGCACCATGAGAAGCAGACAACACGCACGCCACGCAGCACTTTACCAGTTTAGCAGGGGAGAGAGAGGGTAAAAGTCAGAGTTGAACAGAGGCATGGATGGACATGAAACGTGTCAAAGTGAACTCATATTATCATCAAAATGGGACACAAATTCCTTATTGAAGCGTTTTTTTCCTCCATTGTGCGAAGCGATGCGATGGTGTGTTGTGTGGATAACACGTTAATGTGTTTGTGTGTGCGTGTGCGTGCGTGTGTGTGTTGCAAGGCAAACAGTCCCCGTGACATTTTGTATTCATTATATGATGTATTATTGCTTTGTTCAAGACCGACTCAATCTGAATAGAATCCTGTAGCGTGCTGGGCGCCCGACTGTTCAAAACGGCAAGTGTGAGCCCGTTTAGATTATCTGGTCAGAGAATCTGAAAGAATGATCCTGTAGTGTAAATTTTCATTTTTTTTTTTTTTTTTTTAAAGATGTCAAAATTACCTGAGATCAGAGAGATGCTTTTCTCTGTTTGTGTGTTCGCTCCCTCGTTTAGCTGATTGAGAAAATGTGTGTTCATGTGTGTCCATTCTAGTGGATGGACACTTTTTGAGCGGTGGTTACACCGTCTCCTATACGTGGCCGTGTGTGTATGCGTGTGTGTGTGTGTGTGTGCGTGTGTCCGTGTGTCCGTGTCTGTATGTAGCCTGCAGAGCCTGCAGTACCTTTTCTGGCCACACATGTTAAGGGAGGGGCGCTGTTGTTCAGGCCAGACACACACACACACACACACACACACACACACACACACACACACACACACACACACACACACACCGACCACCGCTCAGTTCACACGGGTGTGATTTTTTTCATTCAAACAGCTCTATCTCTGGAACCATTTGTCCGATTGACAAAATTCTTTTTGCCACTGAATCACAACAACTGTGTCTGTTTCTGTGGGGAAAAAAATTATAAAAAAAAAAATCATTTTTTTTCATTGCATAGTAAAGAAAAACATACAAAATCTTGGCACAGCTACCTTGGAGCCATTTTGGCATCTGGCACAGAATGAGTTAATGCTACCCGATTCAGTCGGGCCAGATTATCTGTTAGTGTATGGCCAGCTTTAGTCCACTTCCTCCCGAGCGCTACTGTGTTTATTCTACTAACAAGAACACCACACGTTGAGGGCAGTGAGGTGACAACCGGCTGAGTAATATTGTTCATGGGTTAGGTTTAGACTGAGTAACTGTCCAAGCCAAATGGCAGACGAGGATGAATAACCCAACATGATAAAGACACCAAATTGTATTGGTTATTCGGCCATTGTAGCTTGTCTTTCTGTTAGATCATTCCTACACAAATCACTCTGTATATTGTTATGTTATGTTATGACATGACATGACATGACATGACATGACATGACATGACATGACATGACATGACATGACATGACATGAAGAGGCATTATTTGTTGCAGGTACTGTTTGGTGGTGGCTCTAGGATATCTGAGTTTCTGCCAAATCACCAGAGTCTATGTGTTCGACTATGGAATGTACTCTGCTGACTTCACTGGGTAAGTCTGTCTGTCTGTCTGTCTGTCTGTCTGTCTGTCTGTCTGTCTGTCTGTCTGTCTGTCTGTCTGTCTGTCTATCTCTGCTTCTCTTTGGGTGCGCACAAGTAGTAGTCCTCATCCTTATGACTTGCTGTACATATTTTCTTTTTGAGCGGTGCTCCTGGAAGGAGATAAGCTCCAACATGTGGCTTTGGGCCCTAAAGTAAACTGAAGCAAGTGTGGCCTACATTTGGCCTAGACATGGCCTGCATCTTGGCACAAACGGCTCAAAGTTTGTTGTACGCCCAGGGTCCCATTGGCCATGCTTCGCAGGACGTGGTGTGATTGGCTAGCGGGATGCCTGATGCCGCTCACTTCAGACTAGGTGTGGTTTTATTCCGTTTGTCATGGCTGCCAGTTCCCACCTGATGTTCCCACCTGATGTACTGAAGAACGTTGTCAGGCTAGGACTTAAGTCTAAGATGTACAGGTCACCATTGGATGTGGATGTCATGTAATATAACGGTTCCTCCAAATTTTTACAAATATGTATATCCCTCCCTAGTAGTGTCCTTAGAAAAGACACAAAATGGTATTTTGAGAGTATTTAGTTTCCGTGTCATGATGTATTTCCTTGTGAAACGAGGGCTGTGGGTGTCTCAGCCAGTCACCTCCCGACCAGACCAGTGGCTTCAGTTCAGAAAAAGCTAAGGTATGGCAACATGACTGTCTTGCACACGCGCCTTCGCGCGCGTGCAATACACCAGTCGTGTTGCCATACCTTAGCAACAGGCATGATACATTTATTTTAAATACATTCTATTTTTCCCCCGTTTCTTCGGTTTCTTGGGCTGGATATGGTTGTTCAAGTGCAGCTAAACTTGGCATGGTAGTAAACGTGCCACAATTAACAATAATCATTTGCACCTGTGCAGCTGACCTGCAGAACCTGGCAATACACCATTTTGTCAAGATGGGGAGAATACAATGTGGAGAATATAATTATAATACCTTGTTAAAGTGACCATTTTCTAAAATTTTGCATTTGTAGTTATTTTACTGTAATTTAACAGCATAATAACCAGCACAGATAGACAAAGAGACATTCATGGATTTATATTTAAAAGTAACTTTTATTTTCCCCCCTGGACCCAGGGTATGGCAGGTGCTTACCCCTGCCATACTCAAAAGACGCCTCTGGACCAGACTAGACTATGATGAGCTCTGATTTTGGGCAAAACATGCTCTCTCTCTCTCTCTCTCTCTCTCTCTCTCTCTCTCTCTGTCTCTCTGGGAATAAGAGAGTGAACTTACTGTAATGAAATAATTAATTGAAAGACTAAACACTGTCAAAACGAGTGACAGTGTTTCTCCCTCTCCCACTCTCTCTCTCTCTCTCTCAGGCCCATGATGGTGATTACACAAAAGATCACTAGCTTGGCGTTTGAAATTCACGATGGTGAGTCTGTCCTCTATTGTAAACTATATAAATGAAGAACTCTGTAGACTATTTAAAGAACAAAATATTCTGCTGTATGAAGAACTGCATATCCGAATGACTAGGCGTATTGTTTACGGTTATGTCTGAGTCATAGCGACGTGGCCGTGGTCCTGCCTACAGCATGTATGGATGTATTGGTTTTGTTTACGGTTATCTCTGAGTCATATATGGCGTGGCCATGGGCCCGTGGTTCTGCCTATATAAGGGCGTATCGGGTTTGTTTATACTAGGCTAGATGAAGAATTACATAGAATATTATAGATGAACTATATTGATGAACTAGAAAGGTGTGCTACTCAAATTGCATATCTGCACCAGGCTATGTTGCCTATCCAGAGCTGTCAGTCATCGGTTGTAGCCGCCAGGACACAGGAAGTTTTAAACCTTTTTTGTGTTTGTGGTGCCCCCTATGGGAAGAAGTGACAGCGATTTTGGAGGTGCACTCTATAGAGTGCCCTCAACATGCGATTCCAATGTGGGTATGATTGGATGTTGGCTGTCATGATAAATGGCCTTTTCTTTGGTTAAGAAAGAGGCCCCGATTACAGGCAAACCTCATGGAGGTCAAAACCGCCATATGTGACTCACATATGAGATCATTTGTGCCTAATTTGAACATTTGTGGCATTTGTGGTCCCTGCTGCTGAGGGTGCAATACTTAAAGGGGGCCTGTCACCTAAAGGGTTACTGTCACTTAAAGAATCATCTTAAAAAACAAGTTAAAGCCAATCAAATGAATTGTCTGTATAGCCTGACTGTATGACTATTTACTGTACTGGTCAGCTGTTGTTGGGCAGATTACACTGAGACAGTTTCAGACTGTTTGAGGATGCACACTGGAGAGAGACCACATGAACTACTGTATCATACTATCAGAATTTCGGGGCTGACAGCGGACCTTTAACATCCAAGGGTGAGTGAGAAAATAGTAGCCTAGAGAATGAGACTAGCAGCCAAAGACACCAAGAGCTGCTGGCCAGCAAACCTGTGCTGTGGGAACCAACACGTACAACGAAACTATACGATACCAGGAACAATTAACATAACATTGTGGTCAAGAAGAACAAGACCAAGTAACAAAAACATGAGAACAGACCACGGCCATTTGTCGGCATGACCGTCAGTCATATCTAGGTTAATAGGGACACCAGGGTTAATGTCTGCACTGTCCTTGCTAAGTGTTTTGTTTCCTCCAACAGGCATGGCCCGTAAAGAGCAGCATCTCACACCTGGACAAAAGATCCTGGCCATAAGGTTCGTCATGAAACATTTCACTTGCTTGTTTGGCTGAATGTCCTGTCAGCAGGGCAGGAATTTCATGAAGGCCATGAATGCCATAGCTATCATTGCCCCCTCAGTTTGACCAACCAATGGCATGACCTGAGGCCACAGTAGCCTTAATGCCCCAGCTGACTGTACCACTTTCTCCTCTGTCTCTTTCTTGTCAATATGTAGACAGTAGACACCAGTGTCTCTTTCTTGTCATGTAAACACCAGTCTCTCTATTTCAATGCAGATTAGGTTGTCATTCCTAATCCTAACCCTTAAATTAAAAAAAGAAATGTGTGCCCTTAGAAAATTGCAACACCAAAGGCCAAGTGGCCTTGCCCCTAAAATTACGTAATTCTAGGCCTGCCTGTCAGTGTATGCAGTATGCACTCACTGGCTTCTGTTTCACCTGTATGAGTGAAATAGTGTTAATTTTAGTCATCTAAAAGGTTACAGTCAACCAAAGGTTTTATTTTATTCTACTAAATCTACAGTTGATTAAAATGTATCTTGGCAGTGAGGGACGGGTGAGATCTGTGCACGTTTGTTTGCATTTTATATGGTAATGACTCTGGGGAGAGTCTATCCTGCAGCGCCTCCCAGAGGGCATTGGGTAAAACAGGTGATGCCTTTTCTCCTACCTTTTAACTGTTCTGCTGCTGTTGACGGCGCTCACCGTCATTGAAAGGGTTAATACCATGGCGCCGTTGACGGTGAGGACTGTGAATCTTACTGTATATACAGTAAAGATATTATTACTTACTGTACGTCGCTCCGGTCCCGCCCGCATCGGCAATGTCCGCGATTTGTTTACAACGCACGTCGGGCGTGCACGCGAAGTTAACGTCCTCCATAGTAAATCCATTGAGAGGCCCATAAATAGACTTCATTTTCTCCAAAAGGGACATTCTTATACAAAGGATGGTCTCCACTCTTCCATACTGTACACAAAAGGTGGGCGCAGCCATGTTCTCTTGTGGGCCCACACTGTCATGTGACTAGATGACGTAATCGTTGCCGTCAAGTGATAATCCAAAAAAACAAAAACAAACCCCTTCCGGCCCTTCAAAATAATAGCGGCGGCCTATGGAGGAAACGGCGTGGCACCGAGGCACCAAGCAACTTTCAGATTAAGAGGCACTAATTGTGTTAAGAAGGTATATTTGTAAAATAAAATGTATTCAGCACTCGCCTGCATTGTGTGTAAGTTACATGACTGTGTTGTGCACCTGGAAATGGCCAATTTACAAGCTCTCAGTTTCAGAAACTTTTGAAACATACAATAGGGACGGGTTGTTAAAAGTAAATAAGAGCCAACATACCGGTATGGGCTGTAGTTAATACACTGTACGCCTCTCTGTGTTGTGCACGAAAAGTTCAGTGTGTGTGTGTGTGTGTGTGTGTGTGCGTGCGTGTGTGCGTGTGCGCGCGTGCGTGCGTGCGTGCGTGCGTGCGTGTGTGCGTGCGTGCGTACCACAGGAGGATGCCCAGCCTGCTAGAGTACTTCTCCTATAACTGTAACTTCATGGGTATCCTGGCCGGCCCCACCTGCTCCTACAACGACTACATCGCCTTCATAGAGGGCGGGACCTGTCGCCATAGAGACATGATGGAGGCCAATAGGAAAGCCGGCAGGAAGCTACGGCAGAGCGAGCCCTCCCCCAACGTGAGTGGACTTCAGAGTGTACAGAGTGTGTTCTTAAAGTCATACTTTGTCCCACTTTTTTGAGCAGTGACTCCTGGAAGGAGCTAAGCTCCAACATATGGCTTTGTCTGGGCTCAGAAGTGTGGCCTACATCTGGCCTACATGTTGGCACAAAACGCAACGCGAGTTTGTCATACACCATCGGTCACATTGCCCAAGCTTCGCAGTAGTTCACCCCCCAAAATGACTTTTTTTATATTGATTACTCGCCATGGAGACTTGAGTTCAATAACATTTAGTTTTTTAATCACATTTATAAGACAAATACTTTGATTACAATAAATGTACCCCCTTCGATTCCGGATGGGGATGAGGAATGCGACAATGGCATGTGTATGGCATCAATAGAAAATGTTTCATTTTGGGGGTGAACTACTCCTTTAATGAAATTGCTGGTCTCTCTCCAGCCACCTGCACACATAGACACTAGACAGACATCAAAGTGGGCTTGACCCCCTGCCCTTTTATCTGCCTTTAAAAAGTGCCCTCTCCAGACCATGAATGCATTTTTCACTATGGTGAAAGAAGTGCAAACGCCCTCTTTCCATGCCATACCTGAAGACAGCATTCAAGAGAATTGCCTTATCCAAACTCTCCTGAACTTGAATGCAGCTTCTTATGTTGAAAGAATTGCCCTCTCTGTGTAGAAACCCACGTCGTTACACCACATCTCCAGTATTCACTTGATTATGCTTGGTTCAGCGTGGTATGAAGTACCGCAAATAGCCAACCTCCAAGCTCACAACGCGACGCGAGCTTGGAGGTCTGCTATTTTCAATGTTTCTACCAAAAGGCCCTTTTTGACATTTCAACCCCTAACATCCTCTGCACATCCCTGTACTGCAGGGGTGGGCAACTTTGATGATGGTGAGGGCCACTATATTTCCACCTTCACTCCCGAGGGCCACATTGCATATTGCTACTTCCTACTTTGTCATTCTAGTATCTCATACAAAAATAGCAGATCTACAAGCTCAAAACGCATCGCGCTGCGATGCGTTTTGAGCTTGCAGATCGGCTATTTTTGCTTTTTTTAAATTGGAATCCTGAATAATTTTTTGTTATTTTTTATTATTGTTATCCTGAAATGTAACATTTTGATTTAATTTCAAACACATTTAGTTATATATCCATGTTGACTCTATGAACCTAAATACAAATACCTACATTGGACATAAGAAATGCATTTTAATACTACTATACTAGTCATTGAGCTACTAATATAGACTGACGGAATTAAAGCAGGTCATGTTTGGAATTGTTAACAGCTGAAATCAATAATATATCAGTATTCCGGTATTAACCTGTGGGCCGCATTAAGTGAAGGTGAGGGCCACAAGTGAAGGTGTGGCCACCGGGCCGCCAGTTGCCCATGTATGCTGTACTGTCTCTCCCTGTCAGATGGTGGTGGTGCAACGCTTTCCTCAAAACATAATCACTAAAATATCATCACTGTCGGGCAGAAACCTCTGTCTCACAAAACTAGTGAAAACAGCCGATCTACAAGCACACAACGCCTCGCGATGCGAGGCGTTGTGTGCTTGTCGATCTGCTGTTTTCACTAGATTAGTACATTTTATAGATGATAAATACAAAATGAACGGTTTTGGACATACAAGGTTTCCACCCGACAACGATGATATGCTATAAATATAAGGTGCTGTGAGTGAAAATTATAATGTGGGTGCCTCGGATAAAAAAAAACTATTTATGGGGTGCCCCAAGACAAAAAAGTTTGGGAACCCCTGGTATAAAGTACCGAAAATAGCCAACCTCCAAGCTCACAACGCGTCGCGAGCTTGGAGGTCTGCTATTTTCAATGTTTCTACCAAAAGGCCCTTTTTGACATTTCAACCCCTAACATCCTCTGCACATCCCTGTCTCTCCCTGTCAGATGGTGGTGGTGCAGAAGCTGTGCACGTGCATCCTGTCGCTGCTGGTCTTCCTGTCCGTGTGCAAGGTGTTCCCGGTGGAGAGGAACATCGACCAGGCCTTCATCTCGTCCACGCCCTTCCACCAGCGTGTGGTCTACCTCTACCTGTCCATGCTCACCACCCGGCCCAAGTACTACTTCGTCTGGACCCTGGGTGGGTGGCAGTCTGTCTCATAGTTTGATTCAATATAATAATAACTCTCAAATACCTGGAACGCGCCCGAGTCGCGTTAGATTTGAACCACTTTAACCATTAGTTTATGCTTTAACTGATGAAAAATAGCAGATATACAAGCTCACAGTGCGGCACCGAGTGCCGCGCTGCGAGCTTGTAGATCTGCTATTTTTGAAAAGTCGTGAAAATGTGTGCAAGTCTTTGAATATCTTTGACCCGATCTTTGACCCGACTTCTAAATCCTTCCTCTAAATCAGCTGTTCTCAAACTTTTTCATGTCAAGGACCCCCAAAATCACATTTTTTCGGCCGCAGACCCTTATCTCAAAATATGTTGTTCCAGGGACCCCCCAGAAGCAGAGATTTGAGTTACAAAAGTCTGCTTTGAAAAATATATATTGAAAAATTTGCACACATTTTCACGATTTTTCAAAAATAGCAGATCTACAAGCTCGCAGCGCGGCACTCGGTGCCGCGCTGTGAGCTTGTATATCTGCTATTTTTCAATAGTTAAAGCATTCAATAATTGTAGGCCTAAATGGGTTAATATAATAATAACTAGAAATACTGTTCCTACGAAACAGCGTGGGCTTGCATGTAACACCATGTATGGGCACAAAGATCTACCCTTTGGCTGCACCTCATTGGCTAAGGGCCCTGCCTTTGTACTGTCGGTACAAAGGCAGTGTCTTACGTCATTTTGAGGAGAACTTGACTGATAGATTACGTAATTTTGAGGAGAACTTGACTGATAAATTATGTCATTTTGAGGAGAACTTGACTGATAAATTATGTAATTTTGAGGAGAACTTGACTGATAGGTTACGTAATTTTGAGGACAACTTGACTGATAAATCACGTCATTTTGAGGAGAATTTGATAGATAAATAATGAAGATAACATACAAATAATACATTTTATTTATAACTTGCTTTACATTCTTACGAATCTTACGAAGTGCTATAGGTTTAAAACGAAAAAAGAAAAAACTGTAAAACAAGGGGGGAAAAAAACAGTCCATTACATGGACCCGACCCAGGACCCAATTTAGCAAGACTAATGGGTCAGAGAAAAACTAAGCTAAAACAGGGCAACAACAAAAATAACTAGGATCATTTAGAACATGCTTTGTTAAAAAGGTATGTTTTTAGTCAATTTGTATAAGTATCAGTGGACTGTGGAGCTCTCTGATGTTCGGGGAGGGCCTTCCACAGACATGGGGCTGCATAGCAGAAGGCCCAGTTGCCCATGGTGCGGAGGTTGGTGTCGGGGATAAGTTTTAGCCATAGTCTTCTGAATAAAATTCCACTTAGCTGCATGACGAAAATAGACGATCTATAAGCTCACAGTGCGTTGTGAGCTTGGAGATCGGCTATTTTCGGAGCATGACACATCACACACAACCAAGTATGGATCTCTGCCTGTCTACCCGTCTCTCTCTCTCTCTGAGTCTCATGCATTGTGGTGTTTTCAGCCGATGCCATCAACAACGCGGCGGGGTTCGGCTTCAACGGTTACAACGCGGACGGCTCTCCTCGCTGGGACCTGATCTCCAACCTTAGAATAATGAACATAGAGGTGAGACACACGCACGCACGCACACACACGCACGCACGCACGCACTAGGTGTTGGGGTCCCAGTTGGTACCCTGATGGAGTAGAGTAATGTACAGATGATTTGGTACCCTGCCTGCCTTCCTGCCTGCCTGCAGTGTAAATGGGCACTGTGTTGCCCAAAAATAATAAAGAAAGTAAGTAAATAAATTGATAAATAATTACTGACTGACTGACTGACTGACTGACTGACACAATTCAATTCAAACTGTATTACAGACACACCTGGGGGGTCTATAGAGAGCATAATTGTAGGCCACTTTTCTCCATGCTTTCTGCACCACAATACATGGTGTTCATGGGAGTACAAAATGCTTTAAAAAGTGCACACTTTGACGGGTTGAACACTTTCTGAGCCTAGGAAGCCAAGGCAAAGGATTTGTGGCAGTGTCTAGACATATCTCTATCATAATGGATATTATCAGTAAAAATGTGGCCACGGTTGGCCTACTTAATTTCCTGGCATAAAGAAAGACGACTGTCACATTAAGTGAAAAGCTGGGAAGACAAATGTCTTATCCCTCATTTTGGCTTCTCACTATCATGACCCTAGTCTTTTCTGCATTTGTTAGCTGCTACTGTATAACCCTCCACTGTATGGACAAAATGAATGACGTTAACCCTGTTATGTTTTCATTCCAGTTTGCCACCAGCTTCAAAGTATTCCTGGACAACTGGAACATCCAGACAGCTCATTGGCTCAAAAGGTAACGGGAGGGGCTTTCCTTCTTCGACCTCATTGGTTCTAACTCTAATTTAGGCCTAGAGTTATTTAATGCTTTAACTATTGAAAAATAGAAGATCTACAAGCTCGCAGCGCGGCACCGCCGCAAGCTTGTAGATCTGCTATTTTTGAAAAATCTTGATTTTGAATATATCTTTTTAAAACCGAACATTTGTAACTCAAATATTTGCTTCTGCGTGGTCCCTGGAACAACATATTTTGAGATGGGGGTCCGCGGCCAAATACATGTAATTTTGGGGGTCCTTGACATGAAAAAGTTTGAGAAACACTGATTTAGAAGAGGGATTTAGAAGGCATTTTAGAATCGGGTCAAAAATATTCAAAGACTTGCACAAATGTTCATGATTTTTCAAAAATAGCGGCTCTACAAGCTCGTATTCCCCGTGATTCCCCAAACGAGGTTACAACTAGCGACCATTTGGTAACAGAATGGCGAATCTGTGGCGTGTGTAGCCGTATGAAACGGGACAGTCCACACCCAGGCACCGAGTGGAGACCAGCTGCCATTAGCACAGCAACAGTATTGTCACAGACAGTCCCTCTGGGATATGGGATAGAAACGGCAGACCATGGTCCCTACACCACAGCTATAAAAAGCTAGATGCCTCATTCGACTCTGCAGTTCATTGGAGTGACGTGCAACAGTTGTAGTCTGGACTTCCTGGAAAAACCAAGGGACTGCTGCCAGTCAAAGTGACTACTGGCAAATCACAGCACATCTTTTCCGGGACTTATCCAAGGACTACAATTCAATTCAACAGAGCCAGTTCCGATGTTGCGCGGCTCAGCTGTTCTTACAGGCTGCGTAGGTAAAGACCCTCCCCCACCTGCCTCTGATTGGCCTAGCAACATCTGTATGTGTGACACACGGATTCCCTTGGTCCCTCGATGCATATGCCCCAGAGCCGAAGGAGGCCGTCTACCTTTCTATGTCTATGCCCTACACTGGACAGTGTGTGTGTGTGTGTGTGTGTGTGTGTGTGTGTGTGTGTGTGTGTGTGTGTGTGTGTGTGTGTGTGTGTGTGTGTGTGTGTGTGTGTGTGTGCGTGCGTGCGTGCGTGCGTGCGTGCGTGCGTGCGTGCGTGCGTGCGTGCGTGCGTGCGTGCGTGCGCGTGTGTAAAATAGCAGATCTATATCTGTTATTTTTGTTATAGTTAAAGCATAAAATAATGGTTAAAATGGTGAAAACTTTACAGGTTTTTGTTAAAAGGTTAAATTACTACTGTATCTGATAGTAATCATTGCTATAGAGCAGCACTATTAAACATGCAGCCCATGGGCCCGTCATGGTCATAGCAATACAAATATATTTTTTCTTTCAGTGTGGACAAATAATTTCGGAGAATAAGCTATTTTTGTCTTGTTTTATACAATACTTATTTTTTTGCTTTGTTCCAAAAGAAGAAACTTCATGTCATCATTAATGATTCCATGAAAATCTTTTTGTTCAATGAGGTTTGGCCTTATACATGGAAACATGGCTATTTCTGTGTGTTCTGGGTTGGACTACAAAATCATTGTCTAAAAGTCCAAAATAGGACCATCATTTTTAGCTTGCGGCCCTTGGACTTTTTGTATTTTGCTGAGTGGCCCCAGCTGAGCCATCTTAAAGGAGTAGTTCACCCCCAAAATGTATTTTTTTCTATTGATTACTCATGCCATGGAGACTTGAGTTCAATAATATTTTTTAATTTACCCCCCAATCATTCCAGATGGGGACCCAAATGCATTCGGGTCCCCATCCGGAATCAATGAGGATAAATTTACTATATTCACATTTTTGTCTTAGGAATGCAACAAATACAAAAACACATTATTGAACTCAAGTCTCCATGGCGTGAGTAATCAATAGAAAAAAAGTCATTTTGGGGGTGAACTACTCATTTAAGTTGAGTAGCCCTGCTATAGAGTGTTTGTTCAGTAACGGGGGTCTCTCCACCTCTTTAAAGGTGATACACCATGCATTTGTCATATTGTTTATGTCCCAAAAACGTTTTTCAAAAGGTTTGAGGCTAAATTACCACTCCTGAATAGAGAGCCTCTCTCATTTTTGAATGGCTCTCAGAGCATTTTCAGCTGCAGTACCAGCCTTGGCCTGAACTGCGCAGCAAATCTGGACAGCCTGTTTTGAGAACCTGTGGGATGCTTTTAACCTCCGCCTTCCCAAAACCAGAGAAAGACACAACGGTCAGAAATGGGACTTTGTGAGGATAGAAGGTGCTAGTGGCACCCCAAAAAAAGGTTTTAAAATAGGAAAAGTTAAATTTCATGGTGTATCACCTTTAATAAACAGAAAATAAATGTTGTTCTGTCAATCAGGCTAGAGCACCCATTGATCAGCTTATGTTTATAGTGTTCAAGTTCCAATGTTGCCTGCTCATTTCTTTGGGTGTGTGTGTGTGTGTGTGTCTTCACTTGTTTAATCTTTATCCTGTCTGAGTTCTCTATCCTGATTGGCTAAAATTGGCATCCTGACCTGAAAATTAGCCCGGAGAGACACAGAGACCCCTGTTACTGAACACTAGCAATGAGCAGCCTACTTCAGAATACAGAGCCATAAATAACACTTACTTTAAGCAAAGAAAATCACTAAGGAAGGATTGGCGTGCAAGAACCTTACTTTGTAGATTAAATAGATTACAAACGCCTATGCATTATATAATTGATATTTTTCATGCACGCACACGTATGCAATATGACAGAGACATTCCATTAATTCTTGATAGATTGTCTAGTCTGTAGTCTTTGCCGTCGGGGTGACAACCTCATATGTCCAAAACCGTTCCCTTTTTTATTATCATTTTCAAAACGATTTAAAATAGTGAACATTGGTGATCTGCAAGCTGGTGTTTTGAGCTCTGGTAGATCTGCTGTTTTCACCGCTTTTCGTGTTACACGCTTGTACGCTGAAGTAGGGCGTTCGTTTACGAAAATGCAGATACAAGGTTTCTGCCGGACATACGTGCAGTTTCTGTACCAGCATGGAGAAAGAGAGAGAGATGAGCATTGTAATTTCTCATTCCAACAGAATGGAGGTGTAATTCCACTAATGGTGTTACATCATTCTCATGTAATACATCATGTAGTGATCCAACAGCCAACCCAAAGCTCATGCTTACCTTGTACAAGTCCGCCATCTAGTGGTGAATAACCGGTACTCAGGTTTCATCATCACTTTCCCCATGGATCCATATTATGACATAAAGGAGTATTTATCTTTAAAACTCCTTTTCACATAATTTTTTTGTGTACAAATGGTTGTGTGTGCGTGCGTGTACTTGTATTACACCCACAAGTATAGTACAATTTGAGAAATATGCATTGTGAGGATAATTTATTTTCCTGTCCTCACAAGAGATATAGTTGTTTTATGATAATAAAAAGGATAATAATAAAAGAAAAATGATTAGAGAGTTTTACAATTTGTTAACACATGCAGTGCCTAACACGTTCACTGACGTTTTAACGATTCCTCCCCGTGGAGTGGCGCGTTAAGCGCCGCGTTAACTGGTTACCATGGTAACCAATAGCCAGCGCTCTACAGAGGGTGGGAGTGAGGGAAATAATGTAATGATGCCTTGCGAAATAATGTAGTCAGGACATCCGGCCGTCCACTGACATGTAAGGCAATTCATAAGATTGCCCTACTTCCGAAATGTTGACGTCTTCACAAGGATAGTAGTCTCGCATAGCCAGACAACTATTCCACAATCTCTGAATGCTATATAGCAGGGGTGGACAATTCTTTTTTTCCATGGGGCCACATGAACAACAGAAAATATTGTGGAGGGCCGGGCCAAAAGGCAGTGCTCCCCGCAAGATGTGCTCCCCGCAAACTAAACACACAGCTTTACCTTACTTTAGTAAACCAGTAAGACTCCCTGTAATCGGGAGATAAGCGACCGTCAGGTCGCATGTATACATGCAGCCTCATGGTGGCGCTAGAACAGGGGCATGTGAGAAATCAGGGGCGGAGGTTGTGGTTTGCCAGCCAAGGAGTGTGTGTGCAAAGTTTGGCATATTTATATTAGGATGAATGTGCGCGATGTTAAAACGAAACGGAAGTGGGGAGGAGGCTTCACTTCCGCTTTAACCGGGTACTCACCATAAGAAATTCAGTCTCCCAGACTGTATGACGGGAGCATTTGCTAATCGCGGGAGTCAACAGTCTGGCTACGCGACACTACAAGGATGGTAATACATGTGTGTGTGGTGTGTGTCTCTCTCTCTCTCTGCAGGGTGTGTTATGAGCGCTGTCCCTACCACCCCACGGCGGCCACCTTCATCCTGTCAGCCATGTGGCACGGAGCGTACCCCGGGTACTACCTGACTTTCCTGACCGGCACCGTCATCACACTGGCCGCACGCGCTGTATGTTCACATGCTGCAACTAACTCTTAAATAATTTAGAAGTTTGCATAGAAAAAGGTACAGTTTCATGAGTTCACTGGAACAAGGATCAACACCACGAAAAAGCTTTTGGGCTTGTTTAAATTGGGGTCCTTTTTTAACTCATTTAACATTGAATGACAGTACTATTAAAAGTCATAAAACAATGCAAAATAAATGGTATTTACAATTGAAAGGTCGGGGAGGTAAGGATAGGCTTGGTTTTATTTTACCAGTTACGAGTAGCAGCCGCCTGTAAGTGGCTTTTCAGAGCAATTTTAAAGGAAGGTAGGGATTTACACTCCTTTAAGGCTTTCGGTAGGGCGTTTCACATTTTAGCGGCATAGCAGGAGAACACATTTAAGTTAACCGTTAACAAAATCTGGGTTGGACGAAGTAATCGGTAACCTGTAAAAAAAAAAAAGAGAAAAAAGGTCATCTATAAAAACGTCCTATTTCCCGTTTGCTCTGTGCCCTTCCTGTGCAGGTGAGACACAACGTGCGGCCCTACTTCCTGCACTCTGCCACTCACAAACTGCTGTATGACATCATGACCTGGGCGGCCACTCAGATCGCCATCTGCTACACCGTGGTCCCCTTCGTGCTGCTGTCTGTGGGCCCCTCGCTGCAGTTCTACAGGTATGTCAATGTCTGTGGGCCCCACGATGCAGTTCTACAGGTATGTCAATGTCTGTGAGCCCCTCGCTGCAGTTCTACAGGTATGTCAATGTCTGTGGGCCCCTCGCTGCAGTTCTACAGGTATGTCAATGTCTGTGGGCCCCACGATGCAGTTCTACAGGTATGTCAATGTCTGTGAGCCCCTCGCTGCAGTTCTACAGGTATGTCAATGTCTGTGGGCCCCGCAATGCAGTTCTGTGGGGCATGGGCCCCACAATGCAGTTATACAGATATGTCAATGTCTGTGGGCCCCACAATGCAGTTATACAGGTATGTCAATGTCTGTAGGCCCCATGCTGCAGTTCTACAGGTATGTCAATGTCTGTGGTCCCCACAATGTAGTTCTACAGGTATGTCAATGTCTAAGGGCCCCACGATGCAGTTCTACAAGTATGTCAATGTCTGTGGGCCCCACAATGCAGTTATACATGTACAGTAGGCCTACGTCAAAGTCTGTAGGCCCCTCCCTGCAGTTCTAAAGGTATGTCAATGTCTATGGGTCCCACCCTGCCGGCCCTAAGTGGGCTGGCCCGAGGCTCGGCCCGGCTGGACTAATCAGCATAGAATGTAGGCCCGGCCTGGCCGAAAATGGCAGGTCGGGTCGGGTTTGTGCAGCATTTTTAGAACTCTATCACAGAGTAAAAGTGAGCTCATAATAGATAAATACACAAACAGACAGAACAGAATTATATTGTAAAAAATATCATGACAATAGAATATTTTTTTCATTGAGCCCAAAGCCAGGCCCATCTAATTAGCATACAGTCGGGTTGGGTAGGGTCGGGTAGAATTTGAGAACTCTATAGTTCTACAGGTAGGTCAATGTCTATGGGCCCCACGCTGCACTTAGACCGGTCAGTGAATGTCTGGGGGTCACTCACTGCAGTTATGTGTTACTTTTTGGTATTGTGGTAAAAACAATCTGTCGATCCATCCATCCATCCATCCATCCATCCATCCATCCATCCATCCTACTGCATCTGTATAGTATCCACAAGTGTCCTGTGTCCCATGCATAGAGTTATAAAATAGAGGACGGATAGCCCCGCTCCAGATATTCATTTCAATGCAAGTTGCTCAGTGGCGTTTGAAGCACCCGGAAGACTGACGGAAGTAGCCGAGTTGGCCTATGTACACTGCACCCTAATTGGTTGGCCTGCGTACATAGGCCAACTTTGCGATTGGCCGAGGCACTGAGCAGGCCAGGCGCTAGGGTAAACAGTAGCCTTAGCAGTTAGCATATGCACGCGCAGTAGCGTTTAACTGCACTCCCAGGTTTGACCACTAGGCTAAGGCTGCTTCAATGCTCTACCGTGGTTCTGGGGGCTTGGTCCCATGAGCCCTTGCGAGAAAGGTGGGCATCATTTCCTGTTCCTCTTAGCGGTTATATTCTGACTTGCTGTTGCTGCTGTGAGCCGGTGACACCTGAATCTCTGCATGGTGATTACTTGGTGCTTTGTTAAGTGATTTGAATCAGCTGTGTGGAGGAAGTGAAGCCCACATTAATAACCCCCCCCCCCCCCCTTTTTTCCCAGTAAGTTTGCTGGGAAATCTGTGGATATTCCTGAGTGTCCTTGTGTCTGTGCTTTCCCCCAGGTCGTGGTATTGCAGCATCCACGTGGGCTGCGTCCTATTGGCCGTGGCGCTGCCCGTCAAACCGCGACACCTCCGCGTCCGGGAGCAACAGAAGGACAGCCAGTCTCAGCCGGCGCAACACTGCCACATAGAGGACGCGGGCAGCAAGTACAGCCAGAAGACCAAGGCGTCGTGAAAAGCCAGGGGTTGGAAGGACGGACGGACGGACAGGCGGATGGAAGGACGGACGCACAGACGGACGGACGGACGGACAGACAGACAGACTGACTGACTGTCCAGCCAACTGTATTAAATCCACTTGTCAACGGGAGGAGAGCGTTCGTGAGGCGATCGGACAAAACCGCCGCACAGAGCGGACAACAAGCGAAAATGTATCGACATTATGAACTGTATATTTTGAGAAGGTGCCGCGCGTCCGAGGTCAGTATTACACCCACGGGTGCTTCTCGACGGGTCGTGGAAGAGAAGCGCGAGGCAGTATTAACACGAGACTCTGCAAGGAAACTTGGGAAGGAAGTTCCGCCCCAAAAGGCACAGAGGGGGAGGAGCCTGGAACTCAATGCACTGTAAAAAACCCTGAGTGTTAATTTAACTCTGAGAGTGTACAAGCGGAATGGGTCACATTTGGTCGCATTTGTACACTCTCACAGGCACGTGAATAGTTCTGATATTCTGATCATTGCCAGAGTGTTTGTTCAGTAACAGGGGGGGGTCTCCCCAGCTCTTGAGTGAACAGAACATACCTTTTTTGGTTTTGTTTTTCAGGTCGGGATATGCATTTCGTCCAATCAGAGAGAGAGAGAGAGAGGGAGAGAGAGAGAGAGAGAGAGAGAGAGCTCATACAAGATGCAAGATAAACAAGTAGTTGGGGCGAATCTGATACTTCCGTGACCACGAGAGCAAAGGTCCGTTTTTCAGTGGTTTTGTCAACTATGAAGGTTAAATAACAAATTGAGCTCCCATGTCCCTCGCAAAAATGCAGGCAAAATGTTTGACAGCTAGGGTAATTTTCAGTCTCATTCACTTACTATACACTGGTGCACCATACTATAAAGGAAAAAATGACTCCCAAAGAATCTGCTTTTAGTGGGATGTGAGGGGTCAAACTAGGGGTTTTTAATTATTCTGAATCCATTGCAAGCATTTGTTTTGCACGAAAAACATTCCTTGGGCCAAAAAACGGCCAACAAAACTATGGTTTAGTGATGAGTCATCACTTTTCACAGTCTTTTGGGGTCCGTTTTTAGCCCAAGGAATGTGTTTCATGCAAAACAAATGCTTGTAATGGATTCAGAATAATTAAAAACCCCTAGTTTGACCCCTCACATCCAACTTAAAGCAGATTATTTGGGAGTCATTTTTCCTTTATAGTAAGTGAAAGAGACTGAAAATTACCCTAGCTGTCAAACATTTTGCCCACATTTTTGCGAGGGACATGGGAGCTCAATTTGAACCTTCATAGTTGACAAAACCACTGAGAAACGGACCTTTGCTCTCGTGGTCACGGAAGTAACGGATTCGCCCCAACCAAAGTGAACATGGCAGTGATGGAGAAAAGAACACACAAACTGATCCCTGCGGCTTTGCTCTCTCCTGATTGTATACAATTGGTTTCCTGACCTGAAAATGTGTTTTCTGCTTACTAAAGAGCTGAATACTTTATGGACCCTATCTTGTGCGCCCTTTATACCTAAACCTTTTAGACTTTTTTTGTTTTTGTTTTACTATTTTGAAAAAATAATATTTTAAAATATTGAAAATAGCCAATCCACGTCGACATGATGGCTATTTAAACTTTCTTTTCTTTTCTTTTCTTAGTAGTAGTAAAAGAAATAGTTTAGGCATTAGGGGTATGGCGTGCAAGACAGGGCCATTAAGCTATGATTACTATGATCAAAATACAGAGCTTTGGTAACTTGGTAACAAAACATGTATTTGAGGATTTGATTGTGTGTAATGTGTGACAACAACCCTTTTGTTTTTAAAGACCAGCTGAAAAAGCACATCCGTGGTCATAATGGGAACATTATGCCGTTTACAATAGATGCAAATCTTTCCAGTCTTGTGTATTTTTTATATCAACGGTCCAATCATGATTGCTTCCTGCCAAACAACATTGTGATGCGTGATTACATCGCCGGTCTGGACCAGGTTCAACCAATTATGACAGGGGTCTTCAACCTGGGGGTCCGCGACCCCTAGGGGGTCCTCAGAGTTACTACAGGGGGGGCCGCCAAAATCTTTGTGTGATAGGATAATTATTTAAAATGAAAAACTTGAACTATTTTTGCCAAATAGGTTTGGTGTAGAGGTAAACCAAAAAAAGAGAAGGGCAAGTACACAGTAAAAATTCACATGTACACGATCAACGATTTAAGCGGTTAAATGTCTGAAAAACACATTAACTCATTGAGTGCCAATCCCGAACTAGTTCGGCTTTATTAGCGTATCTTTCGCAAAGTAAAGCCCTGCTTCATCATACAAGGCCGTCGCACAACAGTAGTGAAAACAGCAGATCTACAAGCAAACAACGCCTCGCGGTGCGAGGCCATCAAATCTGGTGAACATGATTTCAATCGCGATTTTGCATGTTCCACCCCCATACAACCCCATCTAACATACAGGGCAGCCATTTTTGTTTACATAACATGTAAAACATAATGGCGATTATCTCAAGAATGCCTGAACGGATTTCCAATCGGATTTTTTTGTTTGAAAGCTGTGAACAAACTGCACAAATCCACTCCAATGCAATCCAGGATTGCATTGGATTTTTTAGAGCTCATTCTTCTCTGTTTTTTTCCCATGCATGAGGTGTGCAAGGTTTAATCATGGCTAAGTTGACGAAAATAAGGCTTCTAAAATGCTTGGTAGCCAATAGCTAACTTCAAGCTAACTTCATCCTCTTCCTGTACATGCACAAAGGAAAGTGTTCAGGCAAGTCATGGCTCCTGGGCTTGGGCATGCATTACCAGCATATCTCTATTATTCTCTGGTCACTGGGCGCCCTCTAGTGGTGATAGGCTGGCATTCAATGAGTTAACACATATCGTTGTCAGGTGGAAACCTTGTATCTCCAAGTTTCAAATTTGTCCGTTCTTTCGCAAAGTAAAGCCCTGCTTCATCATACAAGGCCGTCGCACAACAGTAGTGAAAACAGCAGATCTACAAGCAAACAACGCCTCGCGGTGCGAGGCGTTGTGTGGTTGTACCCGCGAGGCGTTGTGTGTTTGTAGATTAGCTGTTTTCACTAGTTTAAATCATTTTTAAAATGATAAATGCAAAACGAACGGTTTTGGACATACAAGGTTTTCACCCGACAACGACGTTATGCAAATTGCAGACTGATGACAGTGCTGTCAGACAAGTCGATGAAAATCTAAAACAAAAATGTATACAACATGTAGTGTGGGGGTCCCTGCTTTATCTCCTTCTCAGCTAAGGGGTTCTTGGCCTGAAAACGTTGAAGACCCCTGAATTATGACGACAAGCACCACTAGAGGGTGGCGGTCCTCCGTAGCACGGTATCGAAGATGGCGGACACAACGTTTACAAAACGGACACAGCTGAACATAAATGATTGTTTACAAACCCCACCTTGGAGTTACAGTAACATAAACTTGATATATCCTGCACTGCCTTGCGACGAAATGTTTGAATCGCAGAGTTTGAAATCCCATAGCCTGAGGGGACGGGAGAGTCTGCTTAACGTGTTGCTTTCAGTCAGTGAATGACCCGCCCCCTCCCATCACTGTGATTGGCTGATAAGCTAGGAAACATGTCGTATTATGGTCACGAAAAAGTCTTTTCAGCTGGTATTTAAAATAACACTATCTATAAACCATGTGAAGCAGTATTATGACGATGTCACTGGGGATATTCCTTATCGTAAACCAAAACAGAAAACGTTGAATTTCGGTTTTAAGTCATACTGTGTAATATTTCAGTAGTCTTTTAAGCGACACTTCATGTAGCTCATTACAGCGTTTTCTTATTTATTTGTTTTTGTCTATACGGAAGTGCCGTTCAAAAAGGAATACTGCAGAGTCACCCAAGGATAGTGGGTGTCTGAGGCCGAAATTCACAAATATAAATGGTGTTTTCGATAAGTTGCCAAAAACACATTTATTTGGAATCGTTATTGTGAAAGATACAGCCTAACGGTGATTATTTCTAAAACATAACTGTTGTTTATTTGAGAAAAAGTGACAGTTTGATTTCAATGAGAACCCTGCCTTTTTATCACCAAAACTTGTGGATTTGAGATGGACCTTGTAAGAAGATGTCTCTAGCTGAAATGTCAGTATTTCACACAGCCAAAATTCTCTTCTTAAAGGTGCTGTAAGTGATATACTATTTAACATTTGTATATTACATGTATTTATTTATTATTATTTAAAAGAAATCTCCAGTAACAGGGGGATACCAATGTAATGCAACCAGGAGAGAAAAAAAATGAAAGCAACGAAACAAAAATTAGGAGACAAAAGTGGAATCGTAACACAAACAGATACATCGTGCTTGTGGGGCACTCTCTCTATTTTTTTTTTACATTTTTAACCGACCTGAACATTTAATTTCGGGTAATTACTTATTTCAGCTATACTGCTTACTTCTTTACCACTGTATTCGCTTTTTTTTTATTACACTTTTTGTTTTAACTAAATAATAATATCACATACAGCAGCTTTAATGTTTAAAAACAAAGAATGCATTGAAATGACAATTGAAGGAGACTCTTTCAGTGCTGCCACACCGGAACTTCATAAAGGACTTGGCGAGTGACGTGTAAGTGGGCGGGGTCGGTGTCATGGTCATCTGTGGGCGTGGTCAGTGTCATGGTCATTAGGTTTGGGATCCTTCAGGATTTTAACGATTCCGTTTCCTTAACGATTCCGTCTCGACGGTCCAATTCCTTAACGGTTCCCTTTAACGATTCCTTAATGGACCCTTAGAAGTCTGTATCTCTGAGAAAGTACAAATGGAACCAAATGGACCCGCAAGGTCCAAACGTTTTTATTTCAAGGACCCTTGCGTGTCCATTTTAGTTCAATTGGTGCCCTCTCAGAGTTAAGACGGTCCTTGATATAAAATAGTTTGAGAACCACTAATATTGCAATTTGCATAGTAGACGTTAAGTCCACATTATGAGCTCTGACAGTGTGATAAGAAAAGGGTTCCAAATGCGATTCCCGGGTTCCTCAATGTTGGATCCGGGTTCCTCTGGTTCCGGATCCCAACCCTAATGGTCAGTGTCACGGTCATCGTCAAAAGTATTTGCCACATATATGCCATATTCAGGTTCATACTGTATATGTGGATTTATAGGAAATATATGTGTCATATATTTACATATAAGCAACATATATGTGGCATATATATATATAAAAAAATGTTCATATATTTTCGGACCTCCCTGAAATGTTTTTTTTCCAGGGTGGGATGTCTGCACTTCTCTTGTGTACCTTTTAGCCGGGGGGAAAGACCCACTTCACTTGTGCACCTTGCAGTAGAGTTCTCAAATCCTGCCCGAACCCGACCCGGGTTCGGGCATTTTAGGGCCTAAAATGTATGCTAATTAGCCGGACCGGTTTGTGCTGGGCCTTAATTTCCAGGCCCGTTGAGAACTCTACCTCGTAGCCGGGGGGGAAAGACCCACTTCAAATAAATGTTTACCTCCGTGTCACCGCGCGCCGTCACCCTCGGCGTCATTGTGCAGTGGTTCTCAAACTGGGGTTCGGGGACTCCCCCAGGGGTCCTTGAGGGGGATTCAATGATTGATAGTTAGGGACCAAATGGACCCTTACAAGTCTGTGGCTCTGAGAGTGTTTATTTTGATTGAATACTTTATTAATAGTTTGCAAAACGTGGTACAGTTATACAATAATGCTAAAAACACAAAAAAGAACCCTGCAGGGCTTGGTGGTCCTGTCTGTTCAATTCATCACTATACAAGAAATTCGGAGGATTACGAAAGTCTGACGTCTCATTCGTCCGGCGTGCGGTTATGGTTAGAAATAGTGTTAGTAAATGGGGAGAAATGCATTCTACGCTAAGTTCAGTGGATTGGTTTTGTCACTTCGCTCATCAGTCTGGCCAGGCTCCATTTGACGTGTATTTCCGAACGCCACCTGTTACGTAGGTGACGTTGTCGCTGATTATTGAATGTTGTTCCAACGAATCAGAGTAAGGTTAGGGTAGCTAGCTACCCTAACCAGCCAGCCAATACACACTGGTGTATTTTGTCCCGCCCCGCACCACAGACCAATCAGAAGCCGCAAGTGGTTTCCACTCCTTTTCTATGTCCCGCCACCCTTGGAGATAGGAGCCTGGCCAAACTGAGAAGTGAAGCGACAAAACCAATCCACTGAATGTAGCGTAGTAGGCTTTTCGGGCAGCATTTTGATGGAATTGTGCGCTTTATGATAGAACATTGAAATTTGGCACACAGTTAGAACATGCCATATGGAAAAAATTTGGCTATAGGGCCATCGCAGATTTGTCTTGGGGAAACTTTTGGGAGCCAATAAAAGTTGGGCTCTCATAGACTTTACAATACAAAAAATAAATATGCTTTAAGTAGCATGTGAGGGGTCAAACTAGGTGTTTGCGGGATTCTGAATCCAATGCAAGCATTTGTTTTGCACGAAAAACACTCCTTGGGCTAAAAACGGCCCTCATAAAACTATGGTTTAGTGATGAGTCATCACTTTTCACAGTTTTGTCAGGGCCGTTTTTCAGAAAGGAATGTTTTATTTATGGCTGCTGTGCATCGAGCAGCCCATATCAGACTTTTATGTCAATTGTGAAGGAGCGTAGGGAGTGTTCACACTGTTTGATGGCTGTTGGTAGGGCATTCCACAAATGCATCTGCACACTCTCAGAGGTACAGGGGGTCTGACTGTGACCAAACTTTGGGAGTCCCCAAACATTAAAAGGTTCGAGAACCACTGACCAAAAGGGAGTCTCGTGTTTTATAATCATGTATTGGGTTTTAAAACGACCACGGTTCTTACAGCAGTGTTACTGTACAGTTTTTGGGGATAGTGCCAAAAAATAAAAGATCCCACTCAGACTGCCTTAGGTATTTTTGCAGAAAACAAAAAAAAAAAACTAAACAAAAGACACTTTGTAGGACAAACTTTCCTCTTTTACTTGATGTGAGTGTCAGGGGAGGCGTTGTGTTTGTACTTTGTTTGTTCATAGAAGTCGATTTGTTTGTCATATTATCCTGTAATTGTTCATTATTTGTGTTGTTTCAATAGACTTCGGTGATTTGGCGGACTGGACTTTTTTTTGGAATATCAACATCTGGATTCTACTGGAGTTTAGGCGGGGTAGGGCTGGGCGATACGTGATGATAGTCCTGACCAGATACATTGATATCAGTTGTGATGTATAAGCATTTCTCTCTCCCCCTCTCACACACACACACGCACGCACGCACGCACGCACGCACACACGCTCATCAATGATATTTTGTGTCGTGTTTTGAGGTTGTAGATTGGCTATTTCTGAACATATTTGAAAATATAAAATAGGGTTTAAGGAGCCATTCACACAAACATGCGCAGACCTAGAGGGCAGACTGCCCCGCACCCAGCTATTAATTTCAATGAAATTATTAACACATCGTTTAAAATTGTGTTACAGATTAAACTTCCATAGATTTCATAAATAGTTTCATAGACTTGTTTGACAGTTGTAGGATTCATGTTAATGTGTATTTTTTCAGACATTTAACCACCATACTTGACCTTTCACTCAGTACTTCCCTCCACACCAGACCTTTTTTGCAGAAAATAGCCGATCTAAAAGCTCAAAACACCTTGCACTTTCCGAGAGTGAGACCGATTGCACCTGTCACAATAATCACCTACCCGCAATAAGTTCTCAATGTCTCATGATGTGATCTTGTAGACCGGCTATTTCCACTATTACAGGATTTTTGGAAAGGGTTAAATTGTTGACTATATCGGTAATTTCTTGACAGTTATTTTTCACATCTGCCCTGTGCAATTGTTGTTTACAAACCCCCAGAAAGAATTGTATTTCTTCATTTATACAGTGTATGTTCCAATGTCCAATGCCAAAAACCCAATTAAATTGTTAATCGCAATTATTTGTGTGAAGTAAAATGTCATAATAGTGACAGCCCTGTTGCATACCGCACAACAGATGAATTCTGAATGTCAATGTTTCTGTCGTTTGTGAGAATTGCGCAGAAAGTGATCCAGACGATACCGTCTACGTCTCTACGACTATTAAATCAACATATTTACAGTTATTGTTATACTGTAGCTGTTGTGTCACTCTCCTGCCATGTCAACAATTATGCTCATAACCATGGCAACCAGGAGTCTAAAGGAAAACGACACTGTGGCCTTTCATGTTTGTCCATCACACGATCGCGTTAATTTTTGCACTCGGCAAAATGACTGGGCAAAGAAGGTCCGCCCCCAATAGGTGGAGCCCGTATCTCATACACTGTAAACTCCTCTTACTCATGTACCCTAGGCCTAGGCTGTAGTTATATCTTAAGCACAGGCTGTAAAATGACTGTATTGTTCACGGTAGTTATGGGGTAAATAAAACATATTTGATAACATTTCTGTAATGATAAAGCACACAGCGGACAGTCTGTAGTAAGTGTTGAAACCTTTATTAAACAAAACAAACAAAAACATTATACATATTTATTTTACCAGGTAAAAAAAAGGTATACAAGTTCAAAAAATCACCTTGATAAAGACAAAGAAAGTAGTGACTCATGGGGAATGCATATACAGTTGGAGGGGGTACAGCATTGTGCAAACAGAGCTATGTCACATTGTAGCAGAATTTATTTTTCTAAAAACGATTTAAATAGTGTACCAAAAAAAAAGCCTCAGATTTAAAATGTGTTTAAAGGCTCTGTTTATAGGTCCAGTAGGTCTAGGTCACTCAATGGTTTGTGGTCCTTAGGGTGGTTGTACAGTAGGGGTGTAACGATACACCCCTACTGGTGTGAATATATATTTTCGGGGGAAACCCCCTGTTTTGCAATGTAACTACTGTACCTTTGTCTTCCCTTTTTATTAATATCACCTAGATGTTTTTCCTTTGGTACTTTAAATAGCAATAATGATGCAATGAAAATACCCCCTCCCCCCATTCACTGCCACTATAAAAACAATCTGCCCAGGGTAATTTGTACTACTTAGTAACAGAGCAGAATGGGGCGGGATTTGACAAACAGTGAATTAGACCCCTCCTTTTCATTCTCCCTCTTAAAATTGCCAAATAAAAGGCACAAATACTTATATCTGTTTATAACCGTGCTACTCAACCCGCGGGCCGCATGCGGAACTATGCTTATTGTACCACAAATCTCCTCCAACGAGTGGTTGTGTTTTACAAAGCTCAAAGCATCAAACTGTTTTACAAGTACAGTGCAACTGAGGCTGAGTTGAACTGCGCTTGAGTTATTTTTCCATACAACAACTCTCTTCACCAAAAATAGCCGATCTACAAGTTCACAACGCATCTTGTGGTGAGCTTGTAGATCGGCTAGTTTTGCTGAATGTCCCCCAAGAATAGGGATGCTGAGGTTTGAGTGATTGAATAATAAGTATAAACGTCTATTTACAGGTCTGGATCAATAACAGCCTGTCAGGCCATAGCTACAGCTGAAGTCAGATTATGTAATTTTACCAAAACCCCTAACAGACTTTTTGTCTTGTTTTATTTAATCATTTATTGTATTTGTTACAAAGAAGAAAAACATAATTTCATTTCTAGGGCATCATTTGAGTCATTGATTTGAATTGTTGCACTCTGGCTTGAGAAAACATACCTTTACATTGCCAAAGTTCACTAGCTTTGCATACCCAGACACTGTTGTGGATATTAGTCTGGTCCTTCTCAGTGTTATTTCCAAGGGGCGGTTACAAACAGATTGAACCAGATCTGTTTATTTTCACTTCACATTTTGTGAATAAAGCCTAATTTGATAAAATATGATAATTTCATCATTCCATCCATGACAATCTTTTGGTTCAATGAGGTTTGGCCTGGCTTATATAGATGGAAATGTGGCTGTCTTCTGTGTGTTTCAGATAGATAGATAGATAGATACCTTTATTATGAAGTATGAAGTGTGTTACAAAATCGTTGCAAACGTCCAAAATAGGACCGTCATTTTTAGCTTGCGGCCCTTCGGACTTTTGGTATTTTTCTGAGTGGCCCTGGTTTATAATATGTTTCCATACAATCAATTATTTGCATTGCAAAAAAAAAAAAAAAAATGATTCGATACAGATTACCGTATTTTAAAACGATACAATACAAAGCCAAAACGGTACGTTATTTTGCTTTTGCAAACGATTTAGTAGATCATTTCAAATTAAAATCGATTTTTCTATTACAAATATATATATATATTGTTACACCCCTATTGTAGTCATGTTGATATTGTCATATTATGTGGTTCCTCTACTTTAGTATCCTTCTCAGTGTCACCCTGGTCCCTGTGTGTGACCAAAAGGCTTTTCTCCCCCCTGTATGAGTATTCATGTGCTTTGTTATCCCATTTAGATCTGAACACATTATGACGCAATATTTTATGCTTTAAATATAAAAAAAAAAGTAGATATACAAGCTCACAGCGCGGCACCGAGTGCCGCGCTGTGAGCTTGTAGATCTGCTATTTTTGAAAAATCGTGAAGATTTGAATTTTGACCCGATTCTATAAGTGTCTTTTGAATCCTTCTAAGATTTTTGGAAAAACCCTATGCTTCTATGTCAGCAATCTGGCCAGCCATCGTCAAAGAAAAGGTCCTTTTCACTTAACTGGAGCTCAGTTAGTCTGTTCTTGAGAGACTTTCAGTGGTTCTCAAACTTTTTCATGTGAAGGACCCCCAAAATGATGTTTATTTGGCCACGGACCCCCATTTCAAAATATCTAGTTCCAGGGACCACCCAGAAGCAAAATTTGAGTTACGAACGTTCGCTTTGAAAATACATATATTCAAAGATTTGCACACATTTTCACGACTTTTTCAAAAATAGCAGATCTACAAGCTTGCAGCGCGGCACTCGCTGTGAGCTGTGAGCTTGTATATCTGCTATTTTTCAATGGTTAAAGCAGTCAATAATCCTAGGCCTAAATGGGTTAATGCAGCCTCTTGAGCAAAGCCTTTAGTACAGGGGTGGGCAATTATTTTTTCCATGGGGCCACATGAACAACAGAAAATATTGTGGAGGGCCAGGCCAAAAGGCCGCAAACTAAACACACGGCTTTACCTCCGAATCCGACTTCAGTAAATAAATACTTAGCAGTCCAATTTTTGTTGAAAACCTGGCATTCGGCATCGACTTTTCTTTTTTTAGCCACTTTAGCTATTTTTTATGGTTAAGATAAGGCAGGTCGTCTTGACTTATGACCAGTCTGACCACCTGCTTGTTATTGAGACAACATCCAATGATCATGCACACATGCTGATGTACGCATTGCGTCCATATGTACGCGAATAAAAAAAATACAAAATAAAAGAAATGCATCTTTAATCCATGCATGAGGTAAAAAAGTGTTTATTTTGTAATTTGCCATTAACCCTACAAGGGCCGGTCAGAGCCAAAGGGCCGCATACGGCCCCCGGGCCGCACAATGCCCAGGTCTGCTTTAGTACAAACTGTACAAGAAAAGGGCTTTTCGCCTGTATGAGGCGCATAGACATAAAAAGGTAGATGCCTCCTTCGGCTCTGGGACGTCCGCCTTGGAGGATAGGCAATTTTAAGGCAAGCTTCTGGAATCCACGTGCGTCACAGAAGGGGACGTTCGGTAGGCCAATCGGATGCTTTTTCACATCCTCCTATCCTGTTCGACGGCTCGATCCCATGAAATCCAGCGGCCGAAGAGGTTTCTAGCTTTTTAAATCTATGTAATCTATTTGAGCTCATGTGTGTTTTTAGTCCAGCTTTGCTAGCAAAGCTTTTACCGCATATTGTACAAGAAAAGGGCTTTTCGCCTGTATGAGTCATCATGTGGCTTTTAAGAGAACTCTTCATAGTACAGCTTTTACCACAAACTGTACAAGAAAAGGGCTTTTCACCTGTATGAGACCTCATGTGAACTTTCAGATTACCTGCGTTAACACTGCCTTTACCACATACTGTACAAGAAAAGGGCTTTTCGCCTGTATGAGACATCATGTGCATTTTTAGATTACTTGCGTTAATACAGCCTTTACCACAAACGGTGCAATTCAAAGGCTTTTCCCCTGTATGAATCATCACGTGTGTTTTTAGAGTGCCTTTCTCAGCAAAGCTTTGACCACATACAGTACAAGAAAAGGGCTTTTCGCCTGTATGAGTCCTCATGTGTTTTATTAGATCACCCTTGAAAGCACAGCCTTTACCACAAACTGAACAAGAAAAGGGCTTTTCACCCGTGTGAATCATTGTGTGACTCTTCAGCTTTGCCTTTTGATTAAACATCTTGCCACACTCTGTACAACTAAAACTTTTCTTTCCTGTGTGACCGCTTTTGGAGTGAGTTTGTTTCGATGATTTAAGGTCCTGGGACAGCTTTCGCTGCCCTCCTACATTCGGTGTCTTGTGTGATTTCTGTTTGTTTAAAGCTGACTGATCTCCCCTAGTCTCCTCCCAGTCATCACTGTCTTCAGTGTCTGATTCAGAACAGTGTGAAGAGAGGAGCTGGTCATCACTAGTTGGTTGTGATGTTCCACGGTCCTCTACATCAGCGTGTGTTTTAATGTGTTCAGTTGAGGTGCTGGCTACAGGCTCTATCTCTTTGTTGTCATCATTATTTTTACTTGTCACTGATGGTAATGTCTTCATTGACCCACCAGCCTCTTCTGATCTTTGAAGTAGCTCCTCCTGTTCCTCTTTAATCTGTGAAGGTTGTGGTTCCTCCTGGACCAGACTGGAGCTCCACTCCGCTTCAGGGGAAACCTCCACTTTACACACTGTAGCATGCAAGAAGTATAGGGAAATATACAATGAGACTCTATAAAAGGTTTGAACTTTACATGATTACATGCAGGGTTCCCTTAACCTGACTCCGCTAGATGGTGGCAGCATTGCGTATGCAAGCTGCACATACCATCTGGGATAGCTCAAGGAGAGTTGATATCACCGCAAAGTCCCTGTCCGGACCAATCAGCGGCAGCTACAGGCAGGCTCTATTACCTCTGTGGGCGGGCTCTGAGCCAATAGAGTCTGACTGTAGACCACAGAAACCCAGGAGGCGGATTCTGGATGTAACAGGCCAGGCCAATACGAGTGGTTGGAGTTGGCACTCCAGACTGTGATAGACAGACGGCCCAATCCAATCACCTGCTAAATAATTTGAAAAAATGGCCCGCCTACTACATCGGTTTTGCGTGAGCGATCCCAGATGGTATGTGGTGGAATCAGGTTAGGGTTCCCTCTGTTAAATGGAAAGCTTGTAAATCAGTTGCAAGCCCCCTTCCTTTCTTCATGATCCTGCTTTTTGCACTTTGGCTCAGCATTAAAGAGGTGGTGCCATAGATTTGTTTTTTTATGTGTCTAGGAGGTTGACAGTTCTTCATTAGGCCCCCTGGTGAGGTTGTTATGAGCAAATATGTATTCCCTTTGTATTTTATTTCTCCTGGAGGCTGCCACCTTGTGGGTCAAACCCTCCCCTTTTGGCTTTTACCATTCACCCAACACTGTGGGTGTGGCTAACTTCAGCTGGGTCACACCACCCACCATGACAACCAGGCATACTTAATGAACTGGTGGGTGTGGCCACATAAGAACCTAATTTTAACTCTTTCTGTACACTTTTTTGGAAAAAATATTCCTCCTAGTAAAATCATAATAACTGATTATCATGTTTCAGAGGGGGGGGGGGGGGGATCATGGCACCCCATCTTTAAATGCAGAGGATGTGCATTAAGGGGCCACACCATGCTTTTAAAAATATATATTTTATATAAATATTGGTCCATAATACGGTTTTATACAGGTTTTAATGTAATGTTCTGTCTGTCTCTAATTCCAAGCCATTTCAGATGCAATACCAAAATGCCCTTTGTTGGCAACAGGGCGCTGTCTTTGGGCAAAAATTGGAACGATACAGAAAAGATACCATGGCACCATGCTAATCTTTTCTGTATCGTTCCATTTTTAGCATGGCTGAAGAATCATTCGAACACACTCACTCAGAAAATCACAGAAATTAAAATTATTAAAATTCAAGTTAATTAATTGTACTTTTTTTTTTGGGGGGGGGGGGGGGGGGGGTACACTGGGAATAATAAAATACATGAAAAAGAAACCATTGGTTTCTACAGAAACCAATTGGTCCATCATGGTTTCATCAAGTGTCCCACTAACCAATAGTACATACATGATGTGACAACAAACTTTGAGGCATCTGTGTCAGAATGTAGGCCAAATCTAGGCCAGATGTAGGACACGCTTCAGAGCCCGGACAGATCCCATATATATATATATATATATATATATATATATATATATATATATATATTTATTTATTTTTTTTTTTTTTTTTACACCTAGTGTGAAGTTAGTGGTGCTATTTATTTATGAGTTCATTTCAGTGCACCAATTATCTGCACCCGTGTTGTTGGCAAAAAAGCTTGGAACTACTTTCTTGTATCTGGCTGAGAGGGTTGGAGACACTCGGCTTCGCCTTGTGTCTCACCACGCCTCTCAGCCGTTATAAAATACCAGGTAACCACATGCCTCTTGTGGCTTATTGCTTCAATTTACCTTTTTGAATGTGTTTTCCCATTGGGCTGTGGTGGACATTTTTGAACACGCTATCCCTTGGATTTTCGGACTGACAAGAAACTTTGAGCTGTTTGTGCCAGGATGTAGGCCAGAAATTGAAGGCTGCGCTTTGATTTACTTAAGCATTTACATTTTTGGCTGCGTTTTCCCATTGGGCTCTGACTGGACAAGAGCACCGCTCAACAAAACAAACAAACAAAAATATTATACATATTTATTTTCCCAGGTAAAAAAGAAGAAAATAAAAATAAAGTTTATACAAGTTTTTTTAGTTCAGAAAAACACCTCAATAAAGACAGAACTAACTCTAAACGAAAACGAACTAAATCAAATTAAAGGCAGCCGTCTCTGGCATTTACCAAATATCTACTCTGATAATTTAACAATCCAAACAATACAACAACACACAGTGAACGGCTACACAAACCCAGCAGTTTGTAAGCACTTTACTGCTTACAGTTGAAAATGGGTAATGTATATACAGTTGGAGGCGGTACAGCATTGTGTAAAACAGAGCTATGTCACATTGTAAATAGCAGCAATCTTTTGCAGTCTCTTCGGAACAAAAAGCAGAATTTATTTTTCTAAAAACGATTTAAATAGCATACAAAAAAGCCTCAGATTTAAAATGTGTTTAAAGATATCAGCTCTGTTTATATGTCAAGTAGGTCTAGAGGTCACTCAATGGTTTTGGTTTATATTCCTTAGGGTGGTTGTACAGTAGGGAATTAACGACTTGTGATTTTTGCAAGTCCATTGAAAAAACACAGTTGGAAAAGGAGAGAATCATTCTGTTCTTGAAAATAAGAAATCCTACTGTTTGAATGCTGTACACACGCACACATAGAGCAAAAATAATTATGTTATTTTATTTATTTTTTAACTTTCAACTTTCCCTGGTGGGAGTCGACTTGTCGGCTTTTTGGTTAATGGACTATTGTACAGTCATGTTGATATTGTCAGATTATGTGATTCCTCTGCTTTAGTATCCAATTCTCATTGTCGCCCTGGACTAAATGATCAGGTAAGTGTCTGTGCGTGACTTAACCAAAAGGCTTTTCTCCCCCCTGTATGAGTCTTCATGTGTTTTGTTACTGCACCCTCTTGAGTAAAGTCTTTACTACAAACTGTACAAGAAAAGGGCTTTTCGCCTGTATGTGTCATCATGTGTTTTTTAAGAGAACTCTTCATAGTACAGCTTTTACCACAAACTGTACAAGAAAAGGGCTTTTCACCTGTATGAGACCTCATATGAACTTTCAGATTACCTGCGTTAACACTGCCTTTACCACATACTGTACAAGAAAAGGGCTTTTCGCCTGTATGAGTTCTCATGTGCATTTTTAGATTACTTGTGTTAATACAGCCTTTACCACAAACGGTGCAATTCAAAGGCTTTTCACCAGTATGAATCATCACATGTGTTTTTAGAGTGCCTTTCTCAGCAAAGCTTTGACCACATACTGTACAAGAAAAGGGCTTTTCGCCTGTATGAGTTCTCATATGTTTTATTAGATCACCCTTGAAAGCACAGCCTTTACCACAAACTAAACACACAAAGGGCTTTTCCCCCGTGTGAATCATTGAGTGACTCTTCAGATTTGCCTTTTGATTAAACATTTTGCCACACTCTGTACAACTAAAACCTTTCTTCCCTGTGTGACTCTTCAAGGAGTGAGTTTGTTTAGATGATTTAAGGTCCTGGGACATCTTTCGCTGCCCTCCTACATTTTGTGTCTTGTGTGATTTCAGTGTATTTAAAGCGGACTGATCTTCCCTAGTCTCCTCCCAGTCATCACTGTCTTCAGTGTCTGATTCAGAACAGTGTGAAGAGAGGAGCTGGTCATCACTAGGTGGTTGTGATGTTCCACAGTCCTCTACATCAGCGTGTGTTTGCATGTGTTCAGTTGAGGTGCTGGCTACAGGCTCTCTGCTATCACCATCTTCAATTTTCACTGCTAGTAATGTCAATGTTGACCCACCAGCCTCTTCTGGCCTTTGAAGTAGCTCCTCCTGTTCCTCTTTAATCTGTGGAGGTTGTGGTTCCTCCTGGACCAGACTGGAGCTCCACTCCGCTTCAGGGGGAACCTCCACTTTACACACTGTGGCGTGCAAGAAGTCTAGGAAAAAGATGCAATGAGACTCTATAAAAGGTTTGAACTTTACATGATTTCATGCAGGATTCCCTCTGTTAAATGAAAAGCTTCATCCACTTCAGTGCCCAGGTGCAGGACAAACAAAAGTTAAACAAAAGAAAATAGTCTTCACACTCGATAAAATAGCTCCTTGTTTAATTGCTCCATTTTCCTTTGTATCCTGTTTTATGTCTTTGGTAGGTGGAAGAACTTCGACTGTAAACAAACTCCATTTCCAAACCATGAGTCAATTCTCATTTATCAAAGACGCTTGCTATTGGTAACAAGGTCGAAATTGTTCTTTTGTTTGCTACAGTGAATGAAGTTGGAGCATTATAAATCAGTTGCAAGCCCCCTTCCTGATCCTGCTATTTGCACTTTGGCTCAGCTCAGCATTAAAGGCGGAGGATGTGCATTAATATTGTCTTTGACTACTTAGGCATACAACCACAAACTGTAAACCAGTAAGACTCCCTAATCGGGAGATAAGCGACCATCAGGTCTCAGCGTGATTTTAGGGCAGAATGTGTAGGAGCAGTGTCCAAAAATGTGTTTGAAAAGATCGGCCTGATGGTGGCGCTATATGGGACAGATCCATGTGGATGACATGAGTGTAGTTCAAGTGTGTACCAAAATCTTTAGGAGCAGTGTCTAAAAATGTGTTATGCAAGAATCTGCCTCATGGTGGCGCTAGAAGAGGGCCATGTGAGAATTGAGGGGGGGGGGGGGGGGGGTTTGGCAGCCAAGGAGTGTGTGTGCAAATGTTGGCATAGATCGGGGCAACGGTGGCGGAGATATGAGAAGGGCAAAAGTGTGACGTGACAGACGGACTGACAGCTGATAATAACTGTGACCTGGCGGTCGCAACAATATAGAAGAAGGGAGCTTAGCGTCATCCATTGGTTTCTACAGACCCGTTTTGAAGCCGTTCAGCAAATTCAAATCAGATTTCAAATTCAGATTTCTGGTTCCAGAAATCTAATGGTATTACTTGAGAACATTTTAACCCATTTAGGCCCAAGTCCGATTTGAATAAAGCCTTATATATAAGTCCGATTTGAATGACCCACTGTTTTTCTGGAAAACGTATTACTCAGCCTCTGTAGCAGTTAAAAACAAAATTCCCAAACAATTTGATAGCTTTATAGACCTTTTAACGGGAGCATAATTTATCTTGCTTGAAACGAGCAATTGTCTTTATGAAAAGGTTTTACAGTAATAAAACCAAGAGTTTTTGAAACCACTGGAGGGAATTAGCAGGAATTAGCCCCACGTGCCATTTTAGATCAATGCAGGGGTCCATGCATCTATGTAGTCACATTGTTATAATCCTTAAATCAATAACCAATTCATATAGGTTCATCTTTACACCCTCAGTACCGGCCCACTTTCTCCAATAAAATAAATTAAGAGAGCATGCTTGAAACTTACTGAGAACCAGGTGGTCTTCAGGTTCCTGTTCAAGGTGGTCTTCAGTTTCCTGTTTAACAGAAACGGTCCTGGCTGGAGAACTGGTCTTCACCTGCAGACTGGACTCCACACACTGGTCTGGAATGGAATAGAATAAGCACTTTAATAATTAATTCACCGTTTGTCAGCCTTCTGATTGGTCCCTGAGACTCCCTGACTGGCCAACCAGAAAAAACCATTCACTTTTTGCTATCGGGGGTGGAGTTTGTGCAGTGGAGAATGTTGCTTCAGGCTTTCAAAAACTGTCCGCTCTGTGCGACACGGCATTCGTCCAGTACGGCCGCTGCGGGCGGTGATAGCGATTAGCGATCTCGCTCATCATAATGAATAAGCTTCAACAAACTAGTTCACATGGACCTTATCAATGGTCTAAGAGTTACGATTGGGTACATATATTTTAAATGGGCAGAATTACGAAAAGCCAGCCTATTATGTGAGGAGAACTATAATCTGTCTCTCCTCTTCCTACCCAAGATGCAATGCGCTTTTTCTTTCTATTTCTATTCTCTCTCTGATCCAGAGGATTAAACTAATTAAAACATATATTTTCGGGGGAAAATTACTGTTTTGCTATGTAATTACTGTACCTTTTTCTTCCCTTTTTATTAATATCACGTAGATGTGTTTTTTTTGGTACTTTATATAGCTGTAATGAGGCTATGAAGGAAAAAGAAATCCCATCCACTTCCACTATAAAAGAATCTGCAATAGTGATTCTGTCCCACTGGGATTAAACAAATTAAAACATATATTTTCGGGGAAACCCCGTGTTTTGCAATGTAACTACTGTACCTTTGTCTTCCCTTTTTATTAATATCACCTAGATGTTTTTCCTTTGGTACTTTATATAGCTGTAATGAGGCTATGAAAAAATAAAAAATCCCATTCACTGCCACTATAAAAACAATCTGCCCAGGGAAAATGTCCCAGCCTAGTAACAGGGCAGAATGGGGCGGGATTTGCAAACTAGTGAATTGAATGCATGTACTTCCGTCCGAAGTTATTTTTAATGGTCCAGGCCACCATATGACGGGTTTAACGAGTTCCTTATTTTGATGCTGGATGGCGCTGTTCACTAGCTTATGGGTCACCAATTATTTACAAGGTAACCAGGAGGTCACCTCACACGTTGATGAGTCCATTGGAACAAAAACAGCGTCCGTCCGTCCGTCCGTCCGTACGTCCGTCCGTCCGTCTGTCCGTCCACCCCCCCCCCCCTTTATTTGGGGGGGAAAAAAGGAAAATAGCCATAATGAATGTGTATGGGGAAAGGGCAAGCTTGATGCGGAAGAGGCTATCTTTTAAGTGGATCGTCGCGAGTGGACAGGGATTATTTTCCAACACCAGGACACCTGTGCGCATCTTTTGAGCGCTTGATTTTTCAAAGGCGGGTGAAAATCTCTCAGAAAGCGTGCCAGGGAATGGCATAAGTCGGAAAACAATGTTGGCAGTCAACTTAATCTTCTGTCAAGCCCTCCTATCCAGACAGCACGCAGCAGGTTGCGTGTAAAAAAAAACACGAAACAATTCTTTGGTAAATAAAACTCTATAACTCGATTGTATCATTTGTATTCTGTAAATATGTTATTCTGCCAAAGCCAAAGTGCAAATAATTTTACAGATAAAGGTACATTTTTGGGGAGCGCTACCCACACGTTTAGCTGTGCTGCTCATTCCACGAATGACCGATGCTTACAAGATGTACCTTGTTTCAAAGGTGACTAATCATTAGCGAGTTTAAGCTAGATGGTTTTCAATACGGCAACACCAGGCGGACTACGGCTGCTATGACGTAATCGACGTAGCGATCAAAATGGTTAAGCAAAGCCTCGGCAGCGACGGGTTCCCACCCCTTTCACTGAACGCTTTGGTTCCCATGGCGACGTGTACACGCAGCAGACGGAGTAGGCGCTACGTGGGAAGGGACCTTCTGCCGTAGTAGAGGCGGCCGCGCCGACGGCAGGTTGATCTATCGAGCGCGGATCATTTCCGATTATCGTTGTCATCTGCCGTTGCCGTAGCGAGCTTAAACTCACTAATGATAAAAGATATATAAATTGACGATTATCAACTGGTATTTATTGAAGGGGAGATATAATGGACCGAAGTTAGGTTTCCTAACTTTTTGAGAGTAGTTTATGAATCTGGTCTCATTCTACCTTAAATCCTATTATGAAAATAGCCGCTCAGAAACCGGTCCATGACAAGTTGGTTAAAGCAAAGAGATGTCAGGTGTCTGGAAGCAGCAAGTGATTGAGATGGAATTTTATTTTTCACTTATTCCATTATTGTTCATCACTTCAAGAAAAAGAAAACACACATTTTCAAACAAAAACGGCATGTTTCTTCTTCTTTTTTGTTTACCTCTCATACCAAATTTGTTGTAGCCTACACCTGTAATACTAATAATTTAAGTCAGTTATATATATCACTCTTAATAATTTAAGAAGTTATTTTTTAATAATGAAGAAAATGTGTAGTTAATAGCAGTGACTGTAATAGCAGGCTGTAAAACAAAGCGAAGTGACAGCTGTCTAAGTGAATCCCCGGTGAGGACTCCTCAGTGGCAGGTGAGTCAGTAGGATACAACAGAATTATGTGTGTTTAGAGGAATCAATTGGCATAACAAGTAACATCAGGTTTGCTTGAAACTTACTGAGATCCAGGTGGTCTTCGGGTTCCTGATTAAGGGGGTCTGCAGGTTCCTGTTTAACAGAAACAGTCCTGGCTGGAGAACTGATCTTCACCTGCAGACTGGACTCCACACACTGGTCTGGAATGAGGAATGTGTGGAACAGAATAAGGACTGTACATTAATAATAAGGACTTGATGTGACAGACAAGACTAAATAGAGACTATAATAGGGACTATAAGGTATTTCTAATATGAAAATGTTTAAACAGCCTAACGAACACAAAAAAAAATAATAATATGAAGAATGTTTTATTCGATAACAGATTTATAGATAGGTATAATATTGTTGCTGTCAGGTGGAGACCTCTCATGTCTAGATAACCGTTACTTCTAATACAAAAAGCAGCACAAAATAGCAGATCAAAAGCTTGTAGATCAGCTATTTTCGCTACTTTTGTGTGACATTGTAGCATGATTAATTAAAAGGATATTCCACTTTAAAAAAAAATATATATATTGTCTACTTGCTTTTGTGAACACCCTGGACAGATTTGAATTTGCTTGATTCAAAATTTAGATATTTGATATTCATTTTATCAGACACTCCCCATCCAGGGCCCATTCCTATACAAACCCATCAAACTCCATTTCACAATGATAGATTCATCAAAAACACCCGTCTTTTTTTCTGGTAAATCATACTACCCTCCTAATACGTGAGCTGGCCATGTCTTTGATAACCTTTTTCATTTCTTTTTAATATTTTTTTCATTGTATTACATTTTTTCCATTTTCCAAAAACGTTATTACAAATAAATGAGATTGAAAGTTCAGATCCCACTCACTGCCTGATCTACTTTTTCACCACTTTTGCCGGCCGTTAAGGTCTAAATCACCCCTATTTGACTACGGAGTTCACGTATGGTATCGTGACGCCCCACAAGCCCTTAAAACTAAACTCCAAACAGCCCAAAATAAACTAATTAGGGTCCTGCTTACCCTTCCCTATCAGACTCACCTCACCGCTACTCACCAGTTAAGAGTGGGGTGGCTCAGAGTAGATGACAGAGTACAGCAACTTGCAATGGGCCTGGTGTACAAGATACACTACACCACTATGATACCCAAGTACCTGTCAAAATACTTTATAAACATTAAGGATGTCCATAACTACAACACCAGAGGCAGCGCCACAGATCACTTCCAACCCAGAGTCAAAACCAACAAAGGGTCAAACTCGTTTTTCTGCTATACCACCAAAATGTGGAAAGCCTTACCGAAGGCCATAAAGGAGTGTGGATCACTAGCATCCTTTAAAATTGCCCTAAAAAACCACTTACAGGCAGCAGCCGTTCGCAACTGGTAAAAAATGAACCTAGCCCAACCCTACCCTCCCCTGCCCCTTCTTTGTATATACTGTTTGTTTAGACTTACTGTTTTCTTTTTTGTTTTTCTTTACATATCTACTGCATAGTACTGTGTTCTATTTGTCTGTCATTCAATGTTATATGAGATACTTAAATGGTTTCCAGTGGAAATAAGCTTAGTCTTTTCATGGATCTCCTTTTAGTAGACCTTGTACCAGTGAACTGTACCGTCATGAAACTGTACCTTTTCCTATGCAAACTTCTAATAAAGTCTTCAATCAATCAATCAATAAATATATACGTCATTTAGACGTATATTAGATAGGCCTATCTAGTCTATAGATTTTTAAATGGTCTAGAAATGAAAGTTTTTTAGACTACTATATAATAGTCGTCTAAAAAACTTTCATTTCTAGACCATTTAAAAAAAATAAACGCAACATCTAGGAGGCATATAGACGTATATTAAAATATAATAGACCTAAAAATGCTCAGTGGGACATAACCTGCAGTGTGTAGTTTGATGCTGAGTGTGTAACAGACAATCACACATACCTGCACCTGCAGTGTGTAAATCGATGTCCATATCAAAGTCAATTTCCAGCAGTTTGTTGTGTTTCTCCAGCAGAGTTTCTAGTGTCTCCATCTCTCTCTGGAAGAGGTTGCACATGAACTCCGCGGCCGCACTTAGGCGCTCCAACACAAACACTCTGACATCAAGCTTCACACAACAAACATCATCACCACGCTGCTGTTTGTCCAAAACACACAATATCTCGTCTCCCACCGACGTCATGTGTTCATTTATCTTCAGCCGTACAGACTCCATTTGACACGTTTTCACCTCCTTTATGAGACCTTTATCAACACGACAATAGAGTTATGAGTTAAAATTAAAGTTACAATCAGATAATGGTTTTAGGTTTAGACCACGCTGACAACTATGGTGCGTTATGAGACAACAGTTCGTTTCGCCCGCCTGGCCGTTGTCTTATGTTATGGTTGAGACGTAGTACTTCCGGGCCAATATGTTTCACAGTTCACACATGCGCATTACACGATCCAGGACCTGTTGCTATGGTTGCTATATATTTGCATTTCGCCACCTGTTGGAGGGGATGTGTAACTGTCAACAAACAGATCTACTGACTGACTGACTGACTGACTGACTGACTGACTAACTGTGGACTTGTTCCAATTGTGGTCCTATAGGGCAGTATAGGCTATGTGTAGGTTATTCAATTAATCTATTCTAGAGCATTGAATATGAACATATTAATGCATGTCATCGACAAATACAAACAAATATTTGCGGAGGAGAAAAGGGGGGAAAAAAGTGTAAATCGCACCCTAATTTTAATGTGAATAAATATTTTTCCTTGACAAAAAAACAAAAAAAAAAAAATAATAAGGTGTTGCCACACCCCAGACAGCACAGCGACATAACGCCGATGCCTACTCTCCCTCTAGGCGCTAGGTAGCGTCGGTAGCGTTTGCTCATTGGGAAGATGCATTTGCGACGTCGCTGCGTGAGCGAGGAGCAAAACTGGCAAGCGACGTCGCAAATGCATCTTCCCAATGAGCAAACGCTACCGACGCTACATAGAGCCTACATTGTTACAGAGGGAGCTACTAGGTCGCTGTGCTGTTAGGGACGTTATGAGCTTGTAGATCTGCAATTTTCGAAGTATAGGCTAAGTCGATCAGGCCATCACGGCCCACCAAAAACAGCTTATATTCTCAGCTTACTGATTTTTTATAAAAGAAAAAAGTCTGGGCACAGAGGCCAAATGCCAGGGCACCACGGCAAACAAATAATGAATGGCGGACCCCCCAAATATTGAATGAAGGACCCCCGAAATGCCAGGGCACCAGGGCAATCAAATAAAACAATTCCACGGATATACTGTAGTGTAGGCTATAACTAATTGATCTTAAAATACAAAAAAAAGGGCAGAATGAAATAAACTATGCTCATCATGATAGTCACACAATATCTCAAGCAGTGCTCAGGTTAAAGCTAAATGCGACTTTCCACCTTTTCTGGATTCAAGGCTCACTTGACAAAGCATCTCCAAAGCATTCACGGCCCACAGATGGGTGTACCGTGCATGTTCATAGAATGTTTATTTCAATGGTAAATGGTGCATTTTTTATATAGTGCCTTTATCCAAGGCGCTTTACAGAGAACAAGCATTACATGCACCCATACAAGTTGTGATCTGAATATAATGTATGAACAACAATCACCCAGTTGCTTAGTTGCCTTAGAACATCAACATCAACAAATACTCAATTTACAGTTTCAGCATATGCAGGCAGTCGCCTCTCTCTACATAACTTTGCTTATACGGCTAAGTGAGCAATTATTATACAAATAGTAGGCCTATATCAAACAATACTCAGTGCTGTGGATATGTGTACAGTAGTTGTGGGGTAAATACGACATATTTTGTAACATTGCTGTAATGATAAGGCACACATAGAGGACCTGTAGCGGTGAAACCTTTATTAAACCAAACAAAAACATGTTTATTTCCCCAGGTATGAAAGTGTTTCTTTGAGTTCAGAAAAACCTTGATAAAGTACTACTCATGATAATTTCACAATCCAAACACACGTTAACACAAAGTGAACAGTTACACAAACCCAGCAGCTCATATTGACCTACCAATAATAACATATGAGCTGGAGGGTATATTACAAGACTTAATAATAATATTTAAAACTATATATATATATATATATCTCTCATATATATATATATATATATATATATATATCCCTTTAATATTTCATCTTGCACTATTTTGGCTCCAGCACCTCAACTAAAGCTACTGGCAGATGTGCAGTGTTTTGTTTTGTTTTCACTATTAACTAATTTCCACTCAAAGGCTTTCCCCTGTATGACATCTGAGTAAAGCCATTTCTTGGTAATGATTTAGTTCGCAGATTGGTCAGATATCTGATAACATGCCCTTACTTGAGCATTAGTGGCCAGAGTCCCACGTGGCTCTATACTGTACTGTAGAATACCGGTAGATTACTATTGCTGTTCATTACCGTGCTTATTGTAAGTAGCTCTGGATTAAGAGTGTCTGCTAAATTACTAAATTGTACATTTTAATAGGTCATGTCAGTGGTTCTCAACCTTTTCAGGACGCAAATAGCCGATCTACAAGCTCACAACGCCTCGCAGCTGCGAGGCGTTGTGAGCATGTAGGTCTGCTATAGACGGGTTTCTGGTCCACGTTACACTGATAAAACTAGATGCGTGCGCAGGGTCCGTACCAAAATTAGCCAATGAAACCAGCGCTCCCCAAAACAACAGGTTTGGGGATTGGACGGAATTGATTACATGATACAGTCAGCTGTGCATTTAGTCTCACTGTTTGTAAACAAGAAACCTGTCTATATTCACAATAGAACCATGTTATACAAAATGTAATGCCTCAACTGTTAGTGCTCATAGATAGATAGATACCTTTATCAGGGTGTGGGGTCCCCAGTTAGAATATGATTATTTTGGGGGTTGCAGCCTGAAAAGGTTGAGAACCACTGAGTTGGGTCACCTGAAGAGACACATGCCAATCCACACTGGAGAAAAACCTTTTCATTGTAAACTGATGCTGGTTGTGCGCTTGTGTGAAGCTTGGTCACGGCAAGCTTTGAGGGACATGCCTGCATACAAACAGACAAAGCCAGATGTAGGTGCGGTTAGCACCGCTCAGAAAATAAGGGGTGCGTTTGGAGATTTGGACCCATTTGAGTACTAAACAGTTTTCTGTAATGGTGGCCACCAATTTGCATATTTAGGAGTAGGCTTACCACTTATTTAAAATGCCTTTAATCACATTGTCTGACACTCAGAACAGATATACAGTAGACACTTTATTAGTCAGTTGTGCTTGCCTTGTTCCAGAGATATTGAAGAATAGTTCAAAATTGGTAATTCCGGCAAACATTTTGTTATGCAAATTGGATTTTCTTTTTTTAATTGTGTAAAATGGCCTGGTTCCCCACTTTTACGCCCAAATGACTCTTTGCAATGAGGCCTTTTTTTTTATCCCCCCGGGCAACACCATTACACCAAGAAGATCCAATAAACCAACCAGACAACTAGAAGAGAAAATGATTATAACATCTTCCCCAACTGACTGACAGATATGTTCCAGCCTTCTTGATATTGAGCACAGAATAGTTGTCCTATTAGGTAAAACATAAGGTTATAGTGCAGCTTTAATAATAATAATATAATAATAATACATCAAACTTATATAGTGCTTTTCAAGATACTCAAAGTCGCTTTACAAACAAAATAAAACAACTTTATTAGGACAAAGATTAAAAGGATAAAATCTAAGATGTACATTAGCAGGCACACAGGGAAGAAAAATAAAAACTGAAAGGCGAGTGGAGAAAAGTTAGGAAGGGAAAGCAAGTCTGAAAAGGTGGGTTTTGAGGGAGGCTTTGAACACGGCAAGGGTGGGGGCTTCTTTTATATGGGGTGGGAGTGGGTTCCAGAGGGTGGGGGCTGCAACGGAGAAAGCCCTGTCACCCCAGGTGCGTTTCTTGCTTTAACCATGTTAGTACAATTAACTCATTATGTACATAGATTTAGCACTTGCAAGTTACAATGGTGGGTTAGCGTCTATTTGAACAGATTGTTGGCTTTGCAGAAGACAGTGTTACTTCAGAACAACCCCCCCTTGATTCACACGCACGCACGCACGCACGCGCACACACACACACACACGCACACACACACACACACACACACACACACACTACATGCTCACATAGTGCGTTGCATCGTGACGCATTGTGAGATTGTAGATCAGCTATGTTCCAGCCCATAGCCATAATCCATGCCCTGCTTTTCTGTAAAGTCATGCCTACCTACTAAACTGGTTCTTTGTTTGGCAAGTTATAAGTAACATACAATAGTGTGGGATTGTCTAAGGCAGGAGTGCTCCCTTTTTTTCAAAGGGAGCCACATTAGAAAATACACAAGGGTCGACTATATCTCCTGACAAAATGTACTTTCGTTTCGGTAGGACTATAACAAAGTCACATATGCATCGCAATTACAATATTTTATTTTCTATAGGCCTAATCATCACTATTTAATATCAATGGTCTTTTGTCAGATTTGCCTTATAAACCATCCTCTCTTGAATTTGAATCAGAAGTTAGGAGGAGTCTAGTTTACTAGGCTATTGTCAGATGTGTGCTCTGAACAAAACACAAATAATTCACATTACCAAATGTACCAGACGTGCAAGGTAAAGAAATTACAACAAAATAGCCTTTCTTTGACCCCTTCAGAATGAAAACAAGGAATCCTGACAAATTATACTATAACATATTCTTGTTTGGCGGTGGCGGGCCGTTAATAGCACAATTTAGGACCGTATAACATTTTTCATCAGGCCGCATTTGGCCCCCGGGCCACACTTTTGGACACCACTGGTCTAAAGTATGCCAAACGGACAATGGAGAAGGAATTAAGGAAACGTGAGACTAGTAAAGCAGACAGACGATTGATTAGATAATGAAGTGCATGCGTGCGTTACTGTAAAGGAATGCACTGTCATAACTATTTTAATGTTGCATCCTGACTGTCAGCAGCATCCATTCAAGAAAGAGAGGGACAGAGAGTTTATGTTGTTTCTGTCTCTGACCTCATTCTTTTCTTACTGTACTTTGTTCAGCAGCTATTCAAGAGGAAGGGTCTCAGTAGATTGGGATTTTTCATGTTGCTGCAATTGTTGACCTGCATCAACCTTGTCAGGTCCAGTCGGCACCTCCGGTCGCGGAAACAAGGTAGGCTTAAAATGCTTTCATACATGCAGGTGTAGTGATGCGCGGAAGAGGGGATTGAACCCGAGGTTCCCACTCGCCAGACCAACGCACAAACCGTCGTGCCAATAGGGCTACAATCACTCCCCAATCTTTGGAGCGCGTCCTCGTACTTTATACTTCATGCCGCAGACCGCTGCACACAACGTCCCTCATGTCCCTCACGCGAGGATATCACACTCCTCAAACCTGCCGACTACGCCAGATTGTAGTGATGCACAAGAACCGGGGATTGTTGTGGGCTAGTTGGGCTGTACTAACTATGGGGGCTACACAGGCAATGCTAAGTGAGCCCCCGCTTTGTTTGACTAAATATGCTAATTATCTCATTAGTTATGCACAATATAACAATATACTTTGCAGGAATGGAATCTACAGGAAAAATTAGGCCTACATAAGGATCAACTGAGAAAAGTTTGGTAAACCCTTTTATCAATTTTTATAGGGTTTTTCCTGTTCTTTCTGCCCATGTGGGTTGAAATGACAGGACAAACCCTACTGGGAAATGTGTCAATTTTTACTAATATATCTTTTAGTTCGCCTAGAGGGGAGCAAATGTAAAAAGTGTCTCAGTCTACCCCACTCTCCTTCTTTTTTTTCTTATTTTTTTTAACTTTTTGAATACATAATACACGTAAGGATAGAAGGCGTTTTTTAGAATCAGCCTCGGGTTTAAATGGGTTAATAGAAAGAAACAATACCTATACAATTAAGTGAAAGTGATTATTTAATGTCCGATCGGCACAAAACTTTGTACTCACACTCCCGTTAGACAGAGGAAGAGATGCTGCAATAAATCTTTCAAATCAGCGTCAGTGTGTCCATATTGCCATGATGGCAATGGCATGCATCATGGATCTCCATTTTATTTGTATTACATTCTTTGTATTATGCTATACTAGTTATTTGTCGATAGACATATTATTGTCCACCTGTTGTGTGAGTTTTAATTGGCCCCTCACTCTCACTGCCAGGTATTCATTCATTCCTTCATTCATCCACCTCTGCCAGGGTTTTTCATTGTCTTTACCTTATTTTGCCGACCCACAGATTGCACAATGTGGCCACAATGTGTAAACACGCTGTTTGTAACATCCAGCAATTTTTTCTTCTTTCAACCAGAAAAGAAAAATCGCTGGATTTGATAAAACATGTATAGATATACGTAACAGAGGTGATCCGAACCTCCCCACCCGGCTTCGAACCCGGGTCTCCCGCGTGAAAGTCCAATATCTTAACTATCACTCCAAAGGGATATCCCTATGGAACGAGAGCAGATACTAGACTTTTGAGGCTTCAGGCTGGGGCTGCGACTCTACACGTCCTTGGCGGTGACTGTGTAAGTGTTCAATGTTGTGTTGTTTCAGGAGCAGATCATTTGCTGTCCATTGGTGTGGAGTTCACGGGCAGCTTTCAACAATTCCTTGTACTTGTACTTGACAACGATGGCGACCAGCTCTGCTCACCAGGGAGCCAGTCAACAGAAGGTCAGTACACTGGTCTGCCACACCAGTGGTTCTCAACCTGTGGGTCGGGACCCCAAGGGGGGTCCCCACATTATTTTGGGGGGTCCCCAGATGATTAGCTTAACTCATGGGATGCCCACGAGGTGTCTACACGCCAATCTCTTTGATGTCGCTGGAGGCCCACGACGTTTTGACGTGTTTACTGTATTTACAGTATTAACTTTAAATCTCACCGTTAGGTTGGGGCTACACATGGATGTAGCCCATTAGCCGCTAGTCACTTCGAGTCGACGCTGAGAGCATCGCGTGGCCGTTTTTCTCCATATACTCCAATGCATTTCCCCATCTTTAACGCCCTTTATCTCTGATGTTTGTTTTATGGCTAAAACTGTGGCATCCTGTCTGCGCTCATGTGACCAAGCGACGTCATGACGCATGCATTGACGCAGCAGGGCCGGATTCAATACAATGGTGGTGGGCCTGGGCAGCGAGAGGGGATAAATGGGGCTCAATCCAGGGGCACCCGATGTGTTAATGTGCAACATTGTTTTCTCGCTCAACAGTAAACAAACCCACATAAAGTTTAAGTGTATGGAGGGTATCTGCACATTTTATGGTCAAATGACAAATTAAACATTGGCAAACTGTCAAATATTAGAAGCAAAGATTTTGAAAATAGCCGATCTACAGGCTCACAACATGTGAGCCTGTAGATCTGCTATTTTCACAACCGTGTTATACAAAATGTAATGCCTCAACTCAGTGCTCGTCAGGGTTGGGGGTCCCCAATTAAAATATGATGATTTTGGGGGTCGCGGCCTGAAAAGGTTGAGAACCACTGCACTACATGGTTCTCAATCTGTGGGTCGGGACCCCTAGGGGGGTCCCCACATGATTTTGAGGGGGTCCCCAGATGACAGTGAATTGACAATTAAAACCTTTTTGGTAGCTCAAAAGTAAAGAAAAAAGGGCATGTCCACCTGTGTGCACTGTTAATTTGTGGTAGAGAGACTTGACACCTTAACTCACATACTCAAACTCTCCCTCTTTCTTGTGTTTCGCCCTCTCACTTAAAAGTGTCTGTGGCTTTGACTGTTTATGTAATACCGACCTTCTGGCATCTCCACTGCCAACAACTTTACAATAACAATAGTTATTACAACAGTTGGGGGGGTCCCCAGCTAAAATATGATTATTTTGGGGGTCACAGCCTGAAAAGGTTGAGAACCACTGGGCAAGGCTAACGGGTTCATGAGTTCCGG